>NC_090223.1:31567924-31932924 GCF_024489055.1 Chanodichthys erythropterus
AGTTGTTTTTAGTTTATTGGGTGAAAATACGTCCACTGACCTCTTGGTCATCTCAGTAGCAGTAGCTCATGTTAAGCCATTTTCATTGCATTAAAATGTTATTTCCTGTTGCAGCTGTGCACCTGTGGTGAACATGCATGTCAAAACGTACTATTTTTGGGACACACATCATCTGAATGCCATTAGCTTCCTTGTGCACACAGACAGGGATATTGTAACAGTGTGTTATTTCTTAAGCTCATTTCCACACCATTACATTTTCTTTTTTTTTTTTTTTAAATTTAGCCTAATCTTAATTTAGACATACTAATACGTCATAATTATGACATAAAAAATTCAAAATGATGACTTTCCATATGTCATAATTTAGAATTTGTATGTAATAGTTATGATTTTTAAGCCAGAATTTAGCTTTTTATGTCATAATAATTGATTTACAAAAGCATGATTTTATATGGTAGGCTTGCATGCATTTCTATTGTAGTCTGGTAAGAAAATGCTAAGTGCTAAGAGGTGTTGTTGGAGGTGTTGGTTGGGTAGTGGTTTGCTAGGCAGAAGATGATCAGGTGTGGCTGTGACTTATAGGGGTTTGCTGGTCTCTGCTCTATTTTTGTGCTGAATTCAGGGTATCATATGTACCCAGACAGCAGTGTGTGTTCAGTGTGAGCGCGTGTGTGTAGGCAGACTGCGTATTGCGTGTTAGTCCAGGCCAGAATGTGATGTTTGATGAATGGGCTGAGGATAAATGAGGCATGAGTTTCCACCCGTGTGTGTGTGTGTGTGTGTGTGTGTGTGTGTGTGTGTGTGTGTGTGTGTGTGTGTGTGTGTGTGTGTGTGTGTGTGTGTGTGTGTGTGTGTGTGCGTGTGTGTGCGTGTGTGTGTGTGCGTGTGTGTGTGTTTGTGTTTGTTAAGTGTCAGAAGAGGTGGAAACTGGTCACTTTTATTTTTTTAACATGTTAGATAATATGTCAAATATGACATAAGGGAAATGACACATGCATGTGTGTCACATCGATAGTGTATTACAGGTGTTTTCTCCCAGGTTCTGGAATTACTACATACTTCCATATCACTTGCATGGGCCAGGCTGCAGATGAGTATTGAGCAACACTTGATACGGTTGCACCAGAGCCACAGCAATGCAAATCTAAAATCTGAAGATAAGTTTCACCTTCAGTTATAATAAATCTGGATTAGGAATCATTCTACCCCAATTATAATGAATGGTGTCCATTTCAGTTCAACTTCTCTCACTCCCTAAGATACAGTTCAATTTCAACTCTTGCATAAACAAAAGCATGTTTGGCTTGTTAAGAGCATCATGGTGGCAGTGTAAATGTTTTTTTTGGAGCAGTGTAAAAGTCTTCACTGTCACTGTTGATCATATTTAATGTGTGTGTGGGCATATATGTATTATGATATGTACAAACAGGCTGGTAAAGGAAGTTATTGGGTGAAAAGCCTTTACCCCTTTGGCATTATGAAGCTGTCAGATGCAGAAGCATGCAAACAGCGTCTGGCTCCTGTTTCAATCGCAGTAGTTTAATTTAGCCTTGAGCCAATGAGAGACAGAACCCACAGTGTGTTGCAGTGCCTGATGGATTCATTTGATGCTGTCTTGGCCCCTAAAGTGCAGGTGGTGTCCTGACTGACATAACGCAGATCTTGTCTCTTATGCAAGAGAGAGATTGTGTTTTTTTAATGCCTGTCATGATGAAACCCATACTAAACTCATGATTAAAGTTGTTTCACGCTCTCAGTAGGAGTTCTCCTGTACAGCTGCTGTTCTGAATCCAACAGAACTCAACAGCTGCTCAGTGTCTCAACCTTAACATGCCTTTCAACATCACACACACACACACACACACAGCTGTCACAACCCATCATCGGCTGATTTTGTTTTGCTGGATATGTCATGCAAACTACTGCACCAACTGTTTTTGCTGTTGTCTTGGTAACGGTTGTCATGGTGCATTGGTCCACAGATAGCTGGTAATCTGTGTAATTGTTTGCCTCTTTTAGGGGGTTAGGATAGGGATCCTTCTATATATACAGAGTGGGCTGACGGTCTTTTTAGCACAGAGCTTTTGAGCAGGAGTTTCAGGGTATTATACAGCAGCAGACACACTGGCAGCAGTCTTAATGTGCTGTTTATGGTTGCTTTATTTGTACTGCACATAATTGCAACGTTGGGCCAATTGTCCAATGTTTAATCTGGATCAGAATGATCTGGATTTGGAAATCCTATGTTTTTCGATCCAGGATCAGGTAATCCATCTTACTTTTGTGCCGTTGTGCCATTTCAATGCATTCTCTCAGAAAAGCTTTACATAGTGTTCACCTGAGAAACTTTGCATTCGCTCACAAATAACTTTTGACTGGTTCATCTCTTTTGAATTAAATATTATATTTTTGTTTGTACTATTTTTTGATATTTGATATTTACAGCTGTTTTACAGCTGTTTGGGGATTATTTAATGGTGACAATATATATATATATATTTGTGTGTGTGTGTAATAATTTAAATAATAATTAATCAAAACAAAATAAAAATATGTGTGTATATGTTACATGATAAAAATGTTGTATTTTTTTCGACCAGTTTTAAAGTTTTATTAAATTTTTGCTCCTGAAATCCACCCTTTTTCTGGGATCAGTATAATCTTTTTTTTTTTTTTTTTTTTTTTTTGGATCAAAGCTATCCCAATCTTACTAAAAACATTTGAACAACACAAACTGATTGTTTGATCCAGATCAAAACTAAGATTGGATTTTGTGATCTAATCTGATTTTAGAATCCTTTTTTTCCTCCTTTTGAACAACCCATTTTCAAGATTTGATCCAATCTGATAGCCGAAATTTGATCAGATTACTTATGAAAATCTGGCCCTGGGTCCAAAATGATCTTTTTGGTTGCTAATGGTGAATGAATTGAGGAAATGGCCACAAATATCTCTTACCAGCCATGAAACCGCATTTTGCATTATCTATTTAACCTTTATTGGAGTGTCTATTTACACTATAAGTGCAAATAGCGTCCCTTGTTGGTAAATGCTATTTACACTAGCTTCACCCACCAATGTCTGGTTGGGCCACTTTTTAACGTCTTCGAATCCACCTTTTGCCAAGCTCACTGTTCTCCATTTTCCCATCACATATCGCATCATAAAATGCTTTTTTTTTTATTTTTATTATTATTAAAAAACATTAAAAAATGTTCTAAAAGTTAGAAATTAATTGCGAACAAGTGTTTATTTGGTAGGATTAGGGGAAGGTATTTAGGGAGGGTATTTATTCTCCCAATAAGGGAGAATCATTTACACTCTATGATATTATTGCATCTTGTTGATGTACAAAAATACTGAGGTGCAAATAGTATCTGCCAATATAATGTATAGGTAGCATCTAATTACTATTTACTCTTATTGCAAAGAACTGATACTTTTACATGGTGTACATACAATGTATCGCTATTTTCACCTAGTGCAGCATATCGCTAAGAAAATGCTGCTATTTGCACTTAGTGTAAATAGCATCTATGGCTAAGAAACTATGCTATTTTCATTTAGTGTAAATAGCATCTATCACTATTTGCAAATAGTCGCTGCCTTATTATTTATTATTGTCCTTATGGCCTTGCATTGTAGTGGAAAATAGTGCAGTTACTCCCGTTTTTATATCCGAGAAATAAATATGATTTTGCTGCTCACATGTTGTTTTAGTTGCTTAATGAAAAAGGTACTCCACATGTGTAGTTCTGGAAAGTTACTCCCACTAAGGAAAAGGTTACATATAAACCACATATTAAGTTAACAGCCAATTGGCAAACATTTTATTTACACACCAAAGCCAAATTTAACTTTTATTTGGCGCTTGGTAAGTGTTCATTTTAGCTTTATACCCACAGACTCCACTCTAGGCATCTGACTTGCTAAAATGTATATATTTAAAATATATATTTAAAATAATTAAAAATTGTTATTTTTTACAAGAATCTGTCTAAAAGTGTAATTTACTGTGCACATTAGTGTCGTTTTGGACCCTTTTAGCAGTAGCATTTGACTTGTGGCTTTGGTATATATTTCAGTAATATGCGGTATGCACTTTCATATTTCTTTTTGATCATGTTATGATTTCAGTTATTTTGACAATGGTTTGCTGAATTTAAAGGTGCCTGCCTAGCCAAGAGAGATTATGTAGATGCTGCATTTGGCTCTGCCATCTTGGAATGGTAGATACGTTTGAAAAGAAATCGACTGAGAAGATGACTGTGTGCTGAATGTAAATCTTTGTACATGAAACAGTTCATCAGATAATCTAATCTAAGCAATGTCAGTATTGTTTTTGTTGAGAACTTCGTTGGCAGCCCTGCAATTGTCAGTAAGGGGCCATTTACACAACACTATTTTTCAACAAAAAACAGTTTTGGCTGTTCATTTGCACCACAACGGCATTTTGGGGGCCTGAAAATGCAATCTTTTAAAAATGGGTTTCAAAGTGCAAGTTTTTAAAAACAATAGGCCAACCATTATTGTTTCATTGTAAACAATAAAAATGCAAGTTTATGAAAACGGCGACATCATGCACATGCATGATGATATGTGTTCAGTCTATTGGTGTGTAGTGTTTCTTTACAAAGTGACATCGCCAACTACTGGCCTGGCAGCAGAATACAGCATTTGTAGCCAATATTGTGATCCATGTGAATGGGCATCATTTTGACAACATGGCTCATGTAAATTTACTTTACAATTTACTTTAATGTTTATGAGTGGATCTTGACTATTCTAATACGGTGCAGACGTATGACAGTAATGAGGAACATCTTCTAATGTCCCGTCTTAATAATAAGATCTGTGATTCAAAAATATGATGTAATAATCTATGTGGTATTCCTTTAAAAACCTGAATCTGAATTGCTTGCCAAAACACATTACTGGAACTTGCTGAGGTCCAGCAAATTTTTATGGGAAAAAAATCTTTCCAGTAATGTGATTTCCTACCTAGTGTTTCCATATATTCTCACTTGTTCTCTGTGTGTTTGCACTGAGCTCTCTCTGTTGGCTTTGGCTGTTTGGATTGAGTGTTTGCGGTGTTCAGGCATTGTGTAACACCTCAGACATCTCTGGTCCTCTATATACTGGCTTGTGCTGTAGGTTTAGGCTGTTTATTGAACCGGGGTTCACATAAGGACAAACTTTTTGGATAGAAAAAAGAAAAAGAAAAAACAGAAATGGTTTGTTTTGACATTGCAAATGACCGTAAGACAAACAGTAGCTGCTAAACTCAGATGAAGGCGTCACCAAAGTCAGCCAAGGCATAAAGTAAAGCTCTCATCTAAGATTGTGCAGTTCCTCTGGGATGTTTATTAGGTGTCTCTCACACAGCACAATATCTGCAGATCTTCAGTCCAGCTCTTGTCTCTGAGCTGCTTGCGAGCCAGTCAGTGGATACGTTTGCTATGGTGACAGCATCAGTATTAACTTGTTAGGACACAGGAGGGAATAGTGATGGTTAAGGAGAGTATGAATGAGCACTGTTCAGGGAATGAGGCAGATGGAATGAAAAGAGAAGAAAGGTCGGACTAAAATAAGCACACACACATCTTCAGCCTTCACAACCAGATAAGGAAACAAGGACTTCTACTAGCACTCTGAATTCAGTCCAGACTAAAAAAGTCTAGCAATTTTGTTTATTTTATAAACCGCATAGTGCAAAAAGCCTGTGAATTAAAAGCACAAGCAGACATTTCAGCACGTTGCTTTCTTCAGTCCTTTTCTTTGCAGATTAACAATTAGGGATAATCAGCTGGAATTAAATAGCAAGAGTAGAACTCATGGCAGTACACATGTATTGCAAAGAATATTACAGATATACAACTACAGCAAATAAAGAATGCAAACTATACAAACATTACAAAGAACCCCATTAATAAAAATACAAATGGAATGTTCTAATTCTACATACAAGTATAATGATAAAACAACAACAACAACAAAAAGCAGGAAAGTTCCAATTCTTTATTTATTTCAGGTCAATTCTGCTTTTGACCACCAGAGGGTGTGTTGTACTTTTAAATACTGCCATTATGTGTGTGTGTGTGTTTGCATATTTTTAGGGGTAGAACACATTCAGTTCACTGTGTTGTGCAATGCTAACGCCAAATGTTTGTTTACCAACATTCTTTAAAATATCTTCTTTTGTGTTCAACAGAAGAAAGAAACTCATACAGGATTGGAACAACTTGAGGCTGAATATGTGAATATGTATGGATGTACTCTCCCTTTAAAGGGTTAGTTCACCCAAAATGAAAATAATGTCATTAATTACTCACCCTCATGTCGTTCCAGACCTTTAAGACTTTCATTCATCTTCGGAACACAAATTAAGATATTTTTGATGAAATCCGATGACTCAGTGAGGCCATTATTAAGAGCAAAGACACCGAACCTCTCAAGATCTAGAAAAGATACTAAAAACATATTTTTAAAAAATCATGTGACTACAGTGGTTCTACCTATTATAAAGTGATGAGAATACTTTTTGTGTGGCAAAAAAAAAACAAAACAAAACAAAAAAACTTTTCAACAATATCTCATGATGGCCGATTTCAAAACACTGCTTCTGAGCTTTACGAATCTATTGTTTCGGATCAGTGATTCGGATCTCCTATCAAATGGCTGAAATCACGTGACTTTGGCGCTCCGAACAACTGATTTGATTCATAAAGCTCTGAAGCAGTGTTTTGAAGGTCTTACAGGTGTAGAAAGACATGAGGGTGAGTAATTAATGAACTAACCCTTTAAACTCATGTAGGCCTAATAGTAGTTAAACAGCATTGGTTCACCTGAAGCAAAGTCTTCTGATAGACTGAAAAAATGAAAAGTACTGATTCGGTCTCAAAATATTTAAAAACATGTTGTTTTGTTTCAAATAGAACTATGTATGAATTATGTTTATATTATTATTTTAGACATTGTTCAAAATATATATGTATAGGCCTATATATATATATATATATATATATATATATATATATATATATATATATATATATATATATATATATATAAAATATGAAACTAAATTGAAACCAAACAAACTTTGTAATATGTTTGCTTTAAAAAAAAAATTCTTAGTTTACATGTAAACCACCACATTTACAGTGCCCTCTAGAGGGAGTGCTGCACTCGTCGTCTATGGATTCAGTATCATTTCAGTTATGGCCCAGTGTTAAAATTAATCTCATTGACATTTTCTCATCCTTGTTGCATAGAAATCAGTTCATTATTTTACTATAAAGCTCCTCCACCCGTGTAATCATGATGATTATCTATCCCAGCGCTTAAACCAGTCATAGCATGTCCTGAATTCCAAATGTCAGTCTGTCTGCATGAGGCAAACAAGGACTGAATGACTCAATGTGAACATTTTAAGGACAGGCTTAGGGGTAACAAAGTAGAGTGATTATAAGTCTTGAGACGAATGAAGTCCAACTGGTTATGAAGCCAGAATACAATTATTAAGCTGTTGATTAGTTTCTCACAAGGAATTCAGTGTTCAAAGTTAAGTCAGAGTATAGGGATTATGTGCAGTCCAGCCACTTTATTGCAAAATATACCTCAGCAGGATACATGGATATAAAATACTGATTTGGGTTAAAATTGTTTCATAAAATAATACAAACCCAAATCACAGGCATACAAGGTAATAAAGGCCTAAAACTTTCGCTATGAATAAATAGTCCAAAGCAGTCGATTTTTTGCCATTGTTTAAAATGGTCACAAAACCCCTGAGTATTATGGAAAGGAGCAAAGTCTGCTGAGTACACTGTAATGAAACAGAAACATTTGCACATACTTACTTTTACACATCAGTACTTTTAGTAATACTGAAAGTGAAAATGAACAGTTCTCTGGTTCCCTTATAAAATGGTGATATTTATGAAACTTTAATACCAACTGCTTAGATTCAGATCTAGAAGTTATCTTAGTTCCTTAATTTTTCTCACCTGTTCCCTCAGGACAAAGTGAAACCTGTGAAGGTCTCTAAGAAGCCAGTGGCTGCAGGAGAAGAAGGAGAGCAGGTGCTGAGTGAAGGAGGCGAGGAAGAACACGGCTCTGAAGAGGAAGTGGAGGTTGAGGAGATCATTGAGGAATCTCGTGCTGAGCGCATCAAGCGCAGCGGCCTCCAGAAGGTGGACGAGCTGAAGAAAGCCTTCAGCAAGGAGCAGATGGAGAAGACCAGACAGAAAACCAAGGAGAACCTGGAAAAAACCCGACAGAGAACGAAAGAGAACCTGGAGAAGACACGTCTGAGAACCCGAGAGAACCTTGAGAAGACCAAGAAGAGCCTGAGCAAGAAGATGGATAAGCTGGGAACAAAGATGACCCCTAACACCCAGCGCCGCGAAAAGATCCGTAGCTCCAGAGAGAAGATGAAAAAGTCACTCACACCCGACCACACTGTCTACGCCCGCTCCAAATCGACCACCTACCGTGTACCGCCCTTCACCTTCCACGTCAAGAAGGTCCGTGGGGGTGAGATTGAACCCACACCAGAGCCAGAGGAAGAGGAGGAGCAGGTGGAGCAGGATGAGGAGCTCCAGGAAGGGCTTGCGATACAGGAAGGAGGCCTAGTGTCAAAGGTGGAGGAAGGTGAACTGGTCAGTATTGACAGCCAAGAGATGGAGGCCTTGCTAGAGGCAGCTGATCACTCACGGCTGGCGTTCCAGGAGACGGTGAGGCCAAGGGAGAAGGCTGGCCAGTAAGTTCAGTATGTTAAGTCCTGGAAAAAGCTCAACACGGAGAAAAAAGAAAGTGTGGAGTTATGGAGATAAATCAGGATGTAGGGAACTGAGATGTGCTTGATGGCAGATTAAAGAGCAAATGAATGTGGAGTCGCCTGGACCTATGGCTGAACATTTGGTTTGCTTTATTTCTTGTTATCTACTCAACCCAAAGGTTGCTTTTTTATTATTATTATTGTTTCCTTCAATTGTCAGTTTTTAAAATTGACTAATGGTCACTTTTTATTGTGTGAAGATACTAAAAAAGATAAAAGAATTTTTAATTTGATTACTAAGACTTAATGTACATTTAAAATCGATGTTAAAACAAATGAATGTTATAGTATTGGAAGTGAGGAGGTTTGTGCTCCGGAAGAATATTTTCATAAACACTCTCATGGCATTTAGATCCTATTTGAAGACATATGTTGTTAACTTATTAATTTGTTATCAAGGCTACCCGGTTGCAGCCAATACTATATGTTTATATTGAAGTGCCCATATTAAATGAACACCCTGTGTTCTTTGCACTATCATGTGATGTGATGGCTGCTGATTTCAACAGTATAATTTAATAGCAAGCCCTATGCGTCTTGCTGAATGTCTGGCCTTTGATTTAATGCCATGAATGAACTGTTGGAAGCAGTGGAAAGTGAAATCTTTGAGGTGCTAGAGAGTATGTTGTTAGATGGAAATATTGTTTTGAGGGGAAGTGAATGATAAAATAATGTCTAATTATTTTGAAAATATAAAAAAACAAAATAATTTAAAAAAAGGAAAGAAAAGAAAGTAGCCTACTGCAAATACCTACTGTCTTTTGAAATGGAAGATTTTAACAATGGTGAGATTTTTTTGTGGTCTAGTCACTGACGTGAATGTGATCCAAATGTTTCAAACGCTTCACTCTCTGATTCAGACTTGATGTAAAAGACACTGTTTTGACGTCTAGCGATGGCATAATTTAACCTTTGATCTTTAATCTAAATAAGTAAATATCAATAGAAGCTCTTAGAAACCTGTAAAATATCAGTCTCCGAAAAGTTTGCTTCTCATAACTCATCTTTATTCATTCTGAGGTGAATTCATTTGACTGTGTTTACCCTATTTGTACATATACACTTTAAAATGCGCAAAGCAAGACTTGTCTTTCATATACAGGTGCACACATAAATACAGTATTAGATAAACAGGGGCTTATTCTGTGGAAAAGGTTATTGATAGGGGTAGACTACTGATATGATCTATTTAAGTCACTGTGTAATTCAGCTCACTGAAATATATCAGATTTCTATCCTGTTTGAACATTCAGCTCAGTCACTGATCTTTCATTGTACTTTAAGAATTCATGTCAGATAATCAACCTACGTTATCGCATAAGTAGTCTAATTTTTTACAACCAATACACTGAAAGCACGCATTTTGTATCATGCTATTTATGATCTTACGTTATGATAATACAGTGTTCATGGCACACATGGGCAATAGTTTTAGGTGTGATGGTCTGAATGAAGCTACTTATTGGCTCTACTGTTGTCCTCGTGAGATTTGTGGCTGTATAAATGGATTGGGTGTAGGCTGCTTTTAATAAACAAATAAAAGTGTCCATCTGTGTGCTGTGAGACCTGAGGCTTGATTATTGGTGAATAAACCTACTACAATGTAAACAAACTGTCTTTCTTTTTCTTTTCTTTTTTAAAGATACTTTCTCTCCTTTACATTCTCTGTATCCACCAAGCTATTTACAGTTATCAGAGAGAGAGTGCAGAAGCTGCACATTGTAGATCAGTGGCGCCTGTGTTATTGCTCTGGTGAGCGGTGATGAAAAGCTGCATTGTGGTGAGGCAGACACAGGCCACTGACTGATAGTACAATATAGTCACTGCACACACAGCAATATCAAGCTGTACCAGCAAGGAATCTACAGTGCCATTAGGACATTGCCTTTCAAATACAGTGTTAGTGCTTCGAAAAAGACATGAAAATATGTATGCGCAAATATAGCAGAAGCCAAACTAAAGGACTATTCACACTGCACCGACAATCACTCAGAGACCAACGCAAACAGTCACCAGATTATAGCACGTCACTTCTCAGACATTCAGAATGTTCAATTGGTGAAGACAAGCTCCGACAGATGGCAACAGAGGGGCAACACACTGATCCAACAAAACCCGACAAAGTGTCTGACGTTGTCTGTTGGTGCGGTGTGAATTGGCCTTAAAAGAGAGAGTAATGTGCATATTAATGTATGCAGGTCAAATTTTCCTGACCTTTCAAGATACATGTATCTTGTATTCTAATGTAAATCAATCTTTATAACAGTGTAGCAGACTACTTACATAAATTGCATATAAATATCAGCTGTCACTCTATGTCTCCTGATAGTATGTCTTAGTAAGATGATTTTTAAATGCTTAGTTTTATGATCAAATCTCCGTAGTTTTAATGGTGGGGCAAAACATACACTGATGAGACATGGCATTATGACCATCTTCCTAATATTTTGTTGGTTCCACTTTTGCTGTCAAAACAGCCCTGACCCGTTGAGGCTTAGACTCCTCTAGACCCCTGAAGGTGCTGTGGTATCTGCACCGAGATGTTAGCAGCAGATCCTTTAAGTCCTGTAAGATGCGAGGTGGAGCCTCCATGGATCGGACTTGTTTGTTCAGCACATCCCATGGATTCTCGATTGGATTGAGATCTGGGGAATTTGGAGGCCAAGCCAACACCTCAAACTCATTGTTGTGCTCCTCAAACCATTCCTGAACCATTTTTGCTTTGCAACACGGCGCATTATCCTGTTGAAAGAGGCCACCAGGGAATACAATTTCCATGAAAGTGTGTACATGGTCTGCAACAATGCTTAAGGTGGTACGTGTCAAAGTAACCTCCACATGGATGGCAGGACCCAAGGTTTCCCAGCAGAACATTGCCCAAAGCATCACACTGCCTCCACCGGCTTGCCTTCTTCCCATAGTGCATCCTGGTGCCATGTGTTTCCCAGGTAAGTGACACACACACACACCTGGCCATCCACGTGATGTAAAAAAAAAGGTGATTCATCAGACCAGGCCACCTTCTTCCATTGCTCCGTGGTCCAGTTCTGATGCTCACGTGGTGTTTTTGGCGGTGGACAGGAGTCAGCCTGGGCACCCTGACTGGTCTCAGCTATGCAGCCCCAAACGCAACAAACTGTAATTCACTGTGTATTCTGACACCTTTTTATCAGAACCAGCAACTTCTTGAGCAATTTGAGCTACAGGAGCTCGTCTGTTTCACTTCCCATGTGCATCATTGAACCTTGGCCACCCATGACCCTGTCGCCGGTTCACCACTGTTCATTCCTTGGACCACTTTTGATAGAGACTGACCACTGTGACCGGGAACACCCCACAAGAGCTCCAGTTTTGGAGATGCTCTGACCCAGTCATCTAGCCATCACTATTTGGCCCTTGTAAAACTCACTCAAATCTTTACGCTTGCCCATTTCTCCTGCTTCTAACACATCAACTTGAGGACAAAATGTTCACTTGCTGCCTATATAATTAGAATATCGTGAAAAAGTTCATTTTTGTAAATTATTTTAAAAAATGAAACTTTCATTCCCTAAATGTAAAGTAAAACATTTCAAACGTTTTTTTTTTTTTAATTTGTTGATTAGAGCGTACAGCTCATGAAAGTCCAAAATCCAGTATCTCAAAATATTAGAATATTTACATTTGAGTTTCATTAAATGACCATCCCTACAGTATAAATTCCGGGTATCTCTTGTTCTTTGAAACCACACTAATGGGGAAGACTGCTGACTTGGCAATGGTCCAGGAGACAATCATTGACACCCTCCACAAAGAGAGTAAGTCACAGATGGTCATTACTGAATGTGGTGGCTGTTTACAGAGTGATGTATCAAAGCATATTAAATGCAAAGTTGACTAGAAGGAAGAAAGGGATGGTCAACAGGGATGACCACAAGCTTGAGAATACTGTCAAGTAAAGCCGATTCAAACACTTGGGAGAGCTTCACAATGAGTCAAATGAAGTCAGAGTCAGAGCATCAAGAGTCACCACACTCAGACATCTTCAGGAAAAGAACTACCAAGCCACTTCTGAAACAGAAACAACATCAGAAGCATCTTTCCTGGGCTAAGAAGAAAAAGAACTGGACAGTGAACAGTGGTCGAAAGTCCTCTTTTCAGATAAAAGTAAATTTTGCATTTCATGTTGAAATCATGGTCCCAGAGTCTAAAGGAAGAGTGGAGAGGCACAGAATCCAAGCTGCTTGTGGGAATTTTCTGAAGTTAGTAATGATTTGGGGGGCCGTGATGTCTGCTGGTGTTGGTCCATTGTGTTTTATCAAGTGCAAAGTCAATGCAGCCATCTTCCAGGGGATTTTGGAGCACTTTATGCTTCCATCTGCTGACAAGCTTTATGGAGATGCTGATTTCCTTTTCCAGCAGGACTTTAGCACCTGCACACAGTGCAAAAACCACTTCCAAGTGGTTTACTGACCATGATATTACTGTGCTTTATAGGCCAGCCAACATGCCTGACCGCTGAATCTATGGGATATTTTCAAGAGAAAGATGAGAAACAGTCGATCTAACAATATACCGATGATCTGAAGGCTCAATAGTGCCTCAGCAGTGGCACAGGCTGATCACTTCCATGCCACACTTCACTGATGCTGTAAGTCATTTGCTGTAATATGTGCTGCCGACCAAGTATTGAGTGAACAAATGAACATACTTTAAAAAACTTGAACTTTTCTTGAACTTATATTTTGAGATACTGGATTTTTCATGATATTCTAATTATATGACCAGCACCTGTAATCTATTATTCACTTCACCTGTCAGCGCTCATAATGTTATGCCTGATCGGTGTATAATGCAATGCAGTACAGTAATGATTGAGAGATGTACAAATGAACATTCCTCAAAAGCCTGTATCATATTTGATACTCACAATAAACAAAAAAAAATCTAAAAATGATGTATGGATAATCAAACAAACCTATGTTGCTTCCCGTCCCGTAAAATGTTTATCTTAAAATATTACTAACAATATAATAGCAATTCTTAGGTTTACATTATAAAAATCAGATTTCACAGCAAAGATGTACAATGACCTGAAGGTGGAGAGTTTTAGATTTATACTAAAAGGCCTTTTTCTTGCATTGTGGTTTCTCAGCCTTTTTCCTCAGTTTTGATCATGCTGATAATTTAGAAGCCTTAGAAATGTGCATATCAAATATGATACAGTACGCTAAAGTGTTAAAATAGTAAAATCAACAGACAATAATCCACCCTGAATACAGCTGGACACTGCAGTTAATTTGATTTAATCATTGTATGATTTGACCCTTTAAAATGGAACTTTGAAAAAAATAACAACTCAAAACATGAAACTTTTCAGATGTTTCGCGAGGTCAGTTATATAATTTATATATAATATAATTTAGACCAGAGATTAAATAAGTTTATAAGTGAATCCATAGTTAAACTCAAAGGTTTTAAAAGCATCCAAATACATTCTTATGAATGTAATGAAGTACTACACTAAAGTAAAAGCTTGCTTTCAGAAGTTAGATGTGCCAGTTTGGACAGGGATACTGCATAATGCATTACAATATAGGATGCTTTTTTTAGATGTTGCTACACAGGCTGATCTCTTTCTGTGCTGTCTTTCTCAGGCTGTTCTCTCTGTCTCTTCTCTGCCCTTGGTGGTGTCGTGTTGGTTGTAGAGGGAATACATTAAATAATCAATGAGAGGAATCCGATTAAGGAGAGTGCTTTTCCAAAAGGCGGGGCAGAAGACAAAAAGAAAGAAGCAGAGGGAGAGATATATCATATATATATATATATATATATATATATATATATATATATATATATATATATATATATATATATATATATATATATATATGATCACTGATCACTGAAATAGATAATCGGAGATATATCAGATATATTGTTAATTGTAAAAAAAGTAAATGTCAATGACGTACAGTATGAGATGCAGTATGGATTGGTCCATGCACCACACAATCATATGGCCTGTACATACACCACTGCACATCTGTGTTTTTCATCAGAGACTCAGGGGAACAGATGGTTGTGTGTTTGCAGAAAGCAGCAGGAAGAACAAACTGGAACCCGAGCTGATGTTTATCTGGATTTTCTCTTTATAAGATGTATGTGTGAACTTCCTACCAGGATAAACGTGGAGACAAAAATAGGTGAGGTTTGTAGTGACAGGGAGGACTTTGTGCAAGTTTTTTCTCTCGTATGAATAAATACAATTATTGAATATGTGGGAAGTGCATATTTTGTGTTGTGTGACATTCCGAATTACTTCAGATATCCATATTAAATGCAGCCAAACGTGTTACATCATTCATATTTTGTTTCTGAATACTCAATTTGTTTATGTGAGCATTCAGGCCTATTTTCATCTTTGACTCTAAAATGACTCTAATGCACTACATATATCATTATGTATAAAATATGCATGAGAAAATGTAATCAGAATAGAAGTGCAGGTAAATAAACAGATGAAGGGTGAGACGTGACTTACATGAGAATACTTCAAATGCGGCAGTGACACACAGATGTCTGTGCTGACTAACAAGATATGACAGTGATTCCATGATTACGTGTTCATTATTTCCTTGTTCTGTATTCCTCTTCCATCATCATTGTCATCACATAACATAACATAATTTTGCATTTTCTAAATAAAGTTTGAGGAAGTGCAATGAAAATTCTGTCATTATTTAGTGAAAGAGTGACATTTTCCACATTATTCACTGTAAAACATTTTCAGCTGGTTAAACTTGGAAATGAATGTTCACCTGCTGACTTAAAAAAGTGAGTTAATGCAACTAAACATACGTTAACTCAACTTGAACTCAACTCACAAATAATCAAGACAGTGGTTACTTTAAGTTAAAAATTTTACTTTCATTTCTAAGTTTAACCAGCTGAAAATCTTTTACATATTCTTAACCCAAGTGAGATTTTCACATGAGAGCAAACAGACACTAAAGTACATGTATGGTGCATATGAGACCTTTATTTCGGTATTAATACAAAGCATGTGATGTGTAATTTCCAGAATCATTTCTCGACACAGCATCAGATATGAATGTGTTTTTTGTCAGCGCCAGTTTCAGCACTGAGAGACCAGTAGTGAAGGAAAAAAACTAGAGCCTTTTGGACTTGGACCAGAACTACTGGACTGTAGAAAACATCCTCTGAAGTTTCCTTAGAAGCTACTGTAAGTATGACCTGGTAACAGCAGGGGCCTGTTTAATGAACTGTTTCAAGTGCATATCCAGTAATGATATAAACAGAGTGGATCATCCAAAGGTTATTTTGAACCAAACAAGGACAAGGTTCAGTCAAAATGAGTGGGAAAAACAGATCAACCTGAATTTGATATAAACACATCAGAGTTGCTCAGTCATGATGTCAATTAACCCAGAAAGTTAATTTGGCATGGGTTTCCTTTAAGAGTTTCAGAGGGTTTTCTAAAATAGTTTGCGATTTCTGAGTAAGATAGGACTGTGGTTAAAATTACTTGAAGAGACTTTTGTTTGTTCTACAATAGCTATAAATTACAGACAGTATGACACATGAATTTTCAGATGATTGTGCTAAAATATTAAACTAAATAAACTTAAAATAAAAATAATTGTCATATATATATGACGCACACAGGGGTAAAAAGTACCCCATGTGTACAATGAAATATACTGCTGGATCTTTAATGTTGTGGGCCTATTTTTCTGCTGAAGGTCCTGGACATCTTGTTCAGATACATGGTATCATGGATTCTATCAAATACTAACAGATAAAAATCAAAACCTGACTGTACCTGTTAGAAGTCATATAATGGGCTGTGATTGGATCTTCCATCAGGACAATGATCCAAAACAAACATCAAAACCAACACAAAAATGGGTCACTGAACACAAAACCAAGCTTCTGCGCTGGCCATCCCAGTCCCCTGACCTGAACCCTGAAGAGAATGACTGGAGTGAACTGAAGAGAAGAAGCACCAACATGGAGCTGGAATCTGAAGGATCTGGAGAGATTCTGTATGAAGGAATGATCTCTTGTCAGGTGTTCTCCAAACTCATCAGGCTTTATAGGTGAAGACTCAGAGCTGTTATCTTGGCAAAAGGAGGTTGCAAAAGGTTTTGAATAAAAGGGTATGATTAATTGTTAACAGTGTGTATTAGGGAAAAAACATTTCTCTCATAATGAGATTTTCCCTCCGTTTAAAATTATTATTCTCAAATGAAAGGTTGGATTTTTGTAGATTTTTTAAATAAAAGATCAAAAGTATTAACAATGCAAATTTATTTTCACAGCCTTCTTTGGTCATATTTACCAAGGGTATGAATCATTTTGAGCATGACTGTATATATATAGTCAAACCAAAATTTATTCAGACACCTTAAACATTTCATTCATTAATACAGTTTATTCACTTTAGTTTAAAAAAAAAATGGTAATAAAATATGACAAGATCTCAGAGTTAAAATGTGTCAGAAATCTTAATTATGTCAGATAACATTTAAGCAGAACATGGTCAGGTCAAAGTGTCTGAATAATTTTTGGTTCCAAATTTGTATCAATTTTACTGGTAGTCCACTGTATGAAGATTTTTTTGGGTATAATATATCACAGTTTACTTTATTTTGCTTTCCTCACTTACATAAATGAACTATAGTGTCTGGAACCACTAGTAAAAATATATCAAAAATATAAAAAATATCTGAATAATTTTTTGACTGTATATATATATATATATATATATATATATATATATATATATATATATATATATATATATATATATATATATATATATGAAATTTTCTTCTATAATTAGCATTTTTATCAAGCTCATGTTTGCCATTAAGCTCTTTTTCATTGCCATTAAAGTGAAATAACTGAACATAAACATACAAACTTGATAAAAATGCTAATTTCAGAAGAAAATTTCAGATGGCACTTAGAGGCTTTTGCATCTGAAGTCTTCATGTGTGTATGTGTATGTGTGTGTGTGTGTGTGTGTGTGTGTGTGTGTGTATATATATATATATATATATATATATATATATATATATATATATATATATATATATATATATATATATATATATATATATATATATATATATATATATATATATATATATATATATATATATATATATATATATATATATATATATATATATATATATATATATATATATATATATATATATATATATAAAGGTAATACTATTCCAGGTTTTACAAACTGAACATATATTTATCCTTCAAATAGTCCAGTCAAGAACCTTTATTGATTTGTTAGCTTATATTTTGCCCTTTTTTAAAGTTATGTTTCAAACAGGACTATCCGTTATTTCGTAAGTCTCACTTTTCTGTAAAATAATGTTAAAATCCACTTTGAGTTAATATTAATGTAGTTCCTCTCTGAGATTTGTGCTCACACTTAAACATACACAGTGTTATTTAAGAAAGGGGGGTTTGATGAGGGCAAACGTCACGACAGGACACTTTTCACATCCACTGAATTAAAAGTTGCGATGACGTAGACACTGCCAGTAATTCAGATGACTTCCAGCCGCGCTGTTCCAGAAACTCGCTCTCCCCCCGCCGCGCCGCGTCTCACAGCCGCGCGTTACGAGGGAGGACAGAAGCGGAACAGCCTGCCGAGCCAGGGCAATAAACACAGGCGGTCTCGAGCGCGCTGGCTCTATGACCCGCCCCATCTGCGTCATTCGAGCTCAGTGATTGGTCAAAATCCTGATCTCGTTCACGAGAGCGTCAAAGACCTGTCAATCAAAGAGAAACTGGAAATGTGCAGCCTGTTTTCGCATAGACCACTTTAGCTTGCGTGTTTGTAGTGACGGAAAAGTTGAAAATATCTTTTTTAAAATAGCGTACAATCTCTTAAACGGTAGTTATTAGAGTCAGTAACGTGTTGACTGCGCTTATTTCGGCGGGGGACATTTTCTCAGACACCTTGAGCGACACATAGAGGGGTAAGTTGTCCAGCCACGTCGCTTTTCAAGGCAGTGAAGTACCGCACTTTGACGCTATTCTGTGGATGTTTCTCTGTACTGTACATCAGTTTCTGTGTCATATTGTGCTCTGCAGTGCTGCTGTAGCTCAAGCCGTGCTGGTGTGTATCGATCACAGTCTTAACCGCTATATTCTGAGGACGAGATGCGCTCGTGACGGAAATAATGTAACATTGTTTCATATGAGCCGTTACATGAAGCTGGAAGAAATAGTGTTACTGTGACAAGACGAGTGGTTACATTGATAACTAAGTTTCACAAACATGTGCCACGCACGTAAACAAAACAAAGAAACATAGTTTTCCGTTTGCTTGAATGCATGTTTTGTAACCTGATGTCAGAGGGATTTTTTCAGCTGCTTTGCTGCACATCTTCGTTTCCTCATAAATGCAGATTCTTGCTTATGCCATGGTGCGATAATAGATGTGTCGTTTCTTGTCAGTTTAGCCCACTCCCCTTCATCTCTTCTTCTCACAGTCAGTCAATAAAGCCTTTTTTTGTCGACATTTGCAATGCTAAACAGCACCAAATAGACAATGCTGAAATTAAATTGGACGAGGTGAATTTAAGAAACACACGTGAATGTGAGAAAGGGACAAGTGTAAAATAAACAGGCCTTGATACTCAGAGCCAGAATCTCAGTGCTTTACTGGCATGATTGCCATCATTTACACAGTATTGCGAAACTGTACTTAAATTTCTGAATTATTATAATAAATAGGGTGACATAAATAAATAAATACATATATATAGGCTATTAAACGAAAGTGAAAATAAAAGAAAAGAGACGAGGTTAAAAATTTACTAAAAAAGCCCATTATAAATAATTATATTATTATTAATAATAATAATAATAGAGTAGCCTAGCCTAGAAAACGTCTCGCGATTTCACTTCTCATTATTGTTGCAGTCAGAGGATTAGGCCCAATAAAACAGCTTTTTATCCTGTTCTGGCAGCTTTCGTGCTTTAGGCTTTCTATCTATCAGTTGCATAGGTTTTAAGGTTAGCATTTTTTCACACGCGCTTTCTCCAGGGGGATTCCCCACCTCTGCGCCTTGACGTCAGCTCTTCCAGTATATGGCCGAGGGAATCCTCATGTGGGATTGAGAGCGGCGGCGTCTTTTGCTTCTAGTCGGCCACCGCATTTTCGCTTCAGTTCTTCTTGTCGTTTTGCTTTTACACGCCATATGAGAACAGTTTCAAAAACGTGCAGTCTGCACGATGCTCCCGAACGATAAACACATTAGAAATGGGAGATTAGGAGATCCGCCCTTTGCATATGCACTTAAAGGAATAGTTCACACAAAAATCCTGTTATCAAACCTGCGTGAATTTCTTTCTTCTCCTGAACACAAAAGCAGATATTTTGAAGAATGGTCGTAACCAACAATTTCTGGTCCCCTTTGACTTCCATAGTATTTTTTTTCCCCATACTATGGAAAATCCCATACATTCTTCAAAACATCTTTTTTTGTGTGTTCAGCAGAAGAAATTCATACAGGTTTGGAACAACTTGAGGGTGAGTAAATGATGACAGGATTTTCATTTTTGGGTGAACTATCCCTTTAAGTAAATTTATGAGGTGCATTTCCCATGTGTGGTGCACACTTGATGATGACTGCTTTCCCTGTACTATCTGGGGAAAAAAAAGAAAAAGAAATAAAAGTAAAATGTGTACCAAATTTTATAGTTCTTAAACACATTCTTAAAGGTGTTACTGTCTGAAAACATGATGGTATCACATGTTACCGCATCACTTCTTTTCTGCAAGGGAAGGAGTTTAATGATATATGTTTAAGACATGATTGCAATAATTAGTACTCCATACCTTCATCCTATGTTTCTTTAGTCATGTGCAGCTTCCTCTTTTGTTTTCCTGTTTAAAAAGTTCAATACCAGGAAGCACTTTACACTGTAAAAAATGACCGTAATCATCTTGTAATTTACAGTAAAAAAAAAACAGACATTGACATTCCCAGAACTGTTTGTGTGACGCCTCACATTTGGTGTTTTTTTTTTCATTGAAATAACTATATGTCTCTTATTAGTTATGTACGTTAGGGTCTTATGTTACATATTGCATTATTTTAGAGTTAAATCATGTGTATTATTGTGATGTTGTTTTGTGTTTGTATGCAGCACCTTCTATATGTTAGTGCTTAATGCAACAAATTGTGATGAAGAGCTTTGATTCACCATGTGGCTTTCTTTTTTTCTCTTTCTGTTTTTAAGGTGTTTGTCAGCATTATAAAGTAAAAAAAAAAAAAAAAAACTATTGTAAAATATAAGTTATATTAGGGCTGGGCGATATGGCTGAAAACTGTATCACGATATCAGTGTTTCATATCGGTCGATATCGATAATTATTGATATTTTTTATGACCCATTTAAAATAAGGACCAGGAGAAAAATATATTACATTTAAACATTTTTATTTTAAACTTAACCTTCCTCTGATCATAATCCCCTCAGTTATAAAGACAGAAATGTCAGCAACCATGGAAAACTCAAATAATTAAAATGTAAACCTAAGTCTAAAGTCACAATGAACACTTTTCCTCTTTTATTTACAATTTCCTCGCTCGCTGCGGCACTCATTTTCTGCTTATCAGTCGCCGGTTACTGAAGAGGAATCTAGCACGAGACAACGATATGGCGCAACCAAAAATGATACTGTTACGTGATTGGCTGTTAGCGTGTCACTCCCTACGTTGCTAGGTTACCATAGAACGAGTGCCTTTGTTAATTCAACCAAACTTGCTTCGCAACCTCTGTTTTCTTCCGATGAAGAATAAAAAATATCGAACGTTTTATCGAACACATTTTTTATTGATATCGATCTCGCGATACATATCGTTATCGTTTTATCGCCCAGCCCTAAGTTATATTCAGAGTTAATGTCATTCATACAGCTGATGAAACACACAGGTGTTTTTAACTGTAAATTTAAGGCCTATATGTTATATTTCTGTAATAATAACCCCTAGATTATCATCTGCATGTGAATGTACACGTCTGTATCAGTTTAAATAAGTCAAACCAATTAGATGATAATATCTCCCTTGCTATATCAGTCTCTTCTCACTTCAGAGAATGCACTTCAGAGAAGGGCGTAGAGTTTGTTCTTCCAGGGACTCAGACCGCAAAATTAGACAACTTATATGCACATGTTGTTTTTTATCTGGGTGACCCTAATGACTCAAACCATTATCACTGAGTGAATAGATGTAATGATGGTGATGATATGAACGTTTTGTTGGTAGTGGAACATCATATTATTCAGTTATACTATTTTGGGGGAAAAATAGCTTTATCTAAATAGATATGTAGGGTGAATTGAAGTTGATTGGGACACTTTTTCCAATTCATCTCAATGGCAAAAAGTGTCCTAATCAGCCTGAATTCACCCTACCCTACTGTTTTCCATTGATTCCTCCTTTGCAGCTGTTTCTGTAGGTTTCTTATTTACACCCACATACCAAGAAAAAAAAAAAAAGTTCTGGATCTGCTCTTTGCCATAGTGCTTCCAGCATCTGTGTTGTTTGATCATGCTGTTTGTATCAGGGTGATATGTGGATGTGCCATCTCTGAGTATTAGCATAACATATCCTCCATGCATCATGAAATTCCTAGTTAGTTTTCCAGTTGGTTAAAACAAAAGAGAAACTTAATTTTATTGGCATCACATTTGTTGTCACATTAGCAACAATCAGCATGACAGATATTTCAAACTTACACTGGGGAAACTGCGGTTGAAGACAAGCCTTCACAGTTGAAAATATGTGGGTGGGGAAGTTATTGATTTATACCTGTTATTGTTGGAACCATTGAGAGGTCTCACAGCAGTTATTTGTTGAACCTTTGAAGCCAATTCCATCAAGAAGGAAATAGTCCTTAAGAAAATGATTTGCTTTAATAACCCTCCAGATTGACTCCCTATTATCACTGCAAAAGTGTTCAATAATTGGGGTGTAATCAAAACTTTTTAATGCAGGAAAATTACTGAGTGTAAATGTGCGGGTGTCTCTTAATGTGACGGATGTTTTCCTGGTCCGTGGATTAGCATGTGGGTGTTATTGAGTTTATCTAAGCTGTGCTGAAGGGAGTTAAAGGTCAGTGGGATCAGATCTTATTTGCATAGAAATAAGTTATTAGCCTTAGAAATTTCAACCATTCAACCATGAATATCGCAATATTATGTTCGGCGATACTGCATCGATTCTAGGGGTGCAAGAAAATATCGATACACATGAATATCGCGATATTATGTTTAGCGATACTGTATCGATTCTCAAAAACACTGTATCGATATTTATTTACATCCAAGATTCGTGGCTTTATGTTCGGTTTAAACCATAGACTGCATAAAACCCCACCGCTAGATGTCAGTGTTATCTGAGCTGAAGTGTGGACTCAATTTGGCTTCAACTATAAAGAAACCACTAAGGAGATCGACAGTAGTCTATTGTTTGCAAAATAGGCCATGTTAAAATCCAAAACTCGGGAAACGCATTGAATCTGAGAGCTCGCTTAACATCCCGATGTCATCCGCGCTTCTGAGAAGCGTTTTGATAGAATATGTAATATGTGCTGGACCTTTTCCTCTCAGTAACAAAATAAACACAACAAAAATGACATTGGTGGCAGCAGAAAGAAAGCATCTGATCATAGCGATGTGGATATGTTTGCTCCAACTCTGTTCAGCTGTTTTAAAGCAAGCAGCTTTACAGTATTAAATATAAAACAAACAGACAATCAGTCATGAAATGGCTCAACAATTTCTGTTGTTAAAAGATTAGAAATTAAAAACTGCTATATTGTGAACCTTTAAAACATATACACATGAAGAATCCTGCAGTCACTTTACTATTTTCCTTTAGATTGCACAAAATAATAATAGTAGGGATGCTCATTTCGGTTAACTTTCTCGACCGACAACCGACGCTCGTTATCCGATTATTAACCGTTAACTGATAAGATTAAAATGTTGTATAGCGTATATGATGATAATATGACATATATATGACATTAAATAAAAAAATACAATTGACGAGTGTCTGTGTCTTCCACGGGTTTATTTTAACATGCAAACAGCAGCATAGAACAGATAAACAACAGAACCTGGATTCACATTATCAAATTCGCACCTGCATAATTTAAATAAAAAGGCATAAAATAAATAGGCCTACACTAAATATTTTTCACTTAAATGTTTAACAAATTAAGATGACAAAAAAAAACACGGTGAATCGATTGAAGCTTTGAACAACCGGTATTTTAGACATTTTTTCCGTCAAATAAAAATAGCAGGCCTACCTCAAGGATTGTTATTTGTTATGACCACGGACGGTGTACGGTGTCCATTAACTACAAATCCTCATGAAAACTTCAGTCAAGCCAGCTCGCGCGTCAATCTGAGAGACCAGCCTCTTACCTTAAAGTGTCAAATTTCTTGGTTTCTGAATTGACGGTTTTGCTTGATTGACAAACGCTAACGTTCGGCCACGATTTATATACCATCGTCCTGTCCTAAAACGTTAGCACGCTGTGATCGATTGCTTGGAGATCGCGTGTTTCTCTGTTCGAGAGCGCATTTCCTCTTCTTCACATCTGCGACAAAACAGTTGATTATTTATGAAGGAAAGCTCACAGAAACGTGAAAATGGTCTCATTTGAAAGAAAATGTCCTAAGCTAAAAGATGATATATTGTGACTGATTGAAGCAGCCCTTATCAAAAGTGCGGGGGGGTCGATTTCTGTCTTTTCAAAAGTGCGGGGTCGTCTTGACCCCCCTGTCCCCCGTGCCTATCGAAATGGTCAGTACTTCTTTTCGCTCGCTTCATTTTGCTTGTTGCTTAGCGAAATATGTCTGGCACGTGTGAAACGCCCCGCGAGTTAACAAATAAGCATATATGTAACTATATATAGCATATTTTTCTTTAACCATGCAGCAAAAAAAAAAAAAACAAACAAACAAACAAACAAAACAAAAAAAAACGTTTAACTGATAGTATTAATCGGTTAAAATTATTACTTTCGGTTAACGGTTAAACGGTCAATGTGAGCATCCCTAAGTAATAGTAATATAATAAAGTTGTTTGTCAGGTTTTATGCATATGGTGATGTTCTTTATGACATTTTTTTCTAAAATTAGATCCTCTTTCTAAAAAAAACAACAAGGAATATCGCAATAAATATCGCCTTTCTTACAGTATCGCAATATGTCACAATATATCGTATCGTAACCCCTGTATCGTGATACGTATTGTCAGATTCTTGGCAATACACAGCCCTGGTAAGCATGTAATTCTGGTCAGCATGTTCAGCTGCCCTCACTAAATATACACAGTGAGTATATACTGATGATTTTTACAGTAGTGCAGGTATATACAGTTCTGGAAAAAAATAAGAGACCACTCCAAGTTCAGAAATCAATGTTAAGTGGTCTCTTAATTTTTTCCAAAGCTGTATATATATATTGAAATTTTGCAATGAAAACTTACTGCAGACAAGATCTTTGAGAGAGAGATCTTTGACAGTTTCTCAGTCTAGTTTCCTCCTACTCTATTTTTGTTCTTTTAGCTGGATCTAAATTACATTTTTTGTGATGTTTAAGACCAGTCAGATATCTTTTTTTCTTTTCTTCTTTTTTTTTGTGTGCAAACTCCTGATTTAAAGTGGCTCATAGGTCAGTGTTAAAATGGCTTCCTGCACAAGGAAGGCATTTCAGGTAAGAAGGCCATTATCATTTTGACTTGATGTAAGATGAAAGTCAGAATATGACATGCTTTTGCCACCTCAAAAGCATATGATACATCTGGCATACTTTCCTTTCATTGTGATCATCATATTGTATAGACTCCATGTTTCACTTGACACAAGTATGGAGTTTTGCATGCTTATGTGAAAGCCCTGTTAGTTTCATTGAAATGCAGGCAGCAGCTGTCAGCTGTTCCTGATATTATTTATGTCCTGAACTTGCTTTTCACCAGACAGCCTGGAGACCTTGATTTTCTCCTGCTTAACAGACTCAAAGGTTATGTTCATACTGCAGCAGATAAACTTATTTTTAAACCTGATACAGATGGTCAAGTCAGTCAGACACAGGTCACATATTGAATATTGAAATAGGACTGATTAGATGTCAGATTCCATCAGCTGTCTTACAGACTAACTAAAATGATTCAGTTTGGTTTGTTACTAATTGGTTATTTATTTTGAGTTAAGTTGGACCATATTTCAACTAGGCCAAATGACAGTCCACAGAATTGCAGATTTTGCCATTTCATACTGCATTCATTTTTCAGATTAGTTACATACCATGTGCAATTGTTATGAACCAGGAACTTTTGATTTATTTTTTTTTTTTTAAGATTTCCTTATTACTTTTGTTTATGATTTCATACTTTCACATGTCTTTCATAATGTTTATGATCTTGGGATCAGGATGAAATGCATTCCAACTTGACCAGAAAGCATGATTTTGTGTCCAACAAGTGATAAACAACAACCAGACAACTTTGTATTAAAGTTGGTTAAAGGGCTCAACAGTAAGGATTGTCAGAATGATAAAGGATGACAGTGTTTTGGGCCAGTTGACAGAACAATCACTTTCATTGATCTGGTACAACCTTTTTTTATGCCTCGCAAACATAAACTGTTTGGTTTTCTGTGATGTATTCTACAGTGCTGTTGCAAATTCTGCTGATTTGTGACCAAGATAATGTTATCTGGCTAACATAGACGGTTTTTGTCAAAACTGCAAAAATGACTTGATAGTGATAGTTTTGAAAGCATCAGTAATGTGTTAAACTACAAAAAAAGAAGTAATATTTTGTATCATATATCATTGTTTTCCAGCAAAAATATTTTTTTATGGATTTATGTATGGATTACATTACAGCTGTATTGTTTTACAGCTTTACAATTTTTTTTTTTTTTGCAAAGAAAAATATTCCAGTGAACAAAATAAATTTGTAAAGAAAAATGTAATATTTAATGAAAAATATAAATATATCTAGCAAATATAAATTACATTGCTAAAAATAAACATTGATCTTTTTTTCTGTTGGGGCCATTGAAAATGTTGGCAGGCAACATTAAAATGAAATGCAATAAAGTTAATGCAGGACAGCAGCTTTTTTATAGATGTCGCATAGTTCCAGCTTCAGTAGATTTCATGACTTTGCTAAAATGTTGTGTGTTGAAACCTGGTGCTACATAGGGTGCTAATGAGGAAGACTTTTCATTAAATTTTGTCATCAGCCTTGTTTTGAACTATTTAGTTACTTCTTGAAGTTACTTCTAGAGAGGAATAATGTAGATACTAGACAAAGATTTGGATGCAGGCATATGCTTACTATGCAATGGTCTACTCCCGGTAGATTTATAGAAGTATACTGTACGGCACTTTGGATAAATTTACATTGTCCTGTCTGATGGAAATAGGGGTTCTGTAGTGGAATAATGAGTGTTAGTAAATTGTATGTTTTGAATATGTTCCTGTGCTGTGTTACGGTAAGTTGTGGGAATTTATCGGAATAACAAAGAATCAGTGTCATGCAGTGGAAACACAGGAAATGGCTGTGCATCTCTTCATAGGTACCCCATAAGATTGAAAGAGTGTGTTGTAGGAGGCAGGTAGGAGGTGAGAGACATTGTTAAAGATAGAGAACGACAGATCAAAACACAGCTCGCTCCTTCCTCAACCTTCATGGAAATGGAAAGTTCAAACGTCAGTTCAAAGCCAGGTCTGGGTTTTTTTAATATTTCAATATTGGCCTCATCTGTGAGTGTCATATCCATTGAGCTCCAAAATGCTACTGTACTATAAACAAGTGGCTAATTCATTTAGTAGAGAATACTGCAGTGGTTCCTTGGACAAAAACCCAATAGGATTTTTTTAGTTGGCTTTTGGATAATTGCAGAAAATAAGCTCTGATTCTTGCATGTTTTGTTCCTCATGATATTCTTCTTAAATGAACACAACTTTTATATATTTTGAAGCCTAATTAAAAAGCTAAGCGTAGGCTATAAACAAACTAAACCACAATCGTATGACTGGTTTCACACTCACTTAATTCTGTCGAACCCTGGTTCACATCTTACATCATCACAAAAGTGCACGGTGCATGATAGAAAACAGAATGCTGGTCAATATATTGTCTGTGTTTTTTATTAATTTGGTGCCATTATGCAGTTGCGTCTACTGTATGTGCGTCACATGAAGGTAGCATTCTGCTGCTTGCAAACGGACTCTTTTGAGGAGACAACTGATTGCGAGCCATTCGTTTGCCGCTAGTGATTGCACTCACTATCCGCAATTACACTGCACACTCATTCTTGCTTGTATCCGAGGTAAATCACCACTGTCATCCCTAAAATGTTTTCCTTACTAATGACGTCTTCGTCGCCTAAAATGTATGATTATTTTACTTCCTGAAAAAGTGCGCACCAGATTCGAAGTTGCTTTCACATTCACGTGAAAAATGCCTGGACTCAGACCGACTCATACAAGTAGTCTCGGGTTCAGTGCCCGGGTCCGCATGACTGCTTGCACATAACCAATTTTTTCATGCGAAACATGCCCTGTTTCAAACTAAACTAAGCACCCTTAATGTCCCCAGCAACCTCGATAGTCCCATTTAGCCTCTTGTTTGCTATCACCTTTTTCAAGAAAAGAAAAAGCTTTGAAATTGTGAAATGGTGACTTCAAGCCAAACTATTATTTTCAATAAAACATCAACACCTTTGTTAATTCTTAATCTCAATAATTCTTAAAGGGGTAGTTCACCCAAAAATGTAAATTATCCCATGATTTACTCACCCCCAAGCCATCCTAGGTGTAAGACTATCTTCCTTCAGATGAACACAATCGGAATTATATTTAAAATATCCTTGCTCCTCAAAGCTTTATAATGGCTGTGAATGGGGGGGCCACATTTTGAAGCAAAAATAAAATGCATGCATCCATCCATCATAAATACACTGCATTCCAAATTATTATGCAATTGACATATCAGTAAGATTTCAGTACAATAAACATTCAGATTTTAGTTTTTCTAAGAAAATGTTTGTTTGTTTATTTATCCATGTCTTTTTAGATAACTGGTATCAATCTTAGACAAAATAATTTGCCAGATCTATGGAAACCCTACTTAGAGGTTGTTCCACATTATTAAAGGGATAGTTCACCCAAAAATGAAAATTTGATGTTTATCTGCTTATCCCCAGGGCATCCAAGATGTAGGTGACTTTTTTTTCTTCAGTCGAACACAAATTATGATTTTTAACTGCAACCGTTGCCGTCTGTCAGTCAAATAATAGCAGTGATTGGGAACTTGAACAATAAGAGTCGAAAAAACTTCCATAGACAAATCCAAATTAAACCCTGCGGCTCATGACGGCACATTGATGTCCTAAGACACAAAACGATCGGTTTGTGCGAGAAACCAAACAGTATTTATATCATTTTTAACCTCTAATACACCTCTATGTCCAACTTTGTTCAGCTTCCGGTTAGTGAGGTCTGATCGCGCTCTGACAACGGAAGTTGATGTTATAGATGAAGTTCCCATCTACTGCTATTATTTGACTGACAGACTGCAGCGGTTGCAGTTAAAAATCATAATTTGCGTTCGACTGAAGAAAAAAAGTCACCTACATATTGGATGCACTGGGGGTAAGCAGATAAACATCAAATTTTCATTTTTGGGTGAACTATCCCTTTAAGCAAGTCACAATTCTCATGCAATATGGAGAGGAAGAAAGATCTTTCTGAAGATGAAAAGCATGAAATGGTGCAATGTTGTGCAAAAGGCATGAAAACAACTAATATTGTGTGAAACTGAATGGAGATTACTGAATTATCATAAGATTTGTGAGTGATTAAGAGCACAGCAGAACTCAGTCAGATAAAGGTTTATTAATGAAAGTTCCTATCAAAAAAAATATTGTATTAAAAGCGCAGCTATAAAAAAAGCCAGTGTTGAGCAGCAAACAGGTATTTGAAGCTGCTGATGTCTCTGGAGTCTCAAGATGCTCTCCATTCAGGCTGGCAGTTATGCGTAAAGATGCATTTTAGACACCACTAACCAAACCTCACAAAGAGAAACATTTACATACCAGTTATCTAAAAAGACATGGATAAATAAACAAACAAACATTTTCTTAGAAAAACTAAAATCTGAATGTTTATTGTACAGAAATCTTACTGATTTGTCTCTTGCATAATAATTTGGAACGCAGTGTATAATCCGTATGGCTCCAGAGGGTTAATAAAGGCCTTTTTGAAGCGATAAGTTTTTGTAAGAAAAAAATTCATATTTAAAACATTAACTAGCTTCCGGCGGTCGACATACTGCGCAAGTCGACTTGCGCCAAAAGAGTAACCCCTGAAGCGATGTATGACGCAGGATGTAGGAGTAGCGTAAGCGTAGGCGTCTCTCATGGTTCAAACAAATAGGACTGTGCAACAAACTTAAGCTCCTCTTTTCTTATATCAAAATCCTCCGACATTTCTATTTAAAAATGATCATTTTATAATTCTAATTTGTGACCGGTGTTTTGTTTTGCTCTATCCTCTGCGCCTCCATGTTCGTCATTGTGTCTGGTCAGACGGTCGTCTATCGGAGGTTAGTTATTATAGTTAATAAAGTTTTTAATATTGTTCTTACAAAAACCCATCTCTTCACTTCAGAAGGCCTTTATTAACCCACTGTAGCTGTATGGATTACTTTTATTATGGATGGATGCATTTTTTGGCATCAAAATGTGCCCCCCCCCCATTCACAAGCATTACAAAGCTTTGAGGAGCAAGGATATTTTGTAAATGTCTCAGATTTTGTTCGTCTGAAAGAAGATAGTCATATACACCTAGGATGGCTTGAGGGTAAGTAAATCATGGGGTAATTTAAATTTTTGGGTAAACCCTTTAACTGGTTAGTAATAAGTGAAACTGGTAATGCTGTTTTTGTACTTGTTTAATCCTCTGCTGATATCTTCAGAGATTTAACGTCTTTTATCTTCAGATGATTTCATCTAATGTAGAGTTCACGTTGTGTGATTTTCAAAGTCGTCAGATCACTGTTCTTTTCAAGCTGCACAACTATCTGGGGTAGCAATCAGTTGCTGCTGTGTGCACATTGCACGAGGATCGGCGAAAGGGGGGATTACACACTGCATGACTTTACAATAGGAAGAATCGCCGACAACTCTGTCTGGTCTGCAAACTACGTTTCACGACCAAACACACGCGGGAAGTGATAAGGAAATAAGTCAAGGTCATCCATGAGACTGGAATTGTTGTCAGCTCTGATGAAATATCAAATAGACATGGGTGCTCCTGCCAAACTTCGACTAAACTTTCCTCCATTTCTTGAGTCCAGATAGACAGAGAAGGAGCCTTTTTTTGAACCGTAGCCATGCTTGCTGATATTCTGGTCTATAACTCCTCCCCAAACTTCCCGCTGCTGTTTATCTTGCTCTCTCATTGGCTGTAGGTCATCGCCGATGTAATTTTCCAGATACAATATTCTATTTTCTCCCAACTGTTTATGTTCACCTAAGACATAAATGAATGGGTTTATGTGAATTCTCATGAAGCTCGGCATTTTGACATGTATTTTTTGGTATACAGTATTTGGCTGTTCAGGCGCGCACATGAAGCTCAAGGTTCACTTTGCTTTGTCCATATTCTGCTCCATCTCAGAGGGTTTCGCTTTTGTGCTTTTAACAACTCTTTTTAATATCAAGCACGTCCCATTTTACAAAATGTTACATGAGTTTACCGATTTGCACTTTAAATTTGTGATTTTAAGGAGGAGCAAAAGTGCTGTATGGAAAGGAACAGAATGGGGCACAATAATCACTTTATCTCATATCATATTTTCATAATAGTTGGAAGCTAAAATCAACATCAAAACTCAATTTCGATTAATCGTACAGCCCTACAAAATACTCACGAAATTTGCAAGTGTAGCCAAAGTTGCCAGTGAGGTCGACCAGGAAGTTGTTTGACATAACAGGAAGTTATTTTCTATAGATATGAAAATTAATTTTAATACATTTCTACACCTCTAGACTCCAGGCTATTGATCTCCCTGGGTGAACTTGAAGTGTGGTTTTGGGTTGTTTGCATACACTATTTTATGGTAACTCATTTGAGAGCTGGAATATAAACTTCCTCCAGACTTTACCCGAAATCCCTCCCTTCTCTGAGCCTATTGTTCTCCATCAGCTCTCCACTGGGGCTGCTGGATTCTTCTGACAGTTTTTACAACCTCAAACACTTGCTGATCTTAAGCTCACTATGACTCATCTTCTGTGTTTGTGACATTTTCTCTTTGCACTTTGAGCCACAAACGCAGCCAACATCATTTAAGCTCACACTAGCTCTGAGAAAAGCATCTAGTTACTCAGCACTTCAAGGAAGGAAGGCTAACCAAAATTGAGCCCCAGGGTATTGTTTTGAGCCTCTCCTAGGTTATGTAAGTAACCAGCAGACATTTAGGTTGCAGTGTGAGAGCTGATACAGGAACTAAGAGCATTGTGAATGTGAGTTGATCTAAAGTCATCCGACTGCTGTTTGTTTCTCAGGAGATGATTTTGGTCATCATCACTAATATTCCTGGGAATATTTAATCTTATTATTGTGAGTATTGTCTAGCTGTAACTGAAAACTGATGCCAGGTGGTGGGAGAACACCAAATCTTCCCTCAGGGAGCACATAGATAATAAGCTTTGTGGTTTCCTCCTCTACTGTTAAAGTTCTTGGCAATATGATCCAAGATGATATGTATCATCTAAAATGCAGTGTTCCTGAAAAACGTATGCCTTTTGTGATGAACCATGAGTTATGTAAATTGTGCAACAGGAACATCCTTTCCTGTTTGTATGCTCAATTTCGGTTTTAAAACCGATTAGGAGCATTTGGATTTATATTGGTTGTTTCTTCTGAATTTTTTTTTTTTTTCTTTACACTTGCTCTGCTACAAAAAAGTGATAATTCTTTTAACAAAACATACTTTTTATTATATATAATTTATATATTATAGATATATATAAATATTTATATATATATAAATATTTTAGTATTTTTTAATAAAGGTTTTTTTATTAAAAAGAAAAATGCAACAAGTTGAATATTATACAGTAATAATGTACCTTCATAAATTAATAAACATACTTTTGCTGGAAAATGGTGGCATAAATTACAAAACATTAATAGTAATAAATAATATTAATACATTTTATTTATAGCGTGCCTCTTTCAAAACTGTAACTTTAAAAGCCATTTTTGAAATTTTGACAAAACCAACCCCTTTGGTTAACCAGCTAGATAAAATAATGTGGGTGAAAAATCAACAGATTTTGCAATAACAGTGTAGAATACAACACCGGAAACCAAATGTTTCTTTACGATGCATAAAAATGAATGTACAGTATGAAAGAATGCTAATTTTTCAGTGGCAACTCAGAACTGACCCAAAAGGACAAGTGACAGTCCTGTCAACTGGCCCTACACACCCCCATCTTCATTGTTGAGTCCTATACCAATATCCATGGCATAGCATTGATGTCATATGATGTTCTTGAACTAAAATCCAGAGTCCAGACCAAGATTTCTGGTTTTGCCTTTTGTCTTACAAGTGTGTACTTAATGGGGTGGCATCACGTTGTTAATTGGTCTGAGAATTGGTCTGCTGTATTGGTGTTACTAGCTGTGTTTACATGAACCCTAATAATTCGATTGTAATCAGGCTAGAAGCACAAAAAAAAAAAAAGTCACATGTAACCACCTCAGTCATAATGCATTGGTCAAATCAGATTAAAATTTAATTCAGATTGTTATCTGTTCGATAAGACAAACACTTGTTCGAACTGAAAACTGAAACTGGAAAGTTCATGTGCAATGACCTAGAAATGGCGTAATGACATAGTATGCACAGTATGTCGTTATTGTTGGATAAAGTGTCATAAATGACTGCACATGTCTAAAAATCAATTCAAATTTGACAAATAAACATGCACATCAACTCAATCTCTGTATTTAGCAGTCATGTAAACACTGCGTTCAGATTCATCAACCGGTATGAATTCATTCCAGGTGAAACACAAGGTGTTCATGATGTGAAGAGAGTTTTAACTAGAATAACAGCGTTTGTGGAAAAAAAAACCTACTCTACCTTTAACTTTATGGTTTAATTATTGTACATGGATAGTAAAATGACCTTATAATGGTGAAAAATCCAACAGGCAACTTAGAGAAGCATAAAGTAGTCTATCCAGCCAAAATAAACTATTTATAACGGACTATATTGTAAATACAGTGGATTATTTGACCATTATTAAGTAGTCTGCACAAGTATTATATACTTTCCAAGACGGCAGTGCTTTCAACGTATCAGGCATTCCTATCTATGGATCCAAGTCCAACCTTCCATCTCATACTCTTTTAGTTTCACCTGTGCATATTCACTTCCTCATTGCGCACACTGCGCACACAGGTAGATATGGCGAGCGAACTTGCAGTTCGTTTTGTGGATAACAATGTAAGTTTGCTTTATTTTAGTTCTGTTTTAGACTTATTTACCCTTTTTTTTGGTTATAAGGTTATCTGATGAAAAATTGTTAATAGTCTCTTTAGTAATTTATATTAAACATACTCTGAAAAGAATGAGTTTGGTTATGTTCTATAAATTATAAATAAATTGTTTACATTTAAAAATTAGATTAAGATTTATTTTAATATTTATTGTTTTTATATACTTTATGTACATTTTACATTAATATATATATATATATATATATATATATATATATATATATATATATATATATATATATATATATATATATATATATATATATATATATATATATATATATATATATATAATATATATATAATGTTTGGCCAATTTACAACTCAGTATTTGGATGAGTTTAGTCAAAAGAGAAGTGAAATAAAGAAAAGCAGTCAAGTTTCGTGCATGAGGTCTTTTTTAAATACAGACTTGAGGATGCATTTCCCTTTTCTTGTGTCCTTTTTCTTTCTGTCCTTCTTCAGTGTACAAACCTGAGAGATTGTGTGTAGAGAAAACATGTTGTGTGCCAACGCTGGTCTTTTTTAGTCTGTTTGTCAGCACAAACCTCTGAGTGGGTGTGGATGTGGTAAACTCTGAGTGTGTGTTCCACAGCATATTGAGGTAATGTAAAGAGAAACGGTGTCCACGGGCTTTTGAGGTTTTCCTCTTTGAACGGATGCTCTTGCTGCTTTACGATCAACAGCCACTGATTTCTGTGGCCTTGACACGCTGGTAACAAGCACTTCCTTGACTTCTCTGATGTTTTTCTGTTTTGTTGATAAAACTGGGTTGCTAGTAAAGACCAGACAGTATTACCTACTAGGTATTCCTTTTGCGAATTTAACTGCATATAGAAGCAATATTCAGTATTGTAGACCTTGATATGTGCTATTTATGTCTGTTTTCAACAGCCGTTGAGGTGCTTCCACTCTTTGAGTTTGCCTTTGTTTTGAACTGTTTATGAGGAAGGAACAAGGAAGAAAAAAAAATCTTGACAAGCTGAACGGACCTGTTTTGTTTGTCTGTCTTGTGTCAAATGATTTCTCAGTTCCTTCTCTCTTTCTGTCCTGCAGGTCAACATGGCCCAGTGGAATCAGTTACAGCAGTTAGAGACGCGGTATCTGGAGCAGCTGTATCACTTGTACAGTGACAGTTTCCCCATGGAGCTGCGGCAGTTCCTGGCCCCATGGATCGAGAGCCAGGACTGGTGAGTTGCCAGCAGTAGACAGGATATGACATAAGAGATAAGAACCTTGGCATTCTGGTTGTCTGCTTTTTTTAAGCCACAAGATTTAACATTTGTTTGGATTATTTTTTGGTATTTTGCGATTTTGTGATGAAACTTTGCGACGGATCTTTTTTTCCATGTTGTGACATACAAGCAAGTGTTACGGATTATCAGAAAAATAAGTAGCACGGGGGACTTGGTTGTATGCATCAATTGTTGATTGGTTTTTGAGATGCGGCCGATACACTCAAAAATAAATGCAAGCTTCCAGTCAGTTGTGGAGGTGTGGGGTTTAAGCAGACTAAAAGATTGAAGAAGTTCAGCATTCGTCCCCAGATCGAGATAAGATATTTAAAAAATCGAACGTATGCATGGATGAATCATTCAAAATATGATCTATAACATGCATTTACAAAACAGATGGAGTGAATATTCTTTTCATGCCAAATTTTAAGAGTGCTATTTTGAAAGAGTCCATTCCTGCTGATTGCTTCTCGCAGAATGATTTTAAAACCAGCAGACTTTGTGATAACGAGAAGAGAGTTTAATTACTTGGTCACTTTCCTAAATATTGTGTTTGGAAGTCCACTTTGTGGGAATAATAATTTTGGAATCTCTTTAAGGTTTGCCGTTCCCATGTCCTGACATAACATCACATGAAAAACTAAGTTGAACTACATTGTATTAGGTTGGGGAGACCCCGAATAGTCGACGATTTGAATCTTCGATAGGAGGAGCCTGATTCGACTACCAATCTCACAATCGAATCGTAGCAGAGGTGTTATGAGACGAGATATGGGCGCGCTCAATATCTGATTTTACAGACATACCGGTTCTTTCCCAATAGGTTAATATACAGCCTATTATGTTAATTCTGTAAATAAAAATGTGAAAAGAAAGAAGCTTTTAATAAATATTTTTAATGTGCGTGAATAAGTCCAACCTGTGACCGATTTAAGTTTCACTTCCATGATCCGTGACCGGCAGATGAGCATCTTTGAGGCAGGGATTAAATCTTCAACAATGCCTAGGATAAAGTGTACAATTGGATGCACTTTGAAATGGTAAAAGATGATCAAAAAAACGTATGATGCAAGTTGTGCCAACAGCTCATTTCCTAGAACTCAACAACGACAAACACTGCGGCACTTCTGCCGGCCAACGAGCTGACTATGGGCTGCTGTTTTTAAAGCAAATGCCCCCCCCCCAAACTATCAGTCGCATATAGACAATCTGATTCGAATCGGATTCGACTATGTAAATCCGTAGTCGAGGACACCCCTAGTATTGGGCATTCAAAATGTAATGGTTTACTGATTAGATTGAGCAGAGTTTCCATTGAGGGGGTTCTGCCAGTCTTTGATCTTATTACTGTTGAGAGTCAAACTATGTGTGAATGTTAACATAAGTTTAGTTCCTGTGACCTGGACCTCAAACCATTTTTGGGGTTTAGGTCTATATTCGGGGGTAACTTCCTGCATTCTTACTTTGATCTAAGGATGTCCCCCTTGAGTATTGTGTCAAAATCTTTAAGGAAAGCCCATTGAATGCCTATACAATACAGTGTATAGCTCTCTTAGTTAGACTTGATGACTGCAAGGCCAAACAGCATGTTCTCAATAAAGAATCTTGCTGAAGATACACTCGAGCCTCCTGGTTTCCTACAACTTCCTTATTCTTAGAATGTCAGTCATCTGTGGTGATGTCACGCCTCTGCCCGTAAATTGATCCTGGAAAGTCTTCTGTGAACAATAACACGAACCAGTGCCATTTTTGTTATCTCAGTTTTTTTCTCTCTCACTGCATCAGTGTGAATGGCTTCTTTATGATTGTGTTGTGGACTATAAAATGTCACTCTGAAATGACTCATGTCCGGTTTCATCTAATTAGTCTCTGTATCACAGCATGAATCTTTAAAAGGAGATGCAAATATTGTCAAGAAAATTAAATTGTGTTAATATATTATTTAATTTAGTTATTAACTAGTGAAGTATTCCCAGGCCCCTTTCAATACCTCTAAACATTACACTTAGAGAACCTTTGAGTTGTGGTATATTAAAGGGATAGTTTACCCCAAAATGAAAATCCTATCATCATTTACTTGTTCCAAATCTGTATGAATTTCTTTCCTCTGCTGAACAAAAAAGAAGATATTTTGATGAGAATGGGTAACCAAACAGTTGTTTGCACCCATTAGTATGGAAAAAATTTCTATGGAAGTCATTGGCGCCCATCAACTGTTTGGTTACTTACGTTCTTCAAAATATCTTCTTTTGTGTTCACCAGAAGCAAGTAATTCATACAGGTTTGGAACAACTTGAGGATGAGTAAATGATGACAAAATAATTTAGTTTTTGGGTGAAGTATTCCTTTAAGTGTTAGTTGATATCATTTTGAAGCTGAGATATCTCTTTAAAGTCGCCTTAAATTCAAAATGGACAATCCTTTCTTTCTTTCTTTTTTTTTTTATGGATTATTGTTATTTTTTAAGTCATGTGCCCTCGTAATCTTTCAACTTCTCCTCCCTCTTGCAGTGACATCTCTTGTCTTCTCTGATGATGTGTTTACTGGCGCGGGGGCGGGTCAACCTGTCACTCACATGAGATAGCCGCAATACGACAATGACTCAGTCAATTCCCAGTGGACAAAATCAAGTCCCCCCCCTACATATTTTTTTTTTCTTGCTCGAGAAACCGTTTCACTTGAATAAACATCACAATAGGAAAGACACGAAGATCGCACCTTGGTAAATGGTGCATATCTTTCCTATTACTTTTTGTTAATTTCATGACTTACTAATTGATAATGTAATGTTGCAGGCTCGTAATTTTATTTGCGGTTTATATAGTGAAATGATGTACAGCACGAGCCTTCACGTTTGTGGGTGCAAATGAAGAGCACAGTAAACCATCTGACAGGACAGGAAAGTTTGTTTTTCTGAAGTAAGAGACTTTTATTTTGTAACAAGTTGTGAAAATGTCAAAATAATGACACTGACATATAGCCTTACAACATTTCATTTGAGTCAACAGCATTCATCCACATCTTTTAAAATAAAAGCCTCGCATCAGAAAAACTTTTAGAATTACATTGTTGTTGTTGTTGACGACCCACTCATAAAGGTCCTGCAACCCACTTTTGGGTCGTAATCCATCAGTTGAGAAACACTTCTTTTAATAGATCAATAATGTTGTCTCTTTCCCTTTTCTTTTGAATTTTTCTAAACGGAATACTGCTATTTTTTTGTGGAAAATTTTAGTGCTTTTGGTTGGAAAGTCCAAAGTCATTGTCCTTCACATGGCCATCTCATGCACTCAGTTTCTTTAGTTAGTGTTATCAAAGTAAACACACAACAATGCAAACAGCCCTCGGCATGTTGGATTGTCATTACTGGCATTACTGTCATAGAACTTTCTGAATGGATCATTTGTTTGAGCGCACAAAGGGACAAATGTCAGTAGTATAATGAAGTCAGTAATTTATTGATAAAAGCACATTATAGCTTCAGGTCAAAGACTGGTGGTGCTTGTTGTGCTTGTAAACCAACCATTGTTTATGTAGATAAACAGTCCTCAACCCTTATGTGATCTCATTTAATTTGCAGTTGTCAAAGGAGTTGTTCAGAGAAGCTAAAATAAGAGAGACACATATATGGCTGGGTGGTATGACGGTAGAGAACAAATAGATTTTGATGTATCGTTTATACCAGAGTATATAGAAACGCATGGAAAAGACCATGTTTATGTTATTTATGCATGAGTAATGAAATATAAACCTTTTTTTTTTTTTTGCACTGATTCCAACTTTATTTATTTGTAATGAATAATCTTAACTGTTTTAGTTTGTGCACATCAAGAGGAAAAAATTAAGTAAAGCAACATGCAAAAATAAATGAATGAATAAATAAAATAAAAATGACCACATATATTTAATATACAATCAGTTTTCATCACATTTCCAGCAAATAACTACATCACAACATATATCAATAGTTTGATATAAAATATTAGTCATATTGCTTACCTTAGGCACATAATTAGATATTATGCTGGCATATGTGTATAATGTTAAATCTGCTAAAGTGACTGAACTAGCCAATTGACATTATACATCTAAAATTTCAGTCTGCTCTGCAAAAGTATTGCTTTTTTTGGTTGTTGGATATTATCCTGATTTTTTTTTTTTAATTCCTTGCTAATGCATAATAAATAGAGCGATGACTTGTTTCTTTCGCTGCTGGATGAGGTCAGCAATTTGGAATTTTTGCTGAATAACAGCAGAAGAAGTGAGATCATGTGTCTGATGATGACAATGAGCAACACCGCCACTTACCAGCACAAGACTATATAGTACTTTCAAAATACTCACTATTTGTCAGTTTTTTCACTTTGACTACTTTTTTTTTTTTTAGCATTTAGACAAATACATAGGTCTGAATAAAGCTTTGGTTATCATAGGGGTTGGAATGATATATAAATATACTGTACATTTTAAACCCGTTTTGTATTTATTTCCTGGAACAAACCGTACTAGATAATGTTGCTAATTATCAAGTGCATGAATGGAATGGAGGAAGCTGTGCATTACCTATCACATGAGCCATTTGTTTCTGTCCGCCACAGGGCATATGCAGCCAACAAAGAATCTCATGCAACGCTCGTGTTCCATAACCTGCTGGGTGAGATTGATCAGCAGTACAGCCGCTTCCTGCAGGAGAACAACGTCCTGTACCAACACAACCTGCGGCGCATCAAACAGCACCTGCAGAGCAAGTATCTGGAGAAGCCCATGGAGATCGCCCGCATCGTGGCCCGCTGCCTGTGGGAAGAGCAACGTCTGCTGCAGACGGCCACCACTGTGCAGCAGGTAGACACACACACTTTTAAACATGCACAGACACATGGTGTATTTACTCATGGGTGAGATTTCACATTTGTTCTGCTTCTATGGTAAATGAATTTCAAACAAAACAGAGTGAAAAATAGTCCATCTGGATTTCATTTATGAATAAATTCATAATTAAAAAAATACACATAGAATCCATATATTTTATTGACCAGAACAGTTTTCAGGTCCTTTCTAGTTAAACACCCAGTAATAGTATACATTAAGTGCTTGGAAATGAATTCTGATTTGTAAGGACATATTGAGATTTCTGTTTCTCCCATTTCTTTCTCTTCCGCAGGATGGCCAGGTTGCCCATCCCACGGGTACTGTGGTGACAGAAAAACAGCAGATACTGGAACACAACCTGCAGGACATCAGGAAGAGAGTACAGGTTGGTACATAAAATCACACTTTAACTAAAAATCATTGGTGTGTTTTGTTCACAATTGGAGTTACACATACAGTACGTCCCATTATCATCTCTCCAAAAGGTGCTGTTTTGAAGACACAAATCTTTTGTCTAACAGTGTTTAGTTTGACATGTATAAGTAATAATTTTGCAAAGGGCTCTTCAAACAAACCTTCAAATATGTTGATCCCCTTGCAAGGGAAAATAACAAGGCATATAAATATTTTTATGTATAAATACTGATTTATATTTTCGTCACACTTTATTTTAAGTTGACGTAGTTGCATTGTACTTAAATGAGTACTGAGTAATGTTAAATAACTACATGTACTTACTATAGAGTTAGGGTTAACGTTTGGATTATGGTTAGTTACTTGTAATTATGCATAATTTACTGTTATTACTATAGTAAGTACATGTAGTAACGTGTAACTACATCACCTTAAAATAAAGTGTTACCATATTTTATGTTTATTTTCTATTAAGTTGATTAATGTATTTTTTGTTTACCATCAGAGTACTGTTAAATGTATAAACTTGAAAAGATACAACTAGGATTGTCAATAGAATAAAATTATTATGATTTAATCTCACTGATTTCCAACCAATCTTTAGAAAGCATAATGAAAAGTGATGATTTTAAAATTCAGTGCATTTTTATTTATTTATTATTATCATTATTATTGGTTACACTTTATTTTAAAGTGCCGTTGTTACAGTGTAATTACTCAAAGAAGTACAGAGTACTATTAGTTAACTACATGTAATTACTATAGAGTTACAGTTAGGGTTAGGGTTTGGTTTAGGGTGGATTACTTGTAATTATGCATAATTTACTTTTATTAGTAACATGTAACTATGGCACTGTAAAATAAAGTGTTACCTTATTATTATTTACAAACCCTTTAGCACCCCCTTGTTGCCCCAGTTTGAAAGGCACTTATTTAACATTTTGCCCTGAGCACAAAATGAGGGTCTCGTATTTTGTCCCTTATGGGGTACAACCTCTCACTCATTCAGATGCCTTACTCCTTCTTCTATACAGGACATGGAGCAGAAGATGAAGATGTTGGAAAATCTGCAAGATGACTTTGACTTCAACTACAAAACTCTTAAGAGTGCTGGAGGTATGATGAGTACATGTTGCTGTCTTTTTTTTTCTTTTCTTTTCTTTTTTTTTTCTCCAAAATCTCTTAACTAGCCTTAATCACTGATACAATTTTTGTCACTATGTAGAGTTGTCCCAGGACCTGAATGGAAACAGCCAGGCAGCAGCCACCAGGCAGAAGATGTCTCAGCTGGAGCAGATGCTGAGTGCTCTGGATCAGCTGAGGAGGGTGAGATACAGTAAATCCTTATCCTGAATTGCTGCAATCTTGAAAACAAATCTTTTTTTCACAACATTTACAAATGTGTCAAAAGTTTGCTCTCTGTTTTGCAGCAAATAGTGACTGAGATGGCAGGGCTGCTGTCTGCCATGGACTTTGTGCAGAAGAATCTGACAGATGAAGAACTGGCCGACTGGAAGAGGAGACAGCAGATCGCTTGCATCGGAGGACCACCCAACATCTGCCTGGACCGCTTAGAGACATGGTACGCATTCCATTCACAAACAAACCCGCTTTTGAATCCTACCTTTTTGGATTCCTTCTTCTCAATCTCTGTCTTTCAGGATCACCTCTTTGGCTGAGTCACAGTTGCAGATAAGACAGCAGATCAAGAAACTGGAGGAGCTTCAACAAAAGGTCTCGTACAAAGGAGATCCAATTATTCAGCACCGCCCAGCTCTGGAGGAGAAAATCGTTGACCTGTTCCGCAACCTTATGAAGAGGTTTGAAATCACACACTCACATGTTAGACTTTAAAACGAATGAAACAGGAACTGATCGATGATGGTGTGCTTGTCTGATTGCAGTGCATTTGTTGTCGAGAGGCAGCCTTGTATGCCCATGCACCCTGACCGACCCCTTGTCATCAAAACAGGAGTTCAGTTCACCACCAAAGTCAGGTGGGTAAACGCAGAGATGAGTCATAAAGGAATGACGTCAAAACACAAATTGTGAATTTTTTCCCCCTCCTCTCTTTCAGGTTGCTTGTGAAATTCCCAGAGTTGAATTACCAGCTGAAAATCAAAGTTTGTATTGACAAGTACGTCCCACTTCCTGTCTCTGACATCAGAACGAAATTACTCTGAGTTGTATTTTGACAGGCCAATTTTAATTTTTTCCTCCTATGTTCTGCAGGGAGTCAGGTGACGTGGCAGCCATTAGAGGGTGAGTTCTGAGGTTAAAAAAAGATGCCATTTTGACCATTGTCACATGGTTATTTGTATTTATAGACCAATTTATATTGGCCTTTTTTTTTTTTTGCCATTATTCATGAATAATTCATGTATTATTATTATTATTATTATTATTATTGTTTTAAGTAGAGATGTTTTAAATAAACAGTTGTATAAAATAAATATTTTCTAGATCTTTCATTTCTATCAAGTTATACAGTACAGTTACAGGGAAATTGAAATTAAGTATCTCTCTTGCTTGTACCTGTAAGTTGTTGCTTTACAGAGTCCTTTGTTTCTTTTCCACCAGTTCACGCAAGTTCAACATCCTTGGCACCAACACTAAGGTGATGAACATGGAGGAATCCAACAATGGCAGCCTGTCAGCAGAGTTCAAACATCTGGTAAGCAATACACTAATCTTTTATTTATTTATTTATTTATTTATTTATGTATTTATTTTATTATGCTCTCTGGATTTGTGTATTCCTTCAACTGTGGACACTGTTGGCCCTCTGAACCAAAGTTAAAACACAAACACACTTGCATGCATGGGCGTAGGTTTAGGGGGGGACGCTAGGTACTAGTCCCTATCAATATTTTGAGATGACAAATTTGTCCCCACCAATATTTAGCAAGCTCCTTTGAACTGCTATTTGGATCTTTGCACTGCTATTTGGATTGATTCTAATGGCCAGGACGACGACAGTACAAGAAACGCCGTAATTTGATTGGCGGCAGGGTATCTAACAGGCTACACGCGCGGACCGGGACTACTTTTGTGCTTGCACTAGCAGCGATCGGGTGGTGTGCGCGCGCGCGCGCGCATGTTGACGACGCCGACAGTAAGTTACCAGGGCTGTCTCTCTGCCACATACAAAGGCCAGAGTAAAAACATTTTAATATTCCGTTTTTTTTGCCCCTTTTTGTACTTTGTAGATGCCACCCAAGAAGAAGAAAGGGTACATAAGAAGCTTTTTCATAAAGCAGAGTCAGAGTTTCATAAAGCAAGTAGGCAAAATAACTAGCTAGCCACACAAATAAACTAGCAGTAGTGACTGACCAGGCTTTCAAATGCAGATTCTACTGTGGAAAATAGTATTAACTGGTGATAGTATGTGTTACCCAGGAGGGTCGGTTGGTCCCCACCAAAGCTGAGACCAAACCTACGCCCATGCTTGCATGTACTTATTAGTGTACTGACAATGTCTAGCATGAAATATCTTTCATCTCAAGCTCTACGCTGTTATTTTATGCTTAGTAAATAAGTACAATTACTTTTGAAACAACTTTATAAGAGGCAAAATTGATTGTTGACTGTGAGACCATCAAGAAAAAAAAATATTTTCACACTCAATAAATGGTTTATTTCACTCTTTCTTTAGATAGTTGTAGTTAAAATTATTTTCTTTCAACTCCCAGGACATACAGTGCCTCAACAAAATTCCTTAGTTTAAAATATAATATATTGAATATGCCATACAAGCCTCAAGGAGACTCAATCAGCTATTGACTATATGTTTGAAATGCTGTCTTTCAGACCCTACGAGAGCAGAGATGTGGCAACGGAGGCCGAACCAACAGTGATGTAAGGCTTTGTATAATTAGCATTATGTCACAGTTTTTCATTTTATTTAGGGCTTTTATTGAAGAAGTCATTGTAAACACCTAACTTTTGCCCTCTGAACTACAGGCATCTCTGATAGTGACTGAAGAACTTCACCTGATCACATTCGAGACAGAGGTCTACCACCAAGGACTAAAGATCGACCTTGAGGTAAACACTCCTGGCAGCAGCGGCACTGGATTAATTCATCTAAAAATGACTCTATCATTTTTATCAAGAATTTAGAGTAAAACAAAATGTCAACCATGTCTAATCGTGACATGATTCCTGTCACCAAGATGCTGTCCTGTTGAGCTGTGTATCAAATTATAGATGAGAAGATTATTAAACCCTCATTACCAATTAAGTCCATCACACTGCTACTGGTGATTGGTTCAGTGTATTGAAAGCCACTAAGGTCATTGTAATAGGCTGTCACCATGGTACCAGCAGTAGGAGGATATGAATATGTAACCAGGCAGCGTGTCCTTGGATAATCTTTAACTTATTAAACCCATAACCACACACAGCACTGCATAGATGCCTATTATGAGCTGACATGAGTACATGCAAAATCATTCCTTTTCTGAGGATGGACACAACAGGGTCACATAAAATACCAACACACACACAGCAGGTTAATTAAACGAGATGATTAAGCCGTTGCGCTCTGGTTGCTTAATAATTATTCATCCTCAGGTCTCTATTTGTGCTAATCAGATTTCTACCAGAGCATGCTGTTCAAAAATAGCAGGGTTTGCTATTCTAAATTATAAATAAATGTCTTTATCTCTGTCCAGACACACTCTCTTCCAGTGGTGGTCATCTCTAATATCTGTCAAATGCCAAATGCATGGGCGTCCATCCTGTGGTACAACATGCTGACCAACCATCCAAAGGTTTGAAATGGATCCACATACTTACTGTTAGCACAAAAGCTTATACGGTATATGTTACTAAGTATTCTCCTCTCTTTTTTTTTTTTTTTGGCAGAATGTGAACTTCTTCACCAAACCTCCAGTGGGAACATGGGATCAGGTGGCTGAAGTGCTCAGCTGGCAATTTTCATCCACAACCAAAAGAGGACTTACCATTGAGCAGCTCACCACACTTGCAGAGAAACTTTTGGGTATGTATGTGTGTTATTTAATATATAGTTTAATATATAGATTAAAATTATTTTTTATTTAAACCTGGAAAATAAACAATAAATAAATAAGTTTGAGGATTTTAACAAAAAGAAAAGAGAGAGAGAAACTTTGTGACACAAAATATATAAACTTTTCTCTAAAATTGTTATGCTTATAATATAATTTGTAATTTGGAAAAATTATTGATCACAGTGTTAAATTGGTGAAATTTGCATCTGAACATACACTGCAGTTCAAAAGTTTGGGGTTGGCAAGATTTGTTAATGTTTTTGAAAGAAGTTTCTTATGCACAACAAGGCTGCATTTATTTGATCAAACATACAGTAAAATAGAAATATTGTGAAATATTATTAAAATTTAAAATAAATGTTTTCTATTTTAATATATTTTATATATTGTAATGTATTCCTGTGATGTCAAAGCTGTATTTTCAGCATCATTACTCCAGTCTTCGGTGTCACATGATCCTTCAGAAATCAATCTAATATGATGATTTAGAAACATTCAGAAACCTTATTATCAATGTTGAAAACAGTTGTGCTGCTTCATATTTTTGTGTAAATGTGCATTTTCATTCAAATTAACATACAAATATATAAAATGTTTATATAAATATATATAAAACATCAATTAATGCTGTTAATTAAAATGAAAATCTATCTATATATATATATATATATATATATAATAGGTGCATTCAATATATTATAATATTAAAGTTAACAATGTTTGTGCATCTCTGTTTAATTGTGCATTTCTGATTTTGTGTAGGTCCGTGTGTAAACTACTCCGGTTGCCAAATCACATGGGCCAAGTTCTGCAAAGTATGTTTCTGAAAGAACATTTTGTTCCCTGTCCTGTATTAATGTTAGTGCAAATCAGAACAGTTGATCCAGTTTGTATCAGTTTCTGTAAAAATTGTTGTTCTGTTTGTGGTTTGCAGGAGAACATGGCAGGAAAAGGTTTCTCATTCTGGGTATGGCTAGACAACATTATTGACCTAGTGAAGAAATACATTTTGGCTCTATGGAATGAAGGGTGAGAAGTCCTGCTGCACTTGTGTGCATCCATGCAGTATTTATAGTTCATTACATCAATCACTGCTTGGGTGGTTACATCAAGCTCTTGTGTGTGTCAGGTATATTATGGGCTTCATCAGTAAAGAAAGAGAGAGGGCAATCCTGAGCCCAAAGCCTCCTGGGACATTCCTGCTGCGCTTCAGTGAAAGCAGCAAAGAGGGAGGAATTACCTTCACCTGGGTTGAGAAGGACATCAATGGTAAATGCATTTCCATGTACATGATATTGTGTGTAAAAATAAAGTTTTATAGTTTTATTTATAAATTGTATTTTTGTGTCATGAATATGTGAAGCATTTGTGTTCCTGTATGTATGTATGTGCAGGCAAGACCCAGATCCAGTCAGTTGAACCGTACACTAAGCAGCAGCTCAACAGCATGTCTTTTGCTGAGATCATCATGGGCTACAAGATCATGGATGCCACCAACATCCTCGTCTCGCCGCTGGTCTACCTCTACCCCGATATCCCCAAAGAGGAGGCGTTTGGCAAGTACTGCCGCCCCGAGGCCCAGCCTGACACTGAATTCCCTGACCCTGGATGTGGTGAGTGTCCTTTGCAGGAATAGAATTCATTCCGGCTTAGAATAACATCTATCTGTTGCTTGGCAAAGTGTGTCTCATTTCATTCTCATCTATTTTGGAGACTATTTTTGTATTGGAAGTGCACTGAAAGGGTGTGGTTTACCAGAAACGTTCTCCTTCTGAGAAAATTGTCTAAGAATGCAAAAAAGGTTTTTCCTGCTAAGTATTTTTGTCTTGTTTCCAGTCCAGATATCCAAAACAAAATCCTAAATCAAGAAGCAATGGCTAGATTTTTTTTTTTTCTTTCATTTTCCTTATCTAGTAAATGCTTCTTGATTTAAGAATTTTTAGATATTTGGACTGGAAACGAGACAAAAATTACCAAGTAAGAAAAGCATTTTTTTGCAGTGCAAAAGCATGATTTTAATCTTTGGTTAAGTTGATCCCACATTTTTATGGTAGTGTACGATTTTTTTGTAAAGAAATTAATACTTTTATTCAGAATCATCACAAATAAATCATATTCACTCTCCTTGTTTAATAACACAGCGATTTGTTTTTCTTTCAGTAATTCAGCCCTACCTGAAGACCAAGTTCATCTGTGTCACCCCGTAAGTAGCTTTCCTTTCTTCCTTAGTATGTGTGTGAATGATTGATCTTGCTTTAGTCTCTGTTTTCTCTCTCTGTCCTCTTGTAAACTTTGAAATCTCTGGTGACTCTTCAGGCAGGAGCACATGCAAAGTACTCCTCTCAGTTTTCTTTACAACATGGATCAGGGATGTAGCCACTACTGAATCTTCCAAGGACCCTTCACACCATCCTTTAAACCACAATCATGCACAAGAAGACAGAAAGAGACAGAAACCATGCTTTAAAAAGCACACGATCAACACAACACCTAATTAAAGGAGGTTCAGGCTTACTTTTGTCATTTAAGCACCACATAACTTGAGGTGAACTGTTGTGTAAACACTTTGTGATTCATAACTTAGTTTTTAAATTTAATACATTTAAAAAAGAAAAAAGTAAAACCTAATTTATAAAATAAATTTTCACTGTTAACATGACATAATTTGACGCTATTTAACATAATATGCATTCCTGAACCATAGTTTGAACCATTCCTTGTTTTCAGTGCAGATTATTCCAAAAAATGTTTGTCTTTTTGTTATCTTTCATATATTTATATTTATAAGACTTTCCAAATATAACTTGCTCTGCCTCTGAAACAACACCAGATTTTTGAATGTCTTTTCATGTTGACTTAATCATGAGAATAATGGTTAATGAATGTGGTATATAAACTGTAACACATCAAACTGTACGTGACATATTAGGTAACATGCTTGGCTACAAGAAAAACATTTGGATGGAATAAAAGCTGCTTCAAACTTACTTGAATCACAAATGCTTTCTGTCTTTGTAGAGGGGTTGGATTTACTGGAGGTCATGTATGTACGCGTGTGTGTGTGTTAGGCAGGCTATAAACTGACCTCTCTCCATAGGTGTCCTTCTGTCTTCATGGACTTCCCGGACAGTGAGCTGCTTGGGAACGGCTTCCCTGGGTAGGCACTAGGGAGCTGCTCTATATGTGTGAATGAGACGTGAACGTTTGTGGTCAAACACACTCCTGTAGTTGTCTGCTAACGTAGATCATTCCTTTTAACATCTCTAGTGCTTGACCAAGGGTTTCTGTTTACTCACTTCATCCCTTTTTAACAAGAGGTCTGGATGTCACTGGAGCTTTTGTAAAAGATAAAAGGCTGGAACTGCTGTTGTTCATGTGTCTGAATCTGTTTTATGTAGGTGAACTAGTTCTTCTGTGGACAAGGGAATATTTTCACACCTTATGTTACCTTCTTTCTCCTGTTCATTTCTTTTCCCCATTTCCAGTTTTCTCTTTTTTTCCCCCTTAGAGAGGAGAGTGTTGTGTTTTATGTGATGTATACATGATTTGGTCCCTCAGTATGATAAACAATGTGGAGTAAGTTTTTCTGATGAAAACTGACTCTTATTACGGCCCTGTTAAGGGTGAGGAAGCAGTGTCCTGAGAAATATGATGTTGAAAACACTATTTCAACCCAAAATATTGGTAATAGTAACAGCGAGGCTGTTGATATACGTTGAGAACTGTCTCCCAGGCATTGCCCAACATGGATGTGGCAAGATAAGTGGAGAGAGAAGACAAGAATACTAAGCAACAACCACACAAATAACCTCACTAGATGTAGCACATCCACTCATAACTGTTGTCACTGTTTATACACATATCACACTGTGTTTTTTAACCTATAATACCTGTGGCTCTGTTGCCACAAGACCATCTGGAGATATGCAGTTTTATCATATTATTCAACATTAATTATATAGTTTGTGATTTATGTTTTGCTTGGTTCACTGCTACTTCTGAATGGCTGTCAGTGGAGAAAGACTTTTTGCAGATGGTGTAGTTGTGACATCTACTAACAGACGCTAACTGGACCATGCTAACCAAGCCTCAGCATCAGCAAGAGTATTTTCTGTCTGATGGGTGACAGCCGTTTTACCAAATTCACATTTTGAATAAATGAAGTGTAAAATGTAGAGACGTTCTTTCCTCCTGTGGTAATAAATGCCCACATCACCCAGCGTTTGCTCGAGATGCTGTAAGATAGTCAGGGTTTTTGGTGATCCGTGAAGAAAAACAAGTTTTTGGCTTAAACTTTTATTGGCAATCTTATCAAAGTGCTCTTTTGTCTTGGACAGTGAGTTCTCCAGATGTTACAGGCATGATAGAGTGTTTTAGGATAAACACTTATAAAGTCTAATAATGGCTACAATGGTTTAACGCTTATACTCTTTCTCATACTTGCAACATGAGCAGAACGTAGCTCTTTTTTTATATAATGTGTGCCTAATGTTTCTTTTAAGAGTGAAGATATTGTTCTTGGGCAGCCTGCAACTCGAAGGCAGTTGAAGCCAAAACATTCGATGTGATATTTTACCTTCTAATGTTTTGAATTACACTGCTTAAACCAAAATTAAAGCAAAAAAAATTATTTTATTATCGCTTTTGTTTGATATCTTAACATCTAGATAGCAAATAAATACATACATCAAGTATAGATAACATGAAATCAACAAAGCCTGGTTTAATTTACTATCAACCTGACATACTAATCAACTAAATGTCTTGATTAATCTGCAAATACTACAGTTTGACACATTTGTATCATCTAATTAGTTTGATTTATCATTTTGACCATTTACCCACAAATAAGAACATTTTTCGGATCAGACTTCTGCACCTCTGCTAGTGTTTTTAGTACTGACTTCAGGTTCAGAGGTTTTGTGCTTGTTCTCTTGTCTCAACACAAGTAATAAATAGTGTAGAAATACAGATTTACCACAACAAACTGCCCATATGAGCTGTTTGGAGTGTTAACAAATAGGCATGGGTGAACTTTGCCCTCTGGTAAATCATTCCCCAGGTCAAGACTTAATTCTTCAATGGGTAGCCAAGCAAAACACCATAGACGAGGTCAGATTTTAAGTAGGCAATACAGTATGTCAGTATTCAGTTAATTCAGCCAACTATATAAAACAAAAAAGCATAAAGCATGTTCCTCTATCAATGGCCATACTAAAGTAGCCATGTATTCTCACAAATATTTTTTTTGTATATATAACATATGAATGGCAAAAATATACTGTTAGTACAGTAGCTTTATATAGAGTGTTCAATCACAGCATGTACGGCTCAGGTGATTGACAAGGAAATTAAACTGGACGAGCAACAACTACAACTCCAGATTCACATTACATCACTGCATGTCAACTATGTAGTAATTATACATTTTCAGTACTGAAATATACATTTTCAGTGTTGAATCCACTGCTCTAACATCTGACTAAGTTTAGTTCACCCCAAAATGAAAATTTCATCATTTGCTCACCCTTATGTGGTTCCAAACCCTTGGCAACACTGGAGGCTTCCATTGGATGGACAAAAAGACACTGAGACATTTCTTAAATAATTTTTCACAGTATTAAAAAAAGTTATTCAGGTTTGGAATGACGTTTTATTTTTGGGTGAACTCCCTTTAAGTTACCCATTATGCAAGTGATGCTCATGTGTATGACTTTGAGTGTGGGTATGTGTGTGTTTTGGTAAGCCTTGTGTTTATGATACATGTGAAAATTCAGCAACTCATGATGTGGTGAATGAACTTTCAGCTCTTTCTAAATCATGTCGTCTATATGTGATGGTAGAAGTAATGATCGCTTGTGTGTCATGTCTTTCTTTTGCAGGACTAACTCCGGCAACACAAGTGATTTGTTCCCAATGTCCCCTCGTACACTCGACTCTCTCATGCACAATGAAGCTGCGGAGGCCAATCCGGGACCTCTCGGTGAGTCACGTGAATAATTTCAACAGCTTTCTCAATATGTGCTGCGTTGATGCTGTGTCGTAATTACCATAATTTCGAGATGACAACACGTAATGTCCTCAGGCAGGGAATTAGGCCTTTTAAAGGCAACACTATTAACGCATAAATGAATCTGCAGTGGTCACATGGTACAAGTAGGATCTTTCAGAAAATTCCCAGCTTATGAGTCTACAAGGATGTGAACGCTTTTTACAAGTTAAAATTTTGTAATTACGACATGGCTTGAATGCACCTATGCATACAGTATGAAGAAGTCTTCATTTTTCAGACACTTTAGGCTCTCATAACACCTTTTGTTTAACAGTGTTTCCGTTCCCCCCCCCAGAATCCCTCACTCTGGATATGGAGTTGAGCTCCGATCATCCCTCACCCATGAGAGAAGGGTTTGCAGCCACAACAGTCTCAGATATGGACACCTGCCGAAATGCTTAGTTTTCCAACATGTTTGTTTTTTTAGTTATTTACATAGGGAAAAGTAATTGTCATGTACATAATGTGCTTAGGTGCTAGAGCCTTTTCTCCGAGCCAATTATTTTCTTTTCAGTTTTAGCTTTTTAGTTGTCTTTTCATCCTCATATCGACATTGATAATACTGAATTGAACCTATTCTTTTTTTAAATGGTTAAGATGCAAGCTTTTTTCACCTTTATTACAAAAGCATGAGGTATTCAAGACCATTAGCACAGGAGTTTTTAGCTTCCTTGATCTTTGTCAGAGAAGTGTGAATATAAAGTTTTTTTTTTTTTAATGTTTAATTGCAGACATTTGGCCATGACTGTATAGTATCATTTTTTTTTTTTAGGAATAGGAAGAGCCTTTCACTTGTTTTGCAGTGAGCGTCCTCTGGTGTTTGCAAACATGAAACATTTAAGCTGTTAGCATAGTCTTTATGTTGATCTTTTGAAATGAGTGTGAAGGGGGAGTAACATTTCGGTAGTATTGATAAGCAGTACTTGCCCAAACTCGGCATGCTCTTGTACCGTGAGTTAACATTTATGTTCAAATGAGAAGTTGTAAAGCAAGTTTGTGCATGCAGGTCTATAATGTCCCTTTTAGCTTCTGTTTTATATGAATATACTGTATTTTAACGTTGCTGAAAACTATTTTACTCTTTTATTGGATGTCTTCGGAAAGTGAATGGAAGAAGATAAATATAAATATAAATTACGCAGATGAGCAAATGTGATATTTCCACCATATTACAGTGTCCTTTATATGTTTATTGCGCTTAGATAGCAAGCAAATCTTGCACAGAGCCAGCAGGACTATTGTAACAATATGTAGAGAGACACATTCATACATGCACATATATACAGATATTTATAATTTTATTCAATTCACTGATCTGTTGTGTCGTCATGTAAGGTAGTGCTTCAAACAGAAATATGATGGAAAATTATGTTTCTTCATTGTGTAACTAATTTTTAAATGTCTGTCAGTCTGATATGGTTTCCCACTCTGTGTATCTGTCCTTCCACTCTCACTTGATAGTGTGTATACTATTATATATACACTGCACTATGTATATTCTCTTTATTGTACAATGAATTCTTGATGAAAGAAACGGTTATCAGCTCTTTGTGTCTTTGATACGGTTCTTCAGTTATCTGGGATAGACACTACTGCTCAAAAGTTTGGGATCTGTACAATTGTTTTTTTTTTTTTTAAAGAAATTAATACTTTTATTCAGCAAGTGTGCATTAAATTGATCAAAAGATTTATAGTGTTACAAAAGATTTCTATACAATGAACCCTGAAAAAATACATCACCGTTTCCACAAAAATCAGCAACTGTTTTTTAGCATTGATAATAATTCATAAGCATCAAATCAGCATATTAGAATGATTTCTGAAGGATCATGTGACACTGAAGACTGATGCTAAAAATACAGTTGTGCCATCACAGGAATAAATTACACTTTAAAACATTAAATAAAATTCAAATAATGTAATAATATTTCACAATATTTCAGTTTGAACTGTATTTTTGATCAAACAAATGCAGTCTTGGTGAGACTTCTCTCAAAAACTTTTAAAAATCATATCGACGCTAAACTTTTGAACAGTAGTGCATGTCACCATACTGCATAGGTTCAGCTACCACAACATCTGACCACATATTTGAATGTGAAAATAAAACCGAGAGCCTGAACTAATAATAAAGATGACAAGAACTACAGTTGGGGAAATCGGGACTGGCATTTACAAGGTAATAAATGTCCCCATATAGTTGCTCTGTAGGGGCATTTCATCTCAGACCTATAGTGGAACAAAATTAATTGATTATGTTTCAGTGGCTATTTAAAGGTCATTCTTCCTAAATGCATCTTATCCGGCTTTACGCAAATGGTAATTACTGAGTGTTTATCTCTCTCTCTGTCTAGCTGTCATTACGCCAGCCATTCTGCTCTAAAGGTTACAAAGAGATAGACGCAGAGAGAGAGAGACCCAGCATTGGACGATGGGCATTGACCTTTCGTCAAGGTTCTTTGATTAGACGTCCAGCTGTTTGTTAGGTTTGCAGTAATGATGTTTATGCTTTCAAATGTTTGCACTTGTTTGGAGACCGGTGACTCAGGAGGACTCGGTTTAATTTGTGTTCTCTGTAAGAGGCAAAAACAGAATTTTTACTTGCATTTTTTTTCTTTGTTCCAACTCCATAATAACAGCATTATGGTCATTGTAGTTCAAGCATAAGTCATTGCTGACATGCTGATTCTGTAATGTAATAAAAAAAAATCTGTCTCCATAACCTCTTTGAAAGCAACAAAAAACATGAATCTGCTTTCTACACATAAATGTTCTCTCAGCTTATACAAAAGATGTGCCATTAATAACAATCTTCACTCTGTTGTTTTTAAAGGTCTTGATTCTGTTCTATTCTGATTGTTTGATTATAAAGCAATGAGAATTATTTAAATAGCAAGTTCATGAGCCCCTGCTTTTTAATTAGTGGAGGTGTAAATTCATGCACATGCTTAATATCAAGATTGAAAGAGATTGCTGCATTTGAGAATTTCAAACAATGGAAAACAGATGCAAAGTATACTCCTTTATATATAAATATGGCTCGTATTAATATACACTCTGGACCGAGACTAAATCTGTGCCTTCTGATTCTATGGATCCCCCACCCTCCGCTATGTCCCTGTGCGAGAGAATATGCTGAATCTGTGTTTTCATCTTGCCAGGATGGAGTTCTGCCAGTGTAGGTTGAGCTGTGCAGGGAAACTGTTTGAGCCCTTTGCTCTTATTATTTTTCTTGCAAAAAGAGAAAACACTGCAGCTGATATTTGTATTATTAAACTCAAATACTGGCGTGTTTGCTATTTGATTCTCTTTACCTTGAAATGTAATTTAAAGTGTAACTATATGCCATGTGCTTATCTGTAGTATGTCAACTCACTGTGACAAGAATAATCAAAGTTTAATCAACCGGTGAATGTAGTTCTATAGTTTAACCAGCAGGGGGCAATAATGACCTACTGAATGCGACTGCATTGAACACTCATTTAATTAGCGTGTGCTCGGGAGCTAATGCAACTGCGATTTTAATTAAAGCTCATAAAGAATGACCCTGCCAATAGAATAGGCGGGAATGACAATGAAAGGGTGAAACCTTTTATGCTCATTTTTGTATTTGTAATATAAGCTTTTGAGTTCTTCCAAAGTACTACTACCAGTAATAAACCTATTTTATTCAGATATCATGCCCTTCATCATCTCGCCTAACCCGTAAACATGCTTTGACTAGTCGATTTTCTGGCATCTCGAAAACAAAGTGCCTTTTGATCACAGCTTGCGCCCATTTGCTGCGAGCGTGTCCAACCTGGATCCGTTTTTCACGCTCGTCTCACATGTCGACTAGGACATATTTTTCTCCGTCTCCGAAGGATAGGAGAAATAGGGGTCGCTATAAGTGGATCTCATTCAAGATCTGGCCGTTTCCCAGAGCCGCACTCTCCTGAGCCGGGTAAAAGTGCTGAGCTCGCAGCTGAAGCCAGTTTGTTTAGTGGCAAACGCCTACGTACTATAAGTAAACAACATAGCCTATACAACACCACTGGATTTACCTCTTGCCATTATTGTAGTATATATAAGTAGGCACACCCACAGAACATCCAAGTTTTTAAAACGCGCTACTGAGGGAGTGAAACTCACATTAGGCTATATACAGCAAAAACTGTAGCTGATTTAAAGGATTCACTTTCAAATGAAAATTAGCCCAAGCTTTACTCACCCTCAAGCTATCCGAGGTGTATATGACTTTGTTCTCTCTGATGAACACAATCTGAGAAATATTAATATCCTGAGCTTTGTGAATGGGATCAACGAGTATGAGCTGAAGGACGTGCTTCCATCCATCATAAACATACTCCACACGGCTCCGGGGGGTTAATAAAGACCTGTGAAGTGATACGTTTGTGTAAAAAATATCCATATTTTACGAGTTATGAAGTAAAATATCACAACAGAGCACAATTTCCCATTATAAATAGAGGTTTTCTATGACCGATCTGGCGGAAGATAGATATTTTACTTCATAACTTGTTATATATGGATATTCTTTTAAACAAATGCATCGCTTCGCTTCAGAAGGACTTTATTAACCCCCCGGAGCCGTGTGGAGTACATTTATGATGGATGGATGTGAAGTATCTTCAGCTCATACTCGTTGGTATCGCTTACTGCCATTATAAAGCTCGGATGCGTCAGAATATTTATTAATATTTCTCAGATTGTGTTCATCAGAAAGAAGAAAGTCATATACATCTAGGATGGCTTGATGGGTGAGTAAAGCTTGGGCTAACTTTCATTCAAGTGAACATCCTTTAAGCAGAGAATTATAAGAAATTTGCGCATTCAGTAAATAGCCTAAATGTCCATGTTTCTATTACTTTTAAGATTTGATGGCTTTCCAAGTCTTATCAGAGCACAATTTCCCCTTATAAATAGAGGTTTTCTATGACCGTGGGAGCCCACATCAATACAGAACAACTGTACTCATAATGCGCGCTTCTGCAGCTCAAAGTAAACAGTTTTTTTTCCCGCGTTATATCCCTCAGCCCAAGACAAGACAGCTCGACTCAAGTCACACGTAACCGCTCATGCCCAATCAGCTGTGCTCGCGCTCCGCTAACCGCCTTTACATTTGACAGCCCCACCCCCGTCCCGCAGCGCTCATATATAAGACCTTTTGCACATCTAAAATAATAATTTGCCTATCAGTGTTCGCACTGGCTTTTTACACGACTATAGCGAACGACTTCATATTCACCTTACTTACATTTCCTAACAAACGACTCTCTAACCAGAGAAATAACACCGGAAGCGGCGGTTAGAAGTGAGAAAGAGTAGTTGCTGGGAAGTCCGACTCAATTCCGCGAATCGATTCTTTCGAACGGTTCGTTTAAAAGAACAGGTTCAGAGCACAATGATTCTTTGCGTCTTGACGTAATCGCTGCACCATCACGCGGTCCTTGATCATGCCCCAGGCATATTACGTGCTAAAACGTTCCAGGACAAGCTATGTTGTTTACCTCAGCTGAGTTTTATAAAGGGGGTTCAGTGAAATTTCATCTGTCCCAGTTCAGTTTGTTGCAGACTTGAAAACGAAAGTAATTTAGAACTAAATATAATTTTCAGTTACATAAAACAATAACGCTAACATCTTTTAGCAATTAAGTTATAATATATATATATTATATATATATATATATATATTAAAATGTGTTGATTAAAAATGTCAAATTTTAAATTGTAAACATTTCTATATTAGGCTACGTTTTTACGTTTTCGGTCCCAATGCTCTTGCTATGAGCTCACTCATCTTATTACGAATCGGACATGTCCGAAAGAGACAGTCCGGTGATTTGTTGACACGAGAACCGCTCGGACCCATTCAGTCCGATTCATTAAATAATCGTTTAGAGAGATTTTGTGAAATGATTCAGCCGATTCAGCGATTCGACTCAAACGAACGATTCGTTCACGAATGTTACATTGCCAAAGAGAGCAAGAGCGAGCGAGCGAGTGAGTGAGAGAGAGAGAGAGTGAGAGAGAGAGAGATAGAGAGAGGAGGGGTAGAAGCACATGAAAAACTGCGTAACCCACTGCTGGCTGAGATAGACGGGGCAGAAAGGTTGCCTTTCTGGGTCGTATAGGCGCTATCTGGAGCTTTGCTGTACTTTTATGCGAAACGACAGCGGATTTAGAAGACCTGCCGTGGTAAGTGAAATGCATTTGTGCGCATTTAGTGCGTCTTAAATGTTGTTTGTCGATTTGAAATGGTGTTGTTTTAACAGCATATTTGTTTACAAACAAATGTCCACGGCTGTTCCTGTTGAGGCTTCACTAGGCTGCACTTTTCACGCTGAATTAAAGCTGTTTACATTGCTCTTATTGACTCCGAAATATGTGACATGTCTGTTAGAATCTAATTTAAAAGGTTCCTGTTTAGTTCAGACAGTGCGTGTTTGGCACCGGTGTTTCGCAAGCCCCAAGCTCTTGCACCCTGTTTTTTTTTATTATTTTTTTATCGGATCAACAGGCAGAGAGTCCAGCCCCCCTCCAGCACGCCTGTCAAGTCTGGACAGTCCAGCTCACATTTCCAGCTCCATTCCAGTCCAGCGAATGCAGCTCCATAATTCTGCTCGTTCCACCAGTTCGCGTTTAAAGTGAATTCGGACATGTATTAAGCACGCAGTGGAAAACAAGCGCACGCTCCGGGCCAAAGTTTTCATCAGGCTGTTGAATTTACCGTTATGAGGACAAAACTTGAGCGCCAGTGCGGAGCTGTCACTTCTTTTGGGCTCGTGGTTGAAGCGGGTTTCAGTGGCTGAAAGTTAATTATGTTACGAAGAGTTAATGATTGAAACACTGAGACAGTTCTGTCGCCATGCATGATGCATTGAGGTTGTGACTGGAGATTTAAATAAAGCAGGGGTGTGTTATTAAAGTCATGCATCATGCCGAACTGTAAACTGTCCTTTCGTTTTAAAGTGTCACATTCATTTGGCAATGCGACAGGCCAGTCGATTACGAGAAAGGCGCATTCAGATGAGCTTTAACCGTTATGTGAGGGCCACTGGGTATTTTTTGATTGCACTTTGTTAACATGTGAGTTTATTAGTTCCTGATAGTTGCAGTTGCCCTTGTGTGAAAGTTGAAGCCATGCTCTCTGTTTTCCCCTTTGATATTATCTTCCACAGCAGATTCTTTTATCTCCCATCATGCAATTTGTTTAGCTTCCGTTCAGCAGTCGAAAAGTGTGCGTGCGTGCGCTTTTGTACATTCACATGTAGCCTACACATATGCGTTGAATGTATTGTTTTAATTGACACATTGCGTTTTAATATTTGATTTCATGTATCTGTTAGCTTTATTGTATATTAGAGCATTATGAACCTTTGATATATTTTGGACAGTTTATTTTGGTGAATGTGAGGCAGGATTATTGAGAACTAAATCTTAAAGTCAAGATTGTAAGCTTAATTTAAGAGCATGTTGACCAGAGAAATCAACCATATATATATATATATATATATATATATATATATATATATATATATATATATATATATATATATATAATGTAGGCTATCCATGCACATCATTAAAATATAATGTGCCCATGTTATTTTTAATCAAAATAACTTCCCATCCCCAGGGACGGATTATAACTTGAAAAGGCCCCTGAGCCAATTATCTTCAAGGACCCTTCTCCCCAACAGAACCCCCATTTTTTCAGTTCATTCCTTTAACTGTAATAGAGAGTAGAAGTTATTGATCATGAATATTCCAACTCACTATATTCTTACTCTGAGGTGTCAAATCCACCCAAAGTTTCAAAAGAACAAATTATTATAACTTCCCATCTTCCTAAGATTGAAGTTAGAATACATGCATGGAAGAAAGGAAGATAGAAAGAAAGATGGAGACGCTGTGCCCACCACCCCAATTTTTTTTTCTTCTTCTGCCTTTATTAACTATTCTAAATGACCCAGCAAAAAAGGGCTAGAGAGATCTATAAAGTATGTTTCTGATTTTAAATATTAGCTGTCAAAAATTAACCCTTTACTCTAATACAGTTGGTTGAATGACTGTAAAAGATCCACCTTCAAATATAATCAATTACATTAATTAATCAATTAACCAGAGTGTATATTTGACATTACAGATTTTCTTTTTTTTATACTGGTTTAATCTAATTTTAGTGGCTAAGACGTTCGAAACGACCGCGTGACTAGTGACGTAGAAATGCTCATATCAAATTGGTTTGCTAATTAATGCTGGACAATGGATGCAGTGTTTCCCACAGGATTTTGTGGCTGGACCTCAGTCCCTCTAGGGAGACCCGGCGGCGGCAAGAATATTTTTGTACATTTTAAAGTTAAATGCATCAATCTGGTGCACTTTGGCAGATCAAAATTTAGAGCTCAAACTCACATTCATTGTCCAAATGGAACACTAAAAAGTCTTTGCATTGATTTGTACCTGGATTTTAAACCTCTTTTTGTTTGTTATATAGAAAATAATACTAACAATAATGTTGTTATTGTTGTTGTTATTATCCAGATAAGACAGTAATATGTATTGTAAATGTGTAAAATAAATGTAAATGAAAAACGAATATTTAATAATAAGTATATTATTTTACTTTACAGTAAAGAAAAAAACAACACTTTTGCCTTTATTTCTGCACTTGCAAGAGATAAACACACACAAAAAAAAACATTTATTTTGGCTGAAAGCTGCAGTTTCTGTGAAAACAGTTTACAAAAGCATCATAAAAAAGTTCACAAATCTAGTGAAATGCCTTTAAATTATGCAAATGTGAAAATAAAGCATAACTGGTGCCCACTGTGTTCCCAAATGCACGCTAAACTCGTAGCACATGCAGAGATGGCGTTTACTGTGAACCGAGCTGCTCTGAAAACACTGGATCACAAGCTGATCGTGAGAGGAAACTGCATGATTTTGTATGCAATTTAAAACAGGACTGGATAGTAGATCTATAAGAAGTTTGGTTGCATTAATTTAGGTCGTGTAGTAACAATACCACAATCAGCAGGGAGCCCTCATAGCCCAAGAGCCTTTTAAGAGGCTATTGGACCCATATATTCAAGCTTAATCAAACACTTGTTTTCATTATTGATGAGTTCTCTGTAGATCACTACAATGAGAATCTAGAAGGAGATTATCTTGAAAACTTTGGAAAAGGAATATTTATGGCACTCAGACAGTTATGTTCTATGCAGTTGAGTTGATAGAAAAACATTTCTAGAACATTATTTGTTCTTCAAATACTCCTCTTTAAAAGAAAAAAGTATCAGCTGTATGCAAAGTGACCCAAATTTGTTTTTAACCTCTGAAAATATGTACAATTTTCCAGTTTACTCATGAAGCCACATTACGATCTCCATATCTCTGGGATTGAACCATCGAGGGCCTTTAAAATGAAGATACCAAAAGGAAAGTTAGTTAAGAACTAGAATCTAAAAGGATATTAAGATATCTTCTTGAGTTACAGGCATGCAAACTTGATTTTTGAACTGTCACTGTTAGCATATATCCATTAGATATTAATCATTATATGAAGTTCGGGAGGGACTAAAAGGGAAGATATTTGATGCATGATTTCCCATTCCTGTGTGTATATTAATAAATGAGAAGAGATACGGCATGTCTGCCAAGTCACATTTTGTTGCAATAAATCACTCCCTACTGGAAAAAGATAATACATTACCGATCGTGTCACGTTTGGTAAAAATTTCACTAGTGCTTCAAAGTTTGTGTTTGCACTTCAAGCTGGAGAAATATGGTTCTTGATGAGCACTTAAGAGCCGCTTAAGTTGAGTGTTTATGTACTTGTCCAGTGCAGTCATTCATTGATCTTGCGTTGTACTAGCTGTACTTTAAGATGTGTTTTCAGTTGGCAGTAATTTAGCAAAGGAGGTGATTACTTAAGACCACACAAGCTTTAAACAGCTGGCATTTCATGACAACATAGAGTAAACAAACAAATTAGTGGGCAGACATACAAATTGGTGGGTGTTTGCAACAAAATAAAACTGTATATGGTTAAGGCTGAACCATTTGGTTTCTTGTCAAATGTATTATGTACTTGACACTTGTACTTAACTTGATTGTTTCTAACTGCTAATTGTCAACACTTACATTTACATACTGTATAATTATCTCTATCGTGCTAGAAATGACCTTTAATGTTTGTTTTGCTCTTTGTCCACTTGTAAAAAAAACGAGACTGATCTCTTTCTCTCTCTCTCTTAACTTAGTTTGGTCAAGTTTGGTCACTTTTGTGTTCCCACCACTGTAAGTGAATGTGAAATGCATGTTTGGCAAAACTGATTAGGCCAACCACGCCTGTGAGAAATCAGGAATGTAGAGGATCTGCAGTGGGATTAGAAGTGGAACTCTGGTGAACCCCAGGTCTGTTGAAATATTATATTTCATAAATAATTGAACTGGAGGTGCATTTGAACATTTATCCCTGTTGGCACACAGTGCGTTTGTTTAGCTGGACTGTACAACCTAGTTTGACCTGTGTTGCCAAAGTTTGTGCGGTTGATGCCCTCTTGTCAGAGTCGACACATGACTTTTGAGAGAGCTGACTGCCATTTGACGAGATTGCTGTACAGGGAATACGTTCAACGTGCTGACCAACACTCTGTGTACTTAAAGAAAAGTAAGATAGAAAGGCAGAGGGAGGTGAGAGAAGGTGTGTAACTGAAGTAGAGGGCAGAGTTGTGCTTTTTTTTGGTTACACATATATTTGTGCTTTTTCTTGGAAATATTTTCTTTAACGATCACCTGGAAATGTGAGAGCGAATCAAATTTCTGCAGCAAGATCAGCACATTTGTCTTGTTTAATGGTTAGCATCTTTTTAAACCAACATCTTATGTACTTATGTTGTGATACATGAAATTTAAGCATATTGTATTGGTGATGAAATTCATAAAAGTAGCCATATGCTTCATTACAGCTTTTCCAAAAAAAAAAAAAAAAGCCTTACATTTACATTTAGAAGCACATCCAAATGAGTGAAAGGACGTTAGATTCCCTTGATACAAGGCCAACTAGTCCTGGCCTGAACCTATTCTGTATTCCAGCTTTTGGGATGACAGTTGTTGTGAAGCTTTGTGCCTGTTGATTGTCTGTTGTGGGATTTACAAATACCAGAATCAAATGATGTATGAAAGACTCTTATGTGCTGGTTCATTTTAGTGAAGCATACAGCTTAAATCAGTGTAGATAATGACATCCAGTTAAAGATACACATCATATGTTTTGTCAGTAGTATTTTTGAGGCATTAATGTGTAAAAAACACTACCATTAAAAAGTCTCACCAAGGATGCATTTATTTGATGAAAAAACAGTTATATTGTGAAAAATTATTACATTTTATTGAATATATTTTACAGTGTGTAATTTATTCCTGTGATCAAAGCTGAATTTTCAGCATCATTACTCCAGTATTCAGTGTCACGTGATCCTTCAGAAATCATTCTGATACACTGATTTGCTGCTCAAGAAACATTTCATATGGTATTACTCTTATTATAACAATGTGATTGTCAAACCCAAATATTTTTTTTCTGTATTCTTTAATGAATAGGAAGTTCAAAATCATTTATTTGAAATAAAAATATTTTGTAGCATTATAAATGCATTTACTGTCACTTTTGATCAATTTATTGCTCCTTGCTGAAGTATTAATTTCTTTAAAAAAAAAAAAAAAATCTTACTGACCCCAAACTTTTGAACAATAATGTGTGTTACCACATTTTTGCAGGTCTAGTATTGTTGTTTAGTAATTAGTTTTGGTACACCTTTTAAATGAGTTGTTTTAAAAGTAACACTTTACAATAAATTTCATTAGTTAAGCATTAGTTAATTTATTAACTAACATAAACTAACTATGAGCAATACATTTGTTACTGTATTGCTAATCTTTGTTAACATTAGTTAATAAAAATACAACTGTTCATGTTAGTTACAGTGCATTATCTAATGTTAAATAATACAGCTCTTGATTTTAATAATGTATTAGTAAGTTATGAAATTAACATTAACAAAGATTAATTAATGCTGTATAAGTGCAGTTCATTATTAGTTCATGTTAACTAAGGAAGGTAACTAATGAACCTTATTGTAAAGTGTTACCATGTTATCATGTGACAATGGAATTGCATTTTCCCCCTTAATATTTATTCCTTGTAAATGCTAAAAGAATTGTTAATGGAACCTGTTAAGGAATTAGAACCAGAATTGTATGTGTGGTGTTAATTTGATATTTAATTTCTAATAATTCAAGTAGTCTTTTCAAAGTCCTTTTTGAGAAGACTTTCCACTAGATATCTGATCATGGCCGAGAGTATTTGCTTTCATTCAGACATTGCCGTCAGTAAGAGCAAGGCACCAATTTTGGGTGATGAGATCTGGCTCACAGTCCGAATTCCACTCCATCACAAAGGTGTTTATTTGGGGGGCGTTATGAATGGCAGTCAAGTTTTTCACACCAAACTCACTTAATCTTTTCTTTATAGACCTTGCTTTGTGCACAGGGACATTGTCGTGCAGAACAGAAAAGGGTCGTCCACAAAGATGGAAGCGAGTCATTGTATCCTGTAGCACTGAGGTTCATAGGGCCTTGCCAAACCTATTATTTAGATGTTTGTACCCACATCCTTTTGGCCATGTGGTGTGTATATGCATGTTCGCAGAGCACTTTGTGTGGCATTTCAGACACTTCATGAATCAAACGTCAGAGTTTGAGGAAATGAAAGTAAGGGAAATTTAGTGAGTGATGGAATGATTTCCTCAATCCTTGTTCATTCAGAAACTAGTGCTGACATGGTTTTGTGCAGTTTTAGAACAGCTTTACAAGATACTTTGTGTTGTATGGGAAATTAATTCCAAGGGTATCGACTAGACTGTAAGCTCTTGAAATCTCAACTGAGAACAGCCAAACAGAATATTTACAATTGAGCAACATCAAACCATTGCAAGATTGTGTTCTACTTTTTAGTTTCCTCTAAATCTATATTTAACCAACTCTTTTATGCACTTTCGCTTTCTGTTTGTGCTCTCTTTGCTGGTGTCTTCCTCCTCCTTTACTTACTTTACACATAATCTGTTTGTTTTGGGTTTCTCACGATCTGCTAAGTGAGCTTGACTGCCATCCACCCATCCAGCGCTCATGTCGCTCTTTGCCGGGCTTGGGTAGACAGAAAGATAACAGCATCAGATGGGGAAGAGATAAACTGCTGTGTATGCTTATTGATGCCTGTTAGCAGTCACTCCCAATTTACTGGTGTTTATTTAAAAAAAAAAAGTCTGTAATCTTTATTTGTAATGCTCATGCCTCTGGAGTCGCCCCTACCCATCGCATCTCTCATCAATTCAGCGACCTATCAGAAGTAGCCATAGCATATGGTGAAAAAGCAGTTAGTTAAAGTCAGAAAATGTGGTTATGTTCAGTGGTAGCTACGTACTATAATGAAGTGGTGGTTACCTACAAATTTCAGAAACTGCAACCTAATTTTAGGTTGATATGAGCAGAACCGCAGATGACGACAAGTTGTGTGTCACGTCGTTGTACTTTTGATAAAAATCCTTGTGAAGAATCGCTGCTTTGCACGTTTACAATTTTAAAAATAAAGGTTCCAAAAGGGGGTGATACCATATAAGAAACATTTTTGGTTCCCCAGAGAACATCTCAGTAAACAGTTCTTAATAAAACTTTTTTTTCTTAGTGGGAAGAACTTTTAAAATATCTAAAGAACTTTTTCCACAATAAAGAGCCTTTTGTGGAATGGAAATATTCCATGGATGTTAAAAGTTCTTCATGGAACCATTGATGCCAATGAAGAGCATTTATTTTTAAGAGTGTATGTTGTTATTATGTAAACTATTTTCATTGTGTAGTCAGAGAGCAAGACAATCACCTGTTAAATGTATTTTAGAACAAAAGAAAAACTAGCTATACTGAGTTTCAGGCTAATATCTAAGAGGTTGAAAGCAACAGATTTTGTCTATAATGCAAAAAAAGCTAAAGGAAAAGCACATTTTTAAGATGCAATGCAAGTCTTGATATTTAGCCTACTATTCAAGCCATTCCTGTCTGCTTTTAAATGTACAGGATAATTTGAGAGTCTCCTGTTGTTAAAAACATCCCCACGGTGTTTGATGACTGATGTATTTTTATTAATGACTTGGTTCTGGCCACTGCTTAAATGTCCTCTGATTCATATTTTTGCATTATATTTTGTTTTGTTTTTAAACTCTTGCTGTTTACTTACGCACACAGGCAATTCATACCTAAATATAGACACAATTGAATTCAATAATTACCTGCCATTTTTCCTGTGTTCAAGTGGTTCACCTGAAAATTTGGAGGTTTAGGTTTTATTTTTTGCATTTATATTTGCCTTAAAGGTGCTCTAAGCGATCCTGGGTGGAGTAACTTCCTGTTGACGTTCTTAGTGTTGTCAAACAAAACAGAGGCTAGCTAGACCCTCCCTTCTCCTCCCCCTCCCCTCTGTGTTTCCTGAAACACTCATGAACGCGCATTTAAAATCATTCTTGTCAGTTATTGGCTGGAGCATGTTTATTATGATTCGTGGTCCAGGCTGCATCAGTTTGTTTTTATTGCCGTTTTCGGAGCTTGTGGCGATTACAGAGAGCGCGTTTTTTTACAGTGTGTTCAGGGGACAGGCAGCTAGCGGATAGTGATGAGATGTTTGCTGTATGTGACAAAAAATGTTTTGGCCTAAAAACGCGTGACATCACTTACAGCACCGTTAAGACAATTCATTATAGACCACCAACATGCTCATGAATGTTTTATTTTCTCTTCTAATAAACAATAGTAACAGAAAGTACTTTAAATGTAGGGTAGGTAATTTTCGGAGAGGCTAGCAGTAGCAAGCTAGCTTTAAAACCCTGAGATCCCACCCTCCCTTCAGAGCATCTCCAAAGCCACACCTCCTTCAAAACACATGATCGCACACAGCAGAGTCTGCAAAGTGGCACAAGAGATAGCATTAAATTACCTCATGTTTTAAAGCATAAAACATTAATATTAATGAACGTAAACAACTTAAACAATGTAAGCTAAAGTAAACAAAGCTCTTACTTGTACCACCTGACTGCTGCAGATTCATTTTGCCGTTGATAGTGTTGACACAGAAACTGAGGACAGCTCCGGGTAGAACGTTACGGGTTGCCATCACAAAATTATGTTTACAACATGACATGAACACAGCAAAATCTTGTTGTTTTGTTTCTGGAGGAAGTGTAAAAGGCAGCTACTTTTTGTTTTTAGTGCTCGGTGGCTGCGCGTCTACAACTCATGTAACCTCGCACAACCTTACGGAAAGTGCTGATAGCGTATGATGTCTTCATGAGCAGGGTGCACAGAGGTATGGAAATTAGGGCTGCTCCCTAATAGTTGACTAATCGTTAGTTGACTAGAAGAGGCTTAGTCAACCAAAATTTTTATTAGTCGCTAAATCGCAGAAAAAAAACCTTGTGGTGAAGTCACAGAGTCTTTGAGGGACAGATCATTAACGGCGGGTCCTTGTGGTAATTACAGTATATCGGGCGTCTATCATGAAACTTTTTTGGTCCTGAGACTTCCATAGAAGAAATATGTACATTTATAGACCACTTCTATTATTGATTTCTATCAGGATGTGAATAGAGTTTCAACTAGTATAACAAAAAGTGTTTAAAAAAATATACATATGCTGAAATGTAGGATGTAGATTGAAAAGTTTGGGGTTGGTAAGATTTTTTTTTTAATGTTTTTGAAAGAAGCCTAAGACACATTTATTTGATCATTTATTTGACTATAAAAAATGTTATGTATTTTAAAATGTAATTTATTCCTGTGATGTAAATCTGAATTTTCAGCATCATTACTCCAGTCTTCAGTGTCACATGATCCTTCAGAAATCAATCTAATATGATGATTTGCTGCTCAAGAAACATTTCGTATTTTTATCAGTCAGTTGTGCTGCTTAATATTTTTGTGGAAACTGTGATATTTTTTTCAGCATTCTTTGATAAACAGAAACAGCATTTATTTGAAATAGAAATCTTTTGTAACATTATAAATGTCTTTACTGTCACTTTTGATCTAATGCATTCTTGATGCTGAATAAAAGTACTGACCCCAAACATCTGAACGGCTGTGTTTGTAAGAGAATATATATATATAAATGTGTTGATTCTATATGGATTCATATTACACACTAATTTTGCACACTCATTATATTCACAATAAAATTCAATCTTTAATACTCATTAAATCATTATACTATGCTTGTTGCATATTGTTAAATCTTCCACTGAAAATGCTTTTTTGACATTCGTTCACCCTTAAAGAGCTAGTCCAGAGGACAATTGACATTACTAAGGCAGAATTTAAGTACAGATGACTAAAGAGCAGGATACCTTTTGGGAGCTTCCCATAGGAACAAGCAATTGATTGACTGAATGACCAGCCTGAATCAGTGAAGTGAAAGTTTTGACTGACACGACTGTTGGGATGTGGACTGAGTGTATCTAGGTGACTGGATTTAAATGTGGCCTGGATATTTATATGAATATGAACTCAGTACATGTAGAGATATAGATGTGTATTTCTATGGCTGACTGTATAGAACTTGTAGAATTATGGTTGAATATTTCCTAACAATGAATATTGCTCATTCTGTACTTGTATCTATATTTTATGCCTCCATTTCCATGTCATGGTTGTGAAATGAGCATTTTTTGGAATGGTTTGTGAGACGGTGGTGACCGGGGGAGGGGCGACTGATGTCTAAGTTCAGGGCAGAGTCCTGATTAGCTTATCTGACTATCAGTTCATAGAGCGGTCAGTTTAACTAAACTGCAGATGACCTAATGCAGAATATCTAATGCAATCTGTCTGCCTGTCTGTCTGTCTGTATGCACACTTTTATCTGCTCATTTTGTTTCCGCCGCTGTATGCATCAGTGTGCATGTGGCCAACTTTTTATATCTGTTCCAGTTGACTTGAATGAGTAAATCTCTACTGACTGCTCACTGTCCACCACTGCTCACTGCTGTGTCTGTTCGCCTCTCTCTCTCTCATTCTCTCTCTCTTTCTGTTTTCTCCCTGAGAATAAATCACTGATAGAGAGGCTGGCCATAAAGCTTGTGTGAGAGCAGAGAGGGCAGTGTTTCTGTCCTGCTTAAGCCTATTACAGGCTTACCAATCCAAGCAGTGCCCCTTAAGCACATAGAGAACGTAAGACAGAGAGAGACAGATGTTTAGTTATTCATCTGAGAGTATAAAAAAGGTAAAAACACTCCATTAAGCTGACAGCTCAGAGCTCAGCATAATTATCAGATATAAACAACACTATATAATATGTTATATTTTAATATTATATGTTTGTGTGATGGAAAGACTGAAAGTTGTTATTAACAATAAACGAAAACATAAAAATCATTCAGACATAAAAGAATCATGTAGACAAACTATTTATTCAGCGTTTTGTGAACTGGATCAAGAATACAAGCACAAAAGATTTGTTCATGAACTAGATATTTTACTTCATAACTTGTTAAATATGGATATTTTTTTTACTCAAATGCATCGCTTCACTTCTGAAGGACTGTATTAACCCCCGGAGCTGTGTGGAGTATGATTATGATGGATGGATTTGGATGGATGCACTTTCTTCAGCTCATACTCGTTGGTCCCGTTCACTGCCATTATAAAGCTTGAACACGTAAGGATATTTATTAATATAACTCCAATTGTGTTCATTAGAAAGAAGAAAGTCATACATACCTTGAGGGTGAGTAAAGCAGTAAAGAGTAAAGTTTTAATTTTAAAGGCACCCTAGAACTTTTTTTTAAAAGATGTAATATAAGTCTAAGGTGTCCCCTGAATGTGTCTGTGAAGTTTCAGCTCAAAATACCACATAGATTTTTTTTAATTCATTTTTTTAACTGCCTATTTCAGGGCATCATTAGAAATGAGTCGATTCAGGGTACGCGGCCCCTTTAAATCTCGTGCTCCATGCCCCAAGATCTCGCGCTTGCCTTAAACAACATAAAAAAAGTTCAAACAGCTAATATAACCCTCAAAATGGATCTTTACAAAGTGTTCGTCGTGCAGCATGTCTAATCGCGTAAGTATAGTGTTTATTTTGATGTTTACATTGATTCTGAATGAGTTTGATAGTGCTCTGTGGCTAAAGCTAACATTACACACTGTTGGAGAGATTTATAAAGAATGAAGATGTGTTTATGAATTATACAGACTGCAAGTGTTTAAAAATGAAAATAGCGGCGTCTCTTGTCTCCGTGAATACAGTAAGAAACGATGGTAACTTTAACCACATTTAACAGTACATTAGCAACATGCTAATGAAACATTTAGAAAGACAAATCAGAGGTTCTTCAGAGGTCTTTTAAACAAATGAGATTTATATAAGAAGGAGGAAACAATGGAGTTTGAGACTCACTGTATGTCATTTCCATGTACTGAACTCTTGTTATTTAACTATGCCAAGGTAAATTAATTTTTGAATCAAGGGCACCTTTAAAGCAAACTAATCCTTTAATGGTACTCTTTTTTTTCTTCTCATTTTGGAGTTAACAGCCCCAGTCCTCATCCATTATATTGAAAAGAGTGACTTAATATATATTGTATTTTTACATAAGCAACTTTATGTTCCTCAGTGAGATCTGACACTGATTTTGGGCATTTCAGTTCATGCCAAATGTGTTGAATGGAGTAATTAGGGTTGCTGAAATAACAGAAGGGGTGATCTTGGTACTGGTGCTGTATTCCTGTACCGTGCATGGTATTGACAGGATTCTCCTGGGTAACTTAAAAGAAAGGCATGATAATACCAAAGTATATTTTTGTAAAAAAAAAAAAAAATGCATATCATCATTGAAGAATAAGAGGTGAGGACAGTGAGCTTTTGAGAGAAGTGTTGATGTTCCATTCACTAACCTTGTATACGTACTACATATTTTTTCACAAAATTTTATTGTAAACATTTCTCACATTTACCTTAATTTAAAATTAAATTTAATATAAAATTTAATACATTTTTGGATCCATCAAGATTAGAACATATCAACATTTTTCTGTGTGTATGAATCCAGCTGAAATTTTACATGTAATTACATCTGAGTCAGACATCTAATTAAGGTCATGGTGTTTGCCGTTTGGACTGAGGGGATTGTGGAAGGCCTTCAGGAGATTAACTTACCGCAAGACAATCTTACAACAGCTCTGAGGATAATAATGAAAGCGGTACATGATCCATAAGCTTTTGTGATTAGCGCTAGCTGTCCAGACGTGTTGCTGGTCTTCCAATCTGCCAGCAGACATCAGCAGGCTGTTATGCAGATTGATTGTAATGCCCATGTGACAAGATCTTTTCCTCTTCTAATGATCTCATCACTCCTCTCTTTTGTTCTTCTGTGTCCTGTTAGATGTTAAACGGTCTAAGCCTCTGTGGATATTAAAGTTGAATGGTTATGAATGGCTAGTACAGAGATTCTTGCACGATGCAGTGTAAAACACGTATGATGCAACCAGCCACAGTCTTGACAGAATTACCTCATAGCTTTTTTAACGCCCAACTTACAGAGATTAAAAATGTTTTGTCGTTAGAGTGTGTGCTCAGGGACCAGGAAAAAGTTTTATTAAGTAGATATAATCTTTTTTGAAGATGTTTAAAATGCATTTAATATCCAGACATGACTTTTTAAAGCTTACATACTTAATTTGTAGTCACATTCCTAGGATAGCTTGGCTCCGCTAATGCTAGTAGCCCTAGCTGGTGCATTCACTTCAAATCAAACAGGCCTATTTATCAAATGTACAGTATGCACCATAAATCAGGTATGCCGTGGAAAAATTAGAAATCACAAAGTTATGCTACAAAGGTGCGCTACAAGCGAATGTCGAACTGTGCGGAGTGCCATTTGCTGCTCCGTTTGGATTGGATGCTATTATTGTAGAACTACAGCAACACCAGAAGCACATGATGTTTTGAAATGCATCAACTTTCCTTTGACTATATGTATGCACGTGGTCCGCTTAAAGGCTCTTTTAGTCCTCTTACCCCAAGCTCATAAAATGCATTTTGTTTAATCCCCCTCTACATATTTTTTCCCCTCCCTTTCTCTCTCTCTCTGTCTCTTTCGTTATCTCTCTCTCTTTTGGCTTGCTGTAAACAGGTCAACACTAGAGCTCAGTCCTGTGCAGCCCATCAATACTTTGTTGGTACTGGTGACTGTGCAGCTCAGCCAATCAGCTCTCTCGCACTGACTGACAGATTCTGATTGGCTGGAAGACAGAACAAACTGGTTTGAGAGGTGGTCTCGGTGCTCTCTTATTTAGATTAAAAGTGTGAATTAAAAATTAATGTTAAGGCATGAGAAGGAGTAGAACGAGTGCCTGCAGCATCAAACATCAATGATTTATCACAGTAAAGTATCTCATGTCTTACTGCAAGTCATGCAAGAGCAGAATTGAAGCTGTTTACCAGCATTGAGGAATGATTTGGACACACAGAACATACATGAGAATTTTGTGGAGGAATGACAGCAGGTCCAATTTTGTGTGTGTGTATAAGAGTTTGAGAGTATATATATGATTGCACCTGATCCTATAGATACATTTTAAAATGGGCTACAACCACTGTGTAACTTTGCATAATACATAGCATATCACCCACCGATTAAAAATGTAATGCTCTCTAAGTCTTGGCACAGTCTGGGGAGGTGGGGAGGGTGGGGAACTGAGATGATCTCATTTTTCTTGCTTGTGTCAGTGTGTGTCGGTTAATTTAAGTGCATTTTGAAAATGTTTAAATGGAAATAATACTAACTACCTTTTAAATGTTTGGAGTCTGCAATATATATATATATATATATATATATATATATATATATATATATATAAAAGCAAAACTGTGTAATAATCATAAATAAACAAACAAACAAACAAATATATATATATATACTGTATATATATATATATATATATATATATATATATATATATATATATAAAAGCAAAACTGTGTAATAATCATAAATAAACAAACAAACAAACAAATATATATACTGTATATATATATATATATATATATATATATATATATATATATATATATATATATATATATATATATATATATATATAAAATGTATGTTTGTTTGTTTATTTATGATTATTACACAGTTTTGCTTTTACTTTATTTACTGGAAAACAAGATATTTTAACAAAATATTGATTAAAAAAATGGTCAATTAGCAGTGCAGAATCTGACCAGACATCAACGGTGTTACACGAGGACACTTTGCTGTTTGTTTGCTCTGATAGTTTTCACTCTGTTGTCCCTATCCTCAGTTCTGATTACAGCTCTTTACAGCTGACCTTGTGCTTTCAGAAGCACTGTAGAGTGGAGTCCATCTGTACTTGTTTTTTGTGTGATGACTTGTATTATTTACGCCCTAGTAAAGGAGTGAAGGTGTTTATGTGTCATTAGGGTGACAGTGAATAGGAATATGAATAGGAATGTCAAAAATTCAATATACATTTGTTAGGTAAATGATTTTCTTGTGTGGTCTTGTGTTTGTGTGTGTGTGTGTGTGTGTTTGGTACTCAAAATTGTATGTTGTACACAGATACACATAAAACAGAGGTCTGGCTACTTGTCAGTGGCCTTTATTGTATGCTTTAGTGAACCATATGTGCCATGCTATTGATTAATTCCTTGGACGTCATAGCAACTAGTCTTGCTGTTTACACTATAACAGTGGAGAGCCGTTAAGAGAAGTGAAGTTGTGCCACAGTATACACTTCCTCAGCACTTTCTCCAACTGCAGCACACAAACATATAATGCTGGACAGACTGTTAATTCTCACTAAGGCTAATGCTAGCCTTTCCTGAGTGTTGGGAGCATTAGCTTAGATTACCTGGCTACATGAATTGTTGGCTAAGCTAATGCTTTAGAAGCTAATCATGTGACTGATGTAAACGTTGATTCACCTGCCTTTGTTGTCACAATAGTCTCACTTTGTTTGCTCAGTTGAATTAACCTCTGCTCTTTAACATCATCACTCCAAGATTTTACGAATAAACTATTTATATTTTATATATTTAAAATGCATATATATATATATATATAAATTCTATTTCTATTAATATATATATATATATATATATATATATATATATATATATATATATATATATATATATATATATATATATAATTCTATTTCTATTAATATATATATATATATATATATATATATATATATATAAATTCTATTTCTATTAATATATATATATATATATATATATATATATATATATATATATTATATATTTGTTTAATATTTATCTGAACATAGACTGTATATTAAAAATATTTTAAATATCTTTAAATTATATATATATATATATATATATATATATATATATATATATATATATATATATATATATATATATATATATATATGTGTACAAAAATATATAATTTCATTTTAAAATTCAGACACTAAATCCTTATAATTTACATTTTTAGCAAAACCCTGTTAGATTTCCCTTTTGTAGTTGACCATCAGACTGTTGGCAGTATTTTAGAGTGCTGTTCCATTGATGGACACATTTCCACAGGATTAGTCCTAATCTGCTCTGGGTGTGTTGACACGAAGGTGGTTTGATCTAATGCTGGTGCCGTTTGTTACTTATTTGACACAGTGACTGGCATTACTGAAACATTCAAAAAGGATAAGCAGAAATGAAACCACCTCTGTACTTAAAGTATGTAACAGTAAAACCTGTTGGGACCCAATAATCTGGTGTGTGTGTGTGTGTGTGTGTGTGTGTGTGTGTGTGTGTGTGTGTGTGTGTGTGTGTGTGTGTGTGTGTGTGTTTGTGTGCGTGAGAAGAAGATATATGATCCGGTGACGATGCAAGACAGTGTAGGTAACTGAGAATCAGCAGCTATTTGACCCCTGGCACATCACAAACTGTTAAAGGTTAAAGTTCATGGTCGAAAATGCCTGTATGTTTATCTGAAGCAGAGGGAAGAGAATGAAGGAAACCATAAAGAAAAATACTGGTCAATACTTTCCTGCTTTTAGTCCGTAGTGTGTTTTTCCTGCCTTTCGGGGGGGTTTTTTGCCCTCACTCTAGGGCACCGTTAATGACTTAATACAGAATCAAATCAAATTGAATCTCATTGTGAATCGTCTCAAATCGAATTGTTCTGAATTTGCAATGAAAAGTATCTTTAAGTTTCATACACTGTAAATTCTAACAAGTTCAGTTTACTTAAAAAAAGTTTGGAAACCGATTGTCTTATTTTGCAACACAAACTTAAAGGGAAAACTGAAGTTAAGTTAACAATCTTAAAAGTGAAAGAAATCTAACGCTTCCCAAGTAAATTATGTAATACAAGTTAGTTTAATGTCAATTCTAGTTAACATACTCTAGAATATTTACTAATCTTACTTAAGATTTAATAGTAAGATTACACAAGAAATTCCATTTAACTAACAGTGTTATATTGTTTTCTGCAAACATCTTAAATACTGTTATTCTCAACATATCTTTAATCTGCCATTTTATACTATGTAGACTTAAAAAACTATGTGCAATCGGTTTCCACATTTTCTTCAAGTAAAGTGAAAGAAGAATAGTATGTTGTACTGACAAAAGCTTTGTTAGTATAGTTCACTTACACGAAAGTACTACTAACTAAAAGAAGAACTGTATTTACTTTGAATAAAATTTTATTGTCACCATTGTTGTGGTTTGCATGCTGAATGTTGAGATCTGTGTATGGCTCAAGTGGTCAGCTGTAAGCTACTGTTACAGATACTCAATTAAAAGTTTAACAAGATGTTGATAACAGTTTTAGCACAAACATTTTAATTCATTACTACTAAATACGAAAATTAAACATCTAACTAAACAACATTCAGTTAGAAATCAGATCATCTCTTAAAAATGAACTTTTTTATTACTTCTTGTCCTTTGAAACTACAAACAATGTTTTCTTGATGCATGGCTGCATCAAAATGGAAAGAATTATAAAATCTTTAACAAAGTTCCAAGTGCCCAACCAAAGGGAACATGAATCACCATCATGGTAAGTAAAAAAAAAAAACTTTTTAGGAAAATCAAACTAATTGATCTTAACTTGGGTTTTCTGAGTAAACGAGCCATTAATAGACAGCAAGAATAGCTTTTACTTTTATTTCACCGAAGTAGATCCACTCTGCAAACATAACGTTGAATCCTCAGTCCGTGTGATTCTGCACTGTGTGGAGGGATGTCTTGGCATGTCTTGAAATTTTTTTGTAATTTTACTCAAATTGCATTAGTTATGGGAACCACCTGTTCTAAAATTTCAGCAACAATTACAAATTTGTAGTAAAGTCAACATTTTGGTTAAAATCAAGTAAACATACTAGTTTTTTTATAGTAAGGAATACTATTTGAATTTACAGTGTAGCTCTCTTTATTCTGTTGCATTTATTTGTGCTGTTGTTTGTAATTTGTTTATTTGTTCTTACTTTATTTACTTTTTACTTTACTTTTTTATGAAAATAAAACTTTGTGTTGAAGAAAAGTACATTTTTTATTTGTATATGCAGTTAATTATAGAAAATCTGAATTGGCAAAAATCGGCATTGGCAGAGCACACTAACAAAAAAAGAGGTAATTTGGCATTTGCCAAGAAATTTGCAGTCGGTGCATCTCTAATTAAAAGAGTGTTATCCCACTTCCTGACTTCACCAGTTGTGTGGGTGCATAGAAGATACAGGGTGTGCTCCATTCAGAAGTGTTCATTCCTATGCAGTGTTCATTCTGAGGGCTTCATGCTCCACAGTGGGAGCTTCAGGGGTCAGAAATAACAGGCATTCAGAACGCAAGGCAAAGGAGCCGCTGTTATTGTTGCACAAAGGCTGATGCTAATGAACACTGGTTGTAGGCTATTTATTTTGAAATCTTTATACATTATTTGGATTCACTGAATATTTTTTTAAATGCAACCCAAAAAGAAATGCTTTAAAACTTTCAGACTGCATATACAGTAGGTTTGGGACAAAATGATGATTGGAACGACACTAAAGCAATGTCCTTAAGAAAATTAACCATGGTTTTATTATAGTAAAAGTATAGTAATTTTTTGGGCAGATTGATTACCATTTCTTGGTTAATGTAGCAAAACCATGGTTAATTTGTGGTTACCATGGTTTAATTTTCGTAAGGGTACTATGTACAGTAAAAAGATGGAGATCAGCGTGCATTGTGCGTTTGTAATTACTGTACGTTTGTGTGTGTGTGTTTTTAATGCCCACATGTTGTGTGTTTGAAAACAGGCAGTATTTAGATGGATTCTAAATGAATACAGATTAAGCTGTCTGTGAAAGTGCTGTCTATAGATTCACTTGTACTCAGTCAAACCTGAAGAACCAGTACTGCATGTGTGGGGCTTACAATAATATGGGTATGTTTATTTTTTATGTATGTGTGCTTGATATTCTGTGTGATATATATTTTTATTGATTTCACACCAGATTAAATTCTGAAGGGATGCTCATATTATGCTGCTGTGAAACTCGTCTAGAGCTGTCAGATAAACCTGAATAACCAGTGCTGACTGTTTTTATCTTTGTATAAGTGCTTACAAGTTTGTGTGCATGCATGTGTTTGAAAACAAGCTACTGTTTTGTTCTAATTCTTTTTTGTTGGACTTTTTTAAATACCTGAGTTTTACTGATTTCACTCTGTTGAATGAGCACAAATTATTCCTTGTCAGAATGTTATTAAGTTTTCACTCTTAATATTGTAATCAGAATAACCTGTGCTACTATAATGATCACAACATTTGCTCCTGAGAGACTTAATTACATATTAAAGTATAATGTTAAAGGGATAGTTCACCCAAAAATGAAAATTATTCCATGATTTACTCACCCTCAAGCCACTCTAGGTGACTATCTTCTTTCACACGAACAGAATCGAAGATATATATCATTTAGTACTGCAAGGTTTATAATAGTTGTGAATGGGGGCCCAAATTCGAAGATAAATAAAAAAATGCATCCATCCATAAAAAAATGAATCCATATGACTCCAGGGTAGTAATAAAGGCCTTCTGAAGTGAATCGATGCGCTTGTGTAAAACAAGTATCCTTGTTTAAAACTTTAAAGTAAAATAATGTGCTTCCGACACGACAGCCATACGCATTTGACGTACGTCATATACACCTAGGATAGCTTGAGGGTGAGTAAGTCATGGGATAGTTTTCATTTTTGGGTGAACCATCCCTTTAAATTTGTGTGATTTCAATAGTTTTATTTAGCACTATAATAATAATGTGTTAACATGCCTAAATGTAAAGCTCAGTTTGATAATGACTCTTGTGCACAACTGATTTGAATATTTTCGTAGAAATTTCCACCTCAGATGATAAAAATGAACCTACAATCTCAGTTTAATGTGCAAAGTGATATATCTATAAAGATATATCTATATCTATATCTATAAATAAGAGGAATGTAAGCACAATGGCTCTGTGGTGTTTGCTTGAGGCCAATGACATGAGTTTGGGGTAGAACAACATATTTGACAAAACAATGACAGATGGGAGGACTTACTTTAAATAATTTCTTATTTTTCTAATGTTTGGTGCTGTTAGTGAAGCAAAATTACATTTTTTAATAGACTAAAATAGGATTGTAGTATCAAACACCAGTGCAAGTTACAACAAGACATTATCAACATCGGGACGACAGACAGAAACTAAAGGATCTGTTGAGTTCAGCTATTCAAGGCCTGACAGATCACTTTCACTTCAGAAATCTTTAGACACATCTGTATTACTGAATACTGAAACTCCACTTTTCAGTTATTAATGAAAAGTAAGATTTTTTTCCATTACCTTTTATTTTTTAATTAACAATACAGAGATTGAGTATGTAGTCCAGCTCATCTATGAGATGCCACAATAGATGAATATTGCAATATTGAAATCATATTGAAATCATGTTCACTATTTAACAAGATACAACATACTATATATATATATATATATATATATATATATATATATATATATATATATATATATATATATATATATATATATATATATATATATATATGGAAATGTAGTAGGTTTACAGACCAGTGTTCAGATCTGACTGTATAAGTTTGGGGTAAAAAGACTAAACTCAAAACTAAAGCAAGTTATGAGAAATTATTTATTTATTTAATGTGAGCTCTCTCCACTCTCTCAAGACAAATGAGGTGCAGAGAGCATAAAATACAGTGCATTTATTGGTAATAGACTGAGAGTCTGTTGACCTCTGCATAGGATTACACTTGAGTTGCCGTCTGTTCAGGGCTCCCAGGCAAGAGACACGACAGCATTGTTCATTAGTCTTAATTAGGTCTTCTTCTGTTAGCTCTGCCTCCTCTCTGGCACTTCAACCTCACGGGTCCTTGTTACCACACGCATTGGTGTGCGAGAGAGAGCAAAGACTTAAAGGATAATCTGGAAGGTCCTTATTGGCCTATTTGTATAAGCATGTAATGTTTGACAGGATTTGAATCCTATGGGCCCTTGTTACTATCATGTCCTCTGGGCCCTTTTTCAGTGCACCTGAAAGTCACCTAAAGGTCAGTGTACTTGCTTGTGTGTGTGTGTGTGTGTTTCCAGGTAATGTCTCCAGTTCACTGTTGATACATAAACTGATCTACTGGTCACAGTTGGAAGAATATTTGCAAATATATTCACATTATTTTGGGCTACTTTAGTGCTTAATCCTATTATGGTTTTTATGCAGACAGTAATAGGTCAAAATACAGTCGTTAAAATTCATCAAAATGTTTTAGCTGTCAAATGTCGGTATATTGAATCACTGCTGACTTGAACAGTTTCATTATGTCTCAGAAGTTCAGCCAGTTTCTGTGAAACAGTGTGACATCTATTAGAGTTTGAAGCATCATTTTTATCACTAACAGTGCTGACTTGGCCCTCAATGTCTTTCTTCAATTGCAGTAGGCCTACTGATAACAATTAGGATATTTGTGGCTTTAAAGCAATATTTAGTAGGCTAAATATGACTTTTTTGCTGAGGTCATGCAAACATATCCACATCACTATGATTATATTTCTTAACTGCTGTTTTCTCATTGCTGGTATTTTTGTAGTATGTTTATTTTGTTATTGAGAGCAGCACATATTTACATATTCATCTAAACGGCACTCTCAACAGGGATGTCGGAATGTCTGTTAACAGTATAAGTGCCGCAAAGGTATTTCAAACTTCTTTTCATCCATAAGCAAAAAAACGAAAAAGGACTTCGCTGTTAGTATATCACAAAATGAGTCTTTGCTAACTAATTTTCTCCACACTCCCTTTCAATTTCTTCTTCGTCATTCTTAACTTTGATGTTTGCTGTGCATTTATGCTATGTATAAGGTTTGCAACTTCATTAAAACAATATCTGAACTCCATAATCTTAGACCTATTGCTTATTTCACATGAACCAGCATATCACAAAGAACACTCTAGATTGAGCGTGCAGCCCTGAGCGGACCGAGCGAGCGGAGCACTGCAGTATCTCCAGTATTCTCCGCTCCAGAGGAAATATTACTTCTACGCTTACATGCTCTGGTACAGTTATGACGTTATGAATTGATCACAATAAGGTCTAATCAGAGGCTTGATTTTAGTGAATTTGAATGATTGAAAAAAAGAAATGTTTCCTTTTTGATAAACAAGGGATTTGAGTGTCTTTCAGACTGTGGCCACGTAACCTCTTGTAAACTCACACTGAATGCCTGCATGCCGAGATAACCAAGGAGAGGAAAATAGAGATTATACTCTTTTTTTTTTTTTTTTCTTTTTTTTTTTAGATCTTGCTTGTTTGCAGCATGATTGTGTGTTTTCAAGTTGTTTTGCAAACCAGGCCTACCAGAGAACCTTACTGAAATTCAATAGGACTTGAAAATGACATCTATGAGGAGATGGGGCCCTTGTGAACCAGCCCTTTCCAAAGTGATTTGTGTTCATGTGACTGCATTTGTGTGTGTGTGTGTGTGTGCTTTTGTTTATATTACATTGTGGGGACCAAATGTCCCCATGATGTAATATAAACCTGAGTTCACCTACATCGTGGGGACCAGCCAGCGGTCCCCACAATGTAAATGGGTTTATAAATCATATAGAATGAGTTTTTGTGAAAAAGTAAAAGTTTGCACAGTTTCCTGTGAGGGTTAGGTTTAGGGGTAGGGGCAGGGTAGGGGGATAGAATGTACAGTTTGTTCAGTGTAAAATGCATTGAAGTCTATGGAAAGTCCCCACAATTCACAAAAACAAACATGTGTGTGTGTGTGTGTGTGTGTGTGTGTGTAAGCATACTAGCATGCTCAAGCATTGAACAGTAAACCCTCTTTATATGTGAGATGGGTAAAATAGAAAAATAATGAATAGAGACATTTATTCTGATTATGTTTCTTAGCCTATATACTGTTGAAAAATATGTAAGATACGAATGCAGATGCTGATTTAGAAATCAAATGTTGCTTTGTAATACTGTCAGAGTGTTAAAGTATAACTTCTACAATATCAAAAAATATATACAACATTTATTTAAAAAAAAATAAAATAAAAAACAAACATTGATGAAACATTTTGAATTTAATTTTTGTTTGTGTGCATGTGTGTGCTTTTTGAGTAAGTATGGGTTATGATAATAACCTAACTGACTAATAAATTAATTACTGTAGTTGGCTATCATGACTCATTTCCTCTCAAAACACACACATGCATGCACAAAAACAAAAAATATATGCAACCTGTTCCAAAAATTCTCTTCAACATTCATAGCCTGAGGACAAAAAAAACAAAAAAAACAAAACAAATCGTGTTCATTATATGCACACGCTAAAAGGGTTGGACAGTCTTTTAGCACCAGAACCTCAGCTGTCTCTCTATCTGTGTTTCTGGAGGCAATGTGTGTATGTGTGTGTGTCGTTGGCCCCTCTGCTTTTTTGTTATATAAGAAGATTAACACACTGCTCCCTCCCTCTCATGTGGCACACACTCGCTCACACACAAATCACTCATGCGCTTGTTGGTACTGTTCCCCTGCCTCTTCTAATAAAGTTCATTTCAGGTGACAAGGGGAAAATCAAAAGAATCCGGGACCCCCTTCTCAACAGGGATGTGCACTGTACAGAAGTGAATTAAGAAAGTCTTTTAAATTCTCATTCATTTCCAGAATTTAAATTGAATTTGAGTTGATACATCAGTCAGGATGCTGAATTGTAATTTGATTTTGATGAGCTAGAAGAATTAAAGTGAACTGAAATTCTAAGAAATTATAAATGTTTGCCCTTTTGTAGTTTTAAATAATACATTTCATGTTCCAGTATGAATTGTTCATAATATTATTAGAATTTTAGTCTAATCAATCATACAATAACAGGAAATTAAACATTGAGAATTAATGGGGCATAGTTAGTTCAAATGAATTATGGAATTATTTATGTTTTATCTGAAAACAGATTCCAGTTTAGAATCCAGTTCAACATGCTGTGGGTCAATACAAATTCCAGCTCATGAACTGAAAAGGAGACGATTTTTCCATTCTGTCCCAGTCAAACAGAGCTTACACCAGTGGCAAGGCCAGAAATTTTAAAGTGAGTGGATCTTGGCGGAAAAGGGTGGACCTTTTTGTCCGGAGCTGAGGTCTGCATGCTTACAAATGAAGAGTTCAGATGCAAAAGCCTCTAAGTGCCATCTGAAATTTTCTTCTAAAATGAGCATTTTTATCAAGCTTGCATGTTTATGTTCAGTTAATTCACTTTAATGGCTTTGAAAGTTACCTATTAATTGACATTAAAGTGAAATTACTGAACCTAAACATACAAGCTTGATAAAAATGCTCATTTTAGAAGAAAATTTCAGATGGCACTTAGAGGCTTTTGCATCTGAACTCTTCAAATTCTCGCAAAGTAAGACATTCACTGAGAGATCGTAGCATCACGATGAACTAAAAAAAGTGACAGCTTTTTAGTGATTAGTAGAAAAGGTAACACTCTTTTCATGCTTTCTAGACGATATATAATCAGTTCATAATTTGAATAAAACTTGGATCAATTAATACACAAATTAGCCCCGTCTCTATTCACTCACACAAGCCCCGAGATCCACTCGGTCAACTTACTGAGGTAAAGGCTGCAAAATGGTATCGCTCTTTACAACATCGGACACATAACGGTAATTAATATGATTAGCCTTTTACTTGACTATGTTATCAAACAGCTAATAATGTGTAGCTAATGTTCAAGTGTTGTTAATGTTCAAGCATGAAAAACTTGGCCACTGGTCAACCCTCTGCAAAGTTTCAGGAGTGACTTCTATATTGATATATAGGATAAGATATTATCACATATCTACCTTTTCTTTACATTCTTTATATGGTAAATGTTGTTTGTTTGTGTTAGCCGGCATCTCACTGTTGCTCTTTGGGTATTAACTTAAATAGACATTTACTAGTGTAATAATCTGTTTTGTGAGGGAGTGTTTGTTTTCTAACTGTTCTGTTGATGTTCCAGGACATGGTGAGTTGTTTTCCAGTATAAATTCCTGGGAACAGTAGCCTGGCCAGATGCTCTTTGAAGTCAGTATCCTGACATAAACTCTCAGAAACCTTAAGGTGTGCATGTGTGTGTGTGTGTGTGAGGGGAGATTTAAATGGGAATCAGGCCAAATCACAGAAAAGGGTTAAATCCAATTTATCCAAACAGATCAGACCAGTTTCCTGTCGCACTGTGAATATGCTTTATGTATCAAATTCATGTGTTTATGTCAGTGTTCTATTTAGGGCTCCTTATAGGAACCACACACACAAAACAAACAAACAAACAAACAAACAAACAAAAAACAGGCTATTTTATTAACAAAATTATAATTATGTAGTGAATGATTAGGTTAAAGTGAAGCTGTCTTAGAAATGGTTCAATGCTTTCAGGTCAGGTTAGTCAAGTCAGGGAAATCACTAACTAAAATGGACCCTCTCCTACATCCACTGGGATAGAATTTCAGTTTTTAATGTTGTTTATATGTCTGTGTTGTGTTTTTAATATACAAACCGTGTGCAAATTAATGTCAACACCATTGCTGAGTATTTTCTCCTTAAAACTGCAGTGAAAAAAGACAGTCTCAAACCCGCGGTTTGAATTCGCTGATGTCCGTGATGTCACAAACTACCTTGTAACCAATCACGCTTTTGGGCTTTTGCATATAATTAACACTGAACTAGCATTGGAGTCTTGAGAGAAGCCAGGTTATCCCAGTATATTTTTCTGTTGATATGAAAAATCGTGTAGATTTAGCAATATGGTGGGTGTATGATGTAGATTACGATGCTATTATGAATTAAATGCCTATATCTCCACCGATGTTCTGATTTGTTCAAATCATTTGAATAATTTTTAGAAGGCGGCTGTCTGACTCTGACATGGCAAATAGGAACATGGTTTGTGTAACAATAGCAAGCGATACCATTGTGCAGCGTTTACCACAGTAAGTTGACCGAGTGGATCTCTGAGCTGGCGTGAGTGAGTGGAGGCGGGGCTAATTTGCATATTCATTGATCCACGTATATTAAATGAGGCAAGGGTGTAGAGTTAAATTCAAGCTATTTTAAGGGATGAAGGAAAAAATATTTAAATATGTCATTTTAGTGATCAAAGATGAGTTTTAAGGGATACAATGACTGACTACAGGGGGACTTTAAGATACAAACAGAAAATAAAGGACATATGTACACAAAATGTTAAAAAATAAATAAATAAATAAAAAAAGTCAGTGTTTAGTGTGACCTCCTGAACTTCTTTCTCAGAAAATTCTAAGAAACTTCTCATCATACTTTGAAAGTTCTTGTCCTTTTCCATTCCATTTAAGTTTAAGAGAGCCGGTTTAAGGGCAGGTCATCAAATACTCGCCACTTTAGCCTATAGAAGATATATAGAAGATTTTTTTTCCTGTTTTTTTTTAATGCAGCATACAAATTTTCTAAATTTTCTAGTTATAGTCTATTAAAGATACTGAGAAATAATTATACATGGTCATTATACCATTGCTAAAACAACATCTGGTGGCCTAAGACTTTTGCATAGGTCAGATTTTTGTCACTCAGACCACCTCATGCTATAAAACGTTTCTCACATTCATCACACTTAAGGAAAAAAAAGAAGCATGGAACATAACCTTATGCTCCTGTTGTGTGACCTCTGTGTTGTTTTACTGTAAATCATTCAGTGATCCATTAATATAAGAGTCTTTTGCAGTCGGCAAACTGCACACAGACACATGCTCACTCTATCAAATGGAGTGTAAACTTTGTTTGCTCACGCACCTGGTTGTTTAGCACTTTTGCTTGTCTCTGTAGCCCTTCTGTGCTTAACATTCATTCAGATCAGAGAGCAACACCACTCTTTTCCCACAAAAAAGGGGCTTTTTGATTTCCAGTGAGCAGTGTCATGTGAAAATAAGAATCTGCCCTGTTGTGCAAGTTGTTTTGAGAATGCTTCATCTCTTTGACATGCTCCCTCAGGACAGATTTGTTATGCATGTTAGGGACTTTTGTTAGGAACACACTTCATTACAGATTTTCTCTTTTAAAATAATCATAGTTTAAGGAATGCTTGTAGTTGCTAATTTTCTTGAAAAAGATGCATGTGGTCAGGGTCCTTAGGAAAGGATAAATAGGAAAGGATAAATAAGGGTATCATGATTCATGACATTACAGCTCGATTTTGACATTTTTTGAAGAAAATATTCAAGGGTGCCTGCCAATGCAAAACCTTGAAGGCAAGTCAGATCAATTTATGTTTTTAAGTAGGTAATGGTAGCATATAATTACAGCTTTAATGTATTTGAATAGGGAAGGCCTGAAAGTCTTCAAAATCTGTTAGGATTAAGTGTTAATAACATGACATCAATACATTTAGTGACATAGAGCTTAGAAAATACCACTTAAATGCTTATGAATTCAATTGATTTGCCAAAAAAATGAACACAGGGCAGAGTGAGACTTTAGTGCTTAGCAAGAAGATCACATCAGAATCTCAGCAGAAGATGAACCAAAATCCAGTACCTTAAGTAACACTATATTCTGATATTTACACATGGAAAAGTTGTAAAATCTCAAATTATCTATCAGGAAGTTATTGGGAAATGCAGGATCATTTGTATAATGACTACTTCCCAAAGGAAATTGGGCAACTGTTGTACATGTTTGGCCAAGCTGTATTGTTACTCAGTCCCCCTCTGATACTGCTTTTCTGATTACACAGCAACCAGATTTTATGAAAAATGTGTGTTAAGTATTGGGTCACTCCTCATAGATGTGTATTTTTTACAGGGTACACTTTGACCGAGCGAAACATCGTTTTTTTTTTTTTTTTATGTGAATGATGTAACCAGGGTCCAAGGTCTAAAAAATTAGCTTTAAACTATCTGGTTTAAGTTCTGATGAAGACTCAAACTTCAGCATTACACCAGGTGCAACGAGCTTTTGATGTTTATTTTTCTAGGTTTGCTGTGAGGGATTCTTGATGGGTCTGGTGACTGCATGACTGTTTTGTAATAAATGTGGTCATAATTTCCAAATGCTGTCCCACTACTATTACACTAAGGGTTTCCTGAAACTTCAACAATCAGGTTATGGATTACCGAAATCACATCCCAAAAACAGCAGAAGATGACTCAGTAGATGCCATTGAATGGTGATGTACGTTTGTAAAGTGCCAACATTTCTGTGTCACAACTCGTAGCCTTGACCTTCTCAGTATCGTTTCAGGAATTTATGAGAACATTCACAACCCGATTGAGAAATGAGAAGGGGTTTTCGTTAGGTGATTTTTTTGTCAGTTTAGGTTTTCAGCATTCAATATTTTGAGGGAACTGCACTCATAAAAATATGTTTTCTAACTAAGGAAAAAATAGTCTTTGTTGGACAGCATTATATAATATATTGCCAAGGTTAACAGCGGTAGATGGTCTATTTCATCACAGCTTCTGGCACAACTGTAGCCTGTAAAAAAAAAAAATACTGGAACTAATAATCACAGAATGACAACTGCATTGACCAATAACTAGCCATGATCAAAGTTTTACACAACTCTGACAAACATTGTAACACCAGACAGGATTTATTGTATGAAACAAAGTCAATCTGATTGGGAAGTGCATTAATCTATATACAGTGCTTCACTTTTTCCTCATTTTGTTATGTTACAGCCTTATTCCAAAAGGGATTAAATTCATTATTTTTCTCACAATTCTACTAACAATACCCCATAATGACAACATGAAAGAAGTTTGTTTGAAATCTTTGCAAATTTATTTCAAATAAAACATTTAATAAAAATTCACATGTACATAAGTATTCACAACCTTTGCGCAGTACTGTGTTGAAGCACCTTTGGCACCAATTCCAGCCTCAAGTCTTTTTGAGCATAATGCTACAAGCTTGGCACACCTATTTTTGGGTAGTTTCTCCCATTTTCTTTGCAGGACCTCTCAAGCTCCATCAGGTTGGATGGGGAGCGTCGGTGCACAGTCATTTTCAGATCTCTCCAGAGATGTTCAACCGGGTTCAAGTCTGGGCTCTGGCTGGACCTCTCAAGGACATTCACAGAGTTGTCCCGTAGCCACTCCTTTGTTACCTTGGCTGTGTGATTACGGTCGTTGTCCTGTTGGAAGATGGACCGTCGCCTCAGTCTGAGGTCCAGAGCTCTCTGGAGCAGGTTATCATCAAGGATGTCTCATTGCTGCATTCATCTTTCCCTTGATCCTGACTAGTCTCCCATACCCCTTTTCCACCAAGGCAGTTTAAGTGCTGGTTCGGAGCCAGAGCCTAGTTTCAAATCAGTTCTTTATCTTTGGACACACAAAGCCCCAGCTCTGAGATCCAGGGGAGTGTTTGTAGAGCATACGACTCCTTGTGCTTTTGGATTGTTCTCGCCGTGCTTTGATGTCATGTGCCGATCGCTATGAGAGAAGCTGATGCATCTCGAACAAGCCTGGTGTGTTTGTGTTTGGCACTGTGGCGCTAGCTTTGCTGTGAAATATGAAACATATACAGTAACGTAAGACCTGGCTCTGTGGTGGCTCTCTAGCCCGTGGAAAGGCAAACCGGTTCTTAGAAGGCTCATCAGTTGAACCAATTCCTGGCACTAGCACTAGCTCTGAACTAGCACCCGGTTCATGCTGGTGGAAAGGGGGGCCCAGTTCCTGCCGCTGAAAAACATCCCCACAGCATGATGCTGCCACCACCATGCTTCACTATAGGGAGGGTATTGGCCAGGTGATGAGCGGTGCCTGGTTTCCTCCAGACATGACGCTTGCTATTCAGGCAAAAGAGTTCAATCTTTGTTTCATCAAACCAGAGAATTTAGTTTCTCATGGTCTGAGAGTCCTCCAGGCGGACTTTCATGTGCCTTTTACTGAGGAGTGGCTTCCATCTGGCCACTCTACCATACAGGCCTGATTGGTGGAGTGCTGCAGAGATGGTTGTTCTTCTGGAAGGTTCTCCTCTCTCCACAGAGAAACACTGGAGAAACACTCTGTCAGAGTGACCATCGGGTTCTTGCTCACCTCCCTGACGAAGGCCCTTCTCCCCCAGTCACTCAGTTTGACCAGGTGGCCCGCTCTAGGAAGAGTCCTGGTGGTTCCAAACTTCTTCCATTTACGGATGATGGAGGCCACTGTGCTCAATGGGACCTTCAATGCTGCAGAAATTTTTCTGTACCCATCCCCAGATCTGTGCCTCGATACAGTCCTGTCTCTGAGGTCTATAGACAATTCCTTGGACTTCATGGCTTGGTTTGTGCTCTGACATGCACTGTTAACTGTGGGACCTTATATAGACAGGTGTGTACCTTTCCAAATCATGTCCAATCAACTGAATTTACCACAGGTGGTCTCCATTCAAGTTGTAGAAACATCCCAAGGATGATCAGTGGAAACACCTGAGCTCAATTTTGAGTGTCATGGCAAAGGCTGTGAATACTTATTTACATGTGATTTTTTTTTTTTTTTAAATTTGCAAAGATTTCATACAGACTTCTTGTCATTATGGGGTATTGTTTGTAGAATTTTGAGGAAAATAATGAATTTAATCCCTTTGGGAATTAGGCTGTAACATAACAAAATGTGAAAAAAGTGAAACGCTGTGAATACTTTCCGGATGCACTGTAAATAATATTAAATAATCACATGAATTTACATAATAGAAAATAATATTTTATAATGGTTTCATTAGTCAATATTTAGGTGATACTTCTAAGCAAGTATTCCTGTAACCGCACCTTACTTTTCACTACCATTCTGGGTGAGTGCTATAGTAGGCACTTACCCAGCACAAGTTTTCTTTTTCAGTTTGCATGTTTTTAGCATGCTAGGTGAATAATAAAACATTTGGTTTGATAACATGAACATTTCAAGATAACTTTGTCGCCCCCTTGAGCTCAGTGCTTTGTTACCACTACAGTAACTCAAGAATGCACATAAAATAGTAAATAGTAAATACAAAACCACTCCAATGCAATGCATTAATACATTGGATAATGCTAACATTTGCTTTCTGTTTTGTAATTCCAGAGCCACTAGTGGCACCAAACGGAACTGCAATCTGTTTGTTTGACTTGGCAATATGTGCTCAACCAACAGTGTTAGTTTGGTGAATGACTACCTGTTTGTCTGTCTGTGTGACAGTGGCATGAACTTGTTTGAAAACAGACATTATTTTTGCAGTTCTGCTTGGTGTCAGTGGTGTTGCTAGGAAAAAAAAAGTGACGCGTAATCTAATTCACCTGTACGATTCCTCAATTATATAAGTTTAATTTTCTACACTCCATAGTAAAGATGCACAGCATGCAGTCTAAGTTATAGCCTGCTGCGCCTGTGGATTCTCTAGGCTGTCATCAGTCAGGGCTGTTGCATTCTGGGTGATTTACAGGGTGACAGACCTTTAATGGATCATGGGTCTCGGTCTGGCTGGATTAAAGTGCGGCTGGAATTTGATGACTTAGCATATGGTGGCAGGCGCTCCCTGCTTCAAGGCAGTAGTTTAATACATGGCCTCATGTTAAACTGGTCAGGATTTTGCCCTGGGATGTTTCTGTCAGTTAATTTTGCTGCAAGGTGTCATTCTCTACTTCAGCCTGTTTAAAGAGAATGAAGGAGAGTGGAAAACAACAACCTACAGAATGGATTTTGACATTTCCTATAATTAAAGGCTTTTGTGTAATTTTACAGTTTCAACCAGAAATGTTTTAAAAGGGAAGTGTATTTTCCTATATCCCTAAATGAAATTGCAAATACAGTGACTGTTTTCAAACAAGTTTTTCCAACACTTCCTTTCTGCTATTTGTCAAGCATACATATTATCCCGCTCCATGATCTCACATCACTGGTTGAGACCATGCAGGCCAGGACTCAAGTAGTGATTGGATCGGCTGTAAAAAGTTATTGTTATAAGTAGCTGAATGGTTAGAGATGCCTTACATCAAATGATTTAGATATAGTGTGTATTTATATACTTCTTTGCACTTTCTATTTAGGTTGAAATCACACCAGAATCACATAATTAATTTCATAGCTGACTCATAGTGACCATGAAAATTACATACTGTGTTGTGAAAATGTGTGCTACCTAAAATCCTAATTAATAATACACTGTTAAAAAGGTGTCTAATTAGAAAGTATGCCCTTTTTGTAATGACATTTTTCAGTTACATTTATTATATTGGGTAGATGCCATCTAAAGCAACCTATAAATGAGGAAAAGTATGATTGTAATTGCTGCTTTGCAAAATTTCAAATGTTGACCTAAAAGTTCACCTACTACACAGCTTAATTAACCTGAGTTAATTATTTCATTAGTCAGGCATCTTTATATAATTATATTAGTTAATCAGCAACTGTTGCACACTTAGTAGTGCACTTTTATAGCAGTGCACTTATAGTAGTGCATTTTATAGCAGTGCACTTTTATTTAAAAAGTACACTAATACAAAAAACGGTCCTGATTTTCCTGTATGGCAAAACATCACATAAATATATTTTTAAAGTTTAAGTGTTAAAGGTGCCCTAGATTAAAAAATTGAATTTACCTCGGCATAGTTGAATAACAACAGTTCAGTACAGGGAAATGACATACAGTGAGTCTCAAACTCCATTGTTTCCTCCTTCTTATGTAAATCTCATTTGTTTAAAAGACCTCCGAAGAACAGGCGAATCTCAACATAACACCGAATGTTACATAACAGTCAGGATCATTAATATGTACGCCCCCAATATTTGCATATGCCAGCTCATGTTCAAGGCATTAGACAAGGGCAGCCAGTTAACGTCTGGATGTGCACAGCTGAATCATCAGACTAGGTAAGCAAGCAAGAACAACAGTGAAAAATGGCAGATGGAGCAATAATAACTGACATGATCCATGATAACATGATATTTTTAGTGATATTTGTTAATTGTCTTTCTAAATGTTTCGTTAGCATGTTGCTAATGTACTGTTAAATGTGGTTAAAGTTTCCATCGTTTCTTATTGTATTCACGTAGACAAGCCATCGCATTTTCATTTTTAAACACTTGCAGTCTGTATAATTCATAAACACAACTTCATTCTTTATAAATCTCTCCAACAGTGTGTAATGTTAGCTTTAGCCACAGAGCATAGCCTCAAACTAATTCAGAATCAAATATAAACACCCAAATAAACACTAAACTCACATGACCCGAAGCAAGCATGCAGCATACATGATGAACATCTTGTAAAGATCCATTTGAGGGTTATATTAGCTGTGTGAACTTTGTAAATGCACTGTATTATAGAGTCGCGGTGCATAGTTAATGATGCCCCAAAATAAAAAAAATTTATTAAAAAAAAATCTATGGGGTATTTTGAGCTGACACTTCACAGACACATTCAGGGGACACCTTAGACTTATATTACATCTTTTAAAAAAACATTCGATGGCACCTTTAATTGCTTATATTTACTAATATATTTTGCATGTAAATGTTTTCATTCTAAATTTTAAACCTAAATTGTACTTTAAGATTGTTAATGTATTTTCTTGCCCCTTATTTTTGCCATTTGAAGGTTTAAACAAAATATACATTCAATTAAAAAAAAATCTTATATATTTGAAATATATATATTTGGCCAGAATATGGTTTGCCTCTACTTTTAATCTTTTTCTTGGTGCAAAATGTTGTCACTATTCAAGCATGCTGATGGCTATATCATTATTTAAATGTACATCATATAGCAAAAAAAAAAGTCACCAGTAGAGAAGTATCAGTGGTACTGTACTACTGAATGATCCCTCAGCTTATAATCTGTTTAAGTAATTGCTGCCAGCATGCTATATTGATCCTCTTACAGTATTAGCTGGTGTACATCTAGGAACTTGCTTCTCTCTTTTAGATTGACCTCTTTTTGACTACACTCTCCTTATGGTGGCAGCGGTCACAGGTGCTAGCATTCATCAGCAGATGACATGTGGTTCACAGCACTAGCACTGACCTGCCCTGAGCCTTGAACCTGTGATTTGTTAGCAGGACAGCCACACTCTTACACCTTTACTTTACAAGCACTGTACCTCCCTCTGCAAGTGTCAAGTTGCAAACTGTTAGTCCTCTATTGTTTCCTGAACCTGCACTCTCCCTCATTATGCTGAAACTCATCAAACTCAAATGTTTGTAACCCATATTTGAGTAAATGAAACCCATAATTACTGATGTTTTACAAGCACCTTCCAAGCATTTCATATTGATGTAATGGTGTTATGCCTGGTCTAAAGATGTATCTTTACAAGTGTTGGGTTACTAGGTTAAAATAAGCTTGTGGTCTGCAGAAAGAAACTGTCTGTAGGAGGACAGAATGTACAGTTTGTACAAAACCATTTTGCCATTATGCCTGTAGAAAACCATTCTGTTTCTTATGCTTGTGCAAAACTGTTTTTATCAGTAAAATAATCACACACACACACGCATATATATAGTGTATATATTATTTTGAAATATTATTTTAAATGTTTTATATATGTGCTGAATTTTCAGCAGCATTAGTGTCACATGATCCTTCAGAAATTATTCTAAAATTATGATTTGCTGCTCAATAAACATTTCTTATTATTTTTAATATTGAAAACATTTGTGCTGCTTCATATTTTTTTTGTGGAAACTGAAGTACATCTATTCAGGATTCAAAAGAACAGCATTTATTTGAAATAGAAATCACGTGTAACAATATATAAATCTTTACTATCACTTTTGATCAGTTTAATGAAGCTTTTCTTAATGAAAGTATTTATTGCTTTTGAACGCTAGTGTATCACATCCTGCATCATTTGTGCTATGAATATGAATGATAACACAAATGTTGTGCTACGATATTGCTCAAGTTTTTGGTTTTCACAGATAAAGTAGTCAACGAAATCCTTTTAAAAACTTTTAAAAGAACTCAAAACATATCTAGAGACTAGAATATCATCATAAGTATGTGCTCTTTTGACTTATGCCAGTAAGGAAACACTTAAGTAACCACCAAAAACACCATAACAAAAAATCAGCCACATGTTAACACCCATCCAGAAGACCCATAGTGAAAGTGGGCTTTACACACTCGAGCACAACACACACCTTTTCCTCTCACAAATTTGTTTAGTATCTTTTCAACGTGTTTGCCTATACTATTGCAAACGTCAAAGTCAGTGTCTTTGCTTCTTGCTGACTAAAATGATTGTGGTCTGTGAGCCTCAAATCTATATTTGCTTTGTTCCCTCTTTACATTACAACAATTCATGAAACTAAGAAAAAAATACAATGTCATAAAGTAATACCATTTCATGATTTATCAGTTATGCAGATCATTTGTTTATGTGGAGTTCCTGTTGACTGTAATAACACATATGGTGAAAAGTTTAAATTAAAAAATGTGTCTCAGATTTTATTAGTATTTGGTTTGTCCTCTTTTGCAGCACTTGAGCTGCATGAACTCCATGTTTGTGTCAAACCTGATGATTTGAGAAGATGCAAAGAGCATCTTGAGCTTCAATGGAGGCAAGAACGTCTGAGCGTCTGTAATATCGTGATCAAGTTACTTTCTCTTTAAATTCAGTTTTTTATTTTAGATTTTCATTGTGGTCTCAGGCGTTTGGATCCCATGTGTCTTTTTTAGCCTCAACTGAAAGTTGGTTATCAGTCTTACAAATGTGTAGTACTGTAAGTGTTCTCTTCCTTTTTAACACACTCTGAAACCTTTTTTTTTTAACACACCAAAGTTGAAGGAGGATGTGGAAGATACTAAGACTGCTAAGATGCTGCTTCTTTCAGTCATTCTGCAGAGATTTGATTGGATTGAATGAGTGGGTTTTGCCACTGCGGTTGGAGTATATTTTGGTGCATGTGCATTTCTCATTTTAAACATTTTTCAATAAAAATTCAGACTCCTTTGTTTTGGAGATGGTAAATATGGTAAATACAATTAAATAATATTTGGACAAAATTGACAAAATATCAGACATGCTCTTCGCTAGCACAGATGTCTGTTTAATAAACAAGTACAGTAACTTTTAATTACTGTAATTAATGATTTTAAATCATTTTGGTGGAAATATTGCCACAACTGTGTGACAGTCATAATTTAAATGTAATCATATTTTTTGAAGGCTCTTTAGAGTTCAAGATTAAAATTCTGGGGGAAATTGCTTAAAAAGTAGGAAAAATAAATTATGAAATCTGTTAGTTTTAATAAAAATCAAGCCCTGAAACATAAAAGTGGCCAATGCTGAAGATATCTCTCTCTATATATATATATATGTATGTGTGTATGTGTCAGTCAGTATGTTCATTTCTCTTTCTTTCTGTCTGTGTCTCTGGAATGCTTTATAGTTTTCTATGGCAACCAGTAGTTATGAAGTTACTTATTGATCATTTAGTCTTCCATTCCTCTCATTCCACCAGTGTTCAGCCTGTTTCTACACTTCACATGTCCAGACAGCACAATTTCAGCTCTCTTCTCTGTTTTTAACATCCATTCACTACAGCCTCCCCCAGTCTGTCTTTGCATGTTCATTTCGAAAGTACTGAACTTGAGTTTTTATCATTCTAGGAATATTGGGCTTTTAAATGGTTGTGTGCAGTGCGCCTTTGTTAAAAATGTATGTGTGTAGAAATGGCTACAGGAGAGTTGTATTTTTCAGAACTGGACCATCTGTCTATATTTAATACAGTTGCTTTGGAATGAAACACTATGAAATCCTCAGTTTGTCTTGAATGCATTTATAATATGCTATACTAACAGGTTGCTACACCTGCAGACTGATCTAGTTCAATAGAAGTTCAATGGAAATCACATTCTGTAACATATGCACATTTTCTGTACCATACACATCTGCTTGTCCCCCTCACACGCATAACACACAGAAACATGATCTGATGTTGTGCATTTAAAAAGTGTGTGAGGTTTAAAATAAGCTTCACAAAGGACCTGTTAATAGATCAGCAGACACAAATGCACAGAGACACACAACATACCAGTCTTGATAAATATCTGTCGTTGTTGTCCCACCCAGAACACTAAATTTAGAGCTAATGAAGATAATTTGGCTATTACAGTAAGTACTGAAGTCCCTCAGCTTTTGGCACAGTCAATCTCAGCATCCCAATTAACAGTATGATGGGTCTCATAAATGTCACTGGAATGCTGCTCATTTGGCCGAGGCCCTTCCTGCTAGACAAATAACAGCTTGCTTCAAGTTGCTCATCCACATTCATTGACATTTTCTGAATTTACAAAACTCAATTACATTCTTGACCTGATGCCTAAAACAAATCAGCAATTTAAAAATCCAATAATGCTTCCGTTTAAAAAGAAACTCAAATATTGAGTAAAATGCAATTTAAGAATAATAATGAATTATTTTTATTTTATATTTGTATTTTATTTTATCAAATCTTCAGCTTGCTTAAAGACATTCTAAACTAAGAACTAAAGGGTTTTGATACATTTTTGATATTTAAAATGACAAAGCTGTAAATAATGACAGTACTTATGTTTTCTTGAATTCATTTTATTGATCCTTACATAAAGTGCTAGAGTAGCCTACCGTTTCTATGGTTACCTCCTCAGGCGAATGCTACTTCTCTTTGCTGTTTAGTGCACTCTTAGTAGTATATATATATAACCATAGAACCATAGAAACAGTAGGCTACTCTAGCACTTTATGTAAGGATCAATAAAATGATGACAGTTACTTATTGATCATTTAATCTTCCATTCATGGCTCACATATTTGTACAGGTTCTTCCATTTATAATAATCAACACATTAAGGATAAACAAAACATCTCTGTCTCCATATTTGCATGCTCCCTATGATGGCTGAAACAGCAGAATTTTGCAAGCCTTTTTGCTTCCTTTTTTTTTTTTTTTTTTTTTTTTTTGCAGCCCCCCTAACTGCATCCCACTGATCACATTCTTATGGACATGGCCTAAACTTCCAAATACCAGAATTATTAATTTACAGTTGTATCCAAGTTGGTGAATGAGATCTACCAGTGGTTGATATTTCAATAGTTTAGAATAATAGCAAGTATCCATATACAAGTCAAAACAGCAGCCCACCTCAAAAATACATACGGATTTCATAACCTCATTTACAGTTACAATGTCAGGAGTATTTGGAATATTTTTAAAGTACTCACTGTCAAATGTGTTACAATGAAACCAGTTAAATTGTACAGTGCTATGCTTGTAAATCTTACTATCATGTCCACAGGTTACCTTTTGCAAGTCCTTTGCAACCAGATCAACCAGACGGCCATGTCTGGCCACATATAAATATAATTGTAGCATCCATTAAGTATATGAGCAAATGTTTCATTTTCCTGCTGAGTTGGATGTAATATACAGTAGGGTTCATGCTTTGATGGATAGCATTTAGCCAAATTATACTTTGTTGGAAGACACTGTAATCTTGCTTTGATCATAAATATTAGAATGTCATCTGAGATTGAGAAGTTTGTCAGGACAGAATGAGACACTGAATGGTCGGCAAATTGAAGTAATGCAAGTTTTCCTTGCAATCTGAGACCTGTCCAGTGCTGTCCGTTTAGAGTCTGACTAAGGTGAAGAATTGAGGCTCTTGCCTGTTTAATCTGTAGCTGCGGTGTACTATCTTTATTGAAGATCGCCAGGGTGGAGTCCAGCGGATCTGTGATTATGTTGTCGTTTAGAGTAACTACTTCTCCGTGGGGTCCCAGCCAGGACAGCTGTATTCCTGTACGGCAGCAGAGATCATTTAAATCTAGCCAGTCGGAGCGCACTCCAAATCCGGCTGCTCTGATGTCTAACTTTCCGTTCTGCTGTAGTTTAAATCCAAGAAACTGGGACTCGTTTGTAGAAGCAGCAGGTATTTTGCTTCGCTGTAGATGTAAAAACAGTGATTCGCGTGATAATTCTCTGGCAGTTATATCGTCATTGTTGAGCATGTTTAGAAGATGTCCTGTTCTGAAAGCGGTGTAGAGCCATTCAATGTTTGGGACACCGAGACCTCCATCTCTACATGGCTGAAAGATAATATCCCGAGTTGTACGACTATTAAGACAGAACCATTTCCTCACCAACTTCACCGTTTCATGTCAGTGAGTGTTTGTCCAAAGGCCTTAATAATAATAATAAAAAAACAAAGATTTGACTTCCAAAGTATGTAAGGTAGTACAACTAGATCTATTTCATTGAATCCAGAAGGTTTTAATTATTTTTTGCTATATATAAAGGTATTTTAAAGATTTTAAAGTGTCAAAAGGTCATTCGGTTTAACCCTCCAAAGGCCAATGCAGCCATTTCATTTGTGATAAAAATATCTTAAAATGTAATAAATGTATATATTTTTTATTCTGGCATGATTTTATAACATCATATTTCAACATAGTACAAAATGGTATTAAAATTATGTGTAGAAGCCGTTGCTTTGTTATGAGAAAGAATGTCCGGAAAAATTAATTTTATTGATGTCATTCGGAGTAACCGATATAAAGGGACCATTTTGGATCAAGTCATGCGGTCAATATCATGTGACAGGATGTGACATCATTCAGACACCTGCAAAGGACCACATGGTCATGAAGCAAAGTAACTAACTCTCTTTTAAATATTGTAATATTTTAAAAACTTGTACCAAATATAAAATATTTGATTGTCCTTTTGTTAGCTAGATATCAGCCTGTTAGCATTGGTTGAAAATATCGATAACCTAAAGTGTCATTCGGTAAACCGAAATTTTTTTGTAAAAAAAAATACAAAAGCAGTGTTAACTGATTTATAAAAAACACATAATCTCATTGTTAACACTTAATAAAACTTCAAAATTAATTATATATCCATTATTTACACTATAAAAAACCTTATTCGTCATATGGAAGAGCAGTAATAATATATATATATATATATATATATATCATCACTTAAAAAAATTCAGCAGCTTTTTCAAAATGTAAATACAATACAAAGTTCTGTCATGAAACTCTAGATGGTACTAGCTAATAGGTCAGTTTACTCAACCTGCTCGTAATCACATCGTTATCACATCTAAAGGGCACAGCTGATTGGTTCAGTAGCCGCTGAGCTTGTGTGCTCAACTTTCAAAATACTTTGGTAGCATTGCCTTAGCAGAAACCCTCCACCTCCCCCAGCTCCACCTGTACAGATCTGCTATGGGTAATTAATGTACGCTATATTGTACAGCAGCAGCATGTCTTACTTGCTCACAGCAGTGTGTAGTGTAGGTATTGGCAGTAGCAAGTCCCATACTTGCTCAACAGCAGCAGCAGCAATAAAAGCAGCAACAGTAGCAGATCTATTCCGCCAAAAACCAAACATATCAACATTGTCATACCATGCCAAACACTCTGACAGAAATATTTTTAATCTGTATTTTGTTTAGTAATGTGCTGAAAAATGCAAAGGTTTGTTGTCGTTCAGTTTGCTGTTTGCAGATGCTGGGATGAGTGTACAAGGTCTGTCATGATGGTGGTTTGTGTTATTAATGGTGATAACGAGACAGATACTATATGAAAGATATTTGTGTCCTCCCAGTTTCAAGCACTGTGATGTTGCTGTCCACCTAGTCTCAAGAAAACAATCCATTCGCTAGGCTAATTACATGAATGAATGAGCATCCCTATTACGGTCACTTTGGCCTTGGTCTTAATAGGGCCCAAGAGAGCCCTTATTGTACACTTTCTCTTTAAAGCATTACAGATGAACTGGGGAATAGTGCAGTGGAATCAATGTGTCAACGTACAAATCTCTGAATAACTTTGCTTAGCTAGTAGTCATTAATCATTGATCATTTAGAATATCCTTTTTTGTGAGTTTTGTAAATTTAGTATTTTTTTAATGTCATTACATTGTTTATGACATGAAAAAAAATTGACAAATGATATTTTATTCAAATGTTATGCTTTGTCCTCTGTAGAGGACACCAGGACTCAATTTTAAATAATTTTAAATAAAAAGACGTGCATAGACATGAATAGGCAAAAACAATGGGACCACCAATCAATTTTTATGTTTCAGGATATTTTATAACAAGCTTTGTATAAAGATGATTCTCAACTATGTTATGAAAGATATAACAGAATGATTTGATAGACTATTTTGCTTTATTCAATATAAATAAAATTGCCATAAACGTGTTTTCCCATTATTTCCAATGCATCTATACGCTGTATCTAATTTGCATATTATATTAATGTGTTCTTGGGGCAACATGTAATGAAAAAAGAAGTGTAATAATGGGAGTAATAATTGGCAAGATTTTCAGAATAATATCTAATATTTCATAGGAATATTGAAATATAATTTCTTTGGTAAAACTTTAGTAGGGAACACATATTCACTATTAACTGTGATTTTTCACTCAATAAACTCCTAATTTACTGCTTATTAATAATTAGTAAGTTAGTAGTTTAGGTATTTGGTAGGGTTAAGAATGTAGAATAAGGTCATGCAGAATAAGGCATTAATATGTGCTTAATAAGTACTAATAAACAGCCAATATTCTAGTAATATGCATGATAATAAGCAACTAACAACAAGACCCTAAAATAAAGTGTTACCTTTTTTTTCCCTATTCACTTGTTGTGTCTCCCAAAATACCTAATAAACATGATTCCAGATGTCTTCTACAGTGGACATGTATGAATTCAATGTCCTGTTTCGTAACAGAAAGTCATATTTTGATTATAAACCGCATAACATTTGAACAGATGTTGATTTATGACAAACAATTTGAAAAGTAGTCAGATTTAAATGATAATAACAAAATATATTATATTTCCATATGAGTGTTAAAGTTGATCACTGAATGAATGTCAGTCATTTTTAAAAACCAAGGAGAGGAAATTGTCATTGTGAAACTTCTGAACATTTGGAATCTCTAAAAAAAAAAAAAAAAAAAACCTGAATGTGCCCTTTACAGGACATTCAGACTTAAAACTGTGACATGTATGTTGTCAGAGAAATTCACAAAAATATAATGCCCACTGCAGAAGACGAAAGTCTATTCCTGGGTCCCAGGAGGATAATAGGGTAATAATTTCCCCATTTTTGTTATATTTCATATGTTTCTGTGTTGATTACAGGGAATGAATAACTGTGATGCTCTTCAGATTCAGTAACATCTGTTGTTTTGTGTTCCTCCTGTGCTTTAATGTAATCACTTCACAGAACACTTCAAGCCATTCATACTGTGTTGTGTGTGCGTCTGTCTGTCTGTCTGGGGATCACTGAATTTAAACACTTAACCTTCGGACTTCCATGTTCTCTCTCATTTTCACAGTTAATTATCCATCCATCCATTCATCCATCAAGCACAAATGTATGTTTTTCACCACAGATGAAAAATTTTTCCTCTCAGTTCTTCTCTGCACTCATAGCGGCTCTAAGCATTTGCATAAAAATGTGAAAAGCAGACTCCATACTGTGTGCTAATGGATATAAGATCAGGTAATCAGGGCAGTTTCATTAAAACGTGATAAGATGTCTTTTTTTCATTCGCATCCTAGAAACAAATTGCCTGTAAGTGTTCATGTTTTCTTGTGTGTGTGTGTGTTGTTTTGTTAGCGAGTTAGTGGCTGATAGCCTCTAGGCCTAATGCACCTTTCACAAGCGCTACGTCGTCATGGCAACCGGAGGTTAGTGGTAGGCGTGGCGATTACAGCGGTCGAGTCGTTTGCTATTGTTACCTACACAGGAAGTTTGATGCTTGCATTATCTTCTCACAGATTAATCTGCATCAGATGTGTGACATATGCATTCCTGTGTGTTGATTTTCTGACTTTTTCCTTTTCAATCTTGGAAATAATCTTGCTTGTATATTGTTTTAGGGTATTTTAGAGACCAAGGTATTTATAGATGTCATGAGGGACTCTCTGGAGGGTTTGTCTAACTTGATCAGATATGCAATGGCAGATGGTATGCAAACACACACACACACACACATCAGCTCACACACAGGCATGAGTCACTGCCTGTGTTCGCTCAGATAGACTGACCTTTTAATCAGGATTTAGACTAATGATACTGAACACACACAAACAGACACAGATTCTGTTCTGACGAGTTTTATAAATTGTAACCAGTAAATAAACTGTCTTCATATCTTCCACAGGGAATTTCTGGTTGATTCAATTTTATAGAAGCTCAAAAATGATTTCAACTTTTCCTTTGTCTGGTTGTGTCTTGAACTTACTTTCTAATGATTTCAACATAGCATCTTGTTTTACTGCTTTGTTCTGCTTTTCACTTTAACATGTTTAATGTGGAAGAAGTCTGCATGAAGTCAGATAAACAGTAGTGCTTGAGCTCATTCATATAAATTGTTTTGTTTCTATGATCATTTTCCTTCCTGGCAACCTGACTTCTTGTAATAGAGGGCTGTGAGACCGAGGCTTTTGGTTCATTTGGTTATTCTCATAATCCTTCTCCCATTCAAAAAAAAAAAAAAAAAAAGATTCTAGCTGTTTGCTCAGTTCATTTAAATAAACAACACAAATCTTTCGTTTTTTACTTAATTGTCATTTGCACTCAATTGTTAAATGAAAAGTAAATTTGTAAAATGTTAAGTTAACTCAAACCATTTGTGTTGGGACTACATGAATCATTTCTGTTGCATTGACTGAAACTGGGCAGTGGATTTCTAGTTCCCAGCATGCTTTGCATAGGGATAGATAAGGAGATTAAATGTTGAAATTGAGTGCTGTTTAATGTGTTTGTTTGTTTTTAGTAAAGGGAAAGGCTTGTTAGTGTTTAATGTTCAGTTATGCTAGACATGTAAACGATTTTTGTAGTGACCACTGTGCTGAAGAGTAGAGCTTGTTGTTAGGTTGTGGGTGGCGACAACTTTGTTGGCATCAATGCAGTGAAGGGTAACTTCTTGTTCATTATCACATGCTATAGCTATAAAAAGTTATGTATGAACATGTTCCAGACTAGCTATTTATTGTAACTTGAATTAAGATTAGTTGATTACAGTGCTGCTGCTCTTCTTCATACACAGATAAAGCATCTGTGTACAGTCTATGGCCCCGTCCCCCCTCAGACAATCATGGATCTCTCATGTGCACAACAGCTTCCCACAACTCTTCACCACAATGGCAACCACAACAACTTGATGAATTTAAGTCAAGGCTAAAAAAAATTAGTCCAAACTAATTATTTTTTGTTGGAAAAATATAAATGAATTTCAAACGTGTTCCTTACTTTAATTCAGTTCACTCAACAAATTCTTGAAAAGAACCTTAATTGATTGAGTTTGTTCAACAAACCTTTATTAGTTTAAATGGACTTGTTGTAGTCTTGTTGTATGAACCAGGGCCGTAACCACCATAGACATTGAGGGGGACAAGTCCCCCCTCACCAATAATTACAAATGACCAAATTGTTCCCCCCAATATTTAATATTATTGATGCTGCTCTGCTGTACTCCATTATGCACCACTCTGTTTGTTGTTAGGATGACAAAAAAGTTTTTAGGCTGGTCTGCCTCAGTGGTCTAACAGCGCTCATCACTGCCAGAATGAGTGAGCTGGCCAATCAAATTAAAGAAGGCGGGGCTTACCACTGACTGAAGAAAGAAGAGTGCGAATTCTAATGTGATGCTTTCGTTATAGCAGTAAAAGGGAGCGTGGCGAGTAAGTAGCTAAACATTTAATATTTGACGACTGTTTTATGATTTAAATATTTAGCAACTGACTAATATCCAGTGATGCAAACTACTCAACATTTTTGTGAAATTTCGCCGTTTTGCTATTATTTGATTAACATGATCTGATTAATGTGATTCATAACTGAATGTGACGAGACAAGAAACGTTTTGCGTTTTTGACATATCAAAGACACAAATTAAAAAAATGTCTTAATAATTACTTAATTAGCGTTCTTAGTACCTTTTACCATGTTTTTTTTCCCCCTTAAATCCCTTTTAATCCTTTAACTATTTAATTCCTTTTAATAAAGGAATCCCCCCCCCCCTCCCCCAGAAATAAATCATGGTCCATTCAGTAGTTCAAGTACCACATTTGATTGTTTTTTAGGATGAAGTCAAACAAAATGCTATGATTCATATTCCATTTATTAGAGTAGAACTTGGTTGCTGAATTAATTGTACTGTGTCAGTTTCGTGTCCATGTTTATTTATTACAGTGCTCTGTTGTCCCTTTAACTGGGAAGGTAGATTTTTCATTTAAAAAATTGGTTCACCCTGAAAATGAAATTCTTTCATCATTTACCCTCATGTCTTTCTAAACTCGTATGACATTCTTTCTTCCATGCAACCGTAAAAGGAGATGGTTTGCAGAATGTTCACTCTGCTCTTTTTCATATAATAAACATGAATGGTGACAAAAGCACCAGAAAATTGGTATTCACTAATAAACAAATTAAGCTAATTTGGAATGAATTTCAGTATGTTCAATTTAATTTTAGCATGTTAGCTATCAAATTACGACATAATTTTATGTTATTTTTTTATGTTGCTTTTTTTGTCTTTTTGAAGCTTAGCTGCTGGCCACTATTCACATTCTTTGTGTGGAAAAGATCTCATTTGGTGGTCCAAGGAAGAAAGAACCTCAAACGGTTTCAGATACTAGTACATGACTGCTGAATTATTTCTTGAAAGAGAAAAGTACTCTTTTATTGATTCACTCCTCTTTTATTCTTTGCACCATTAGTTTAATTTCTGTCATCAGATTGAGAGGAAAAATGGCTCATTTACTACCAGAATGCAAGAACTACATCTGAAGAGAACTGAGCTTGGAATGTGTGTATATATTTTTGTTGTTGCTGTTGTTGCATAAGGTCAGCCGGCATCAGTCCCTCCCAGCTGTCAGGATTTCTATATCCTCACCGGCCATAAATATGCTTTTATTCATCCTCCCGTAGAGAAAGCGAGTGTTAGTCAGTGTGGAAATGGTGGCGGGTTCATTTGGTGTTGGTTCATCATATTAACATTTATAGCTGGAGGGATGGAAGAGCGTAAGAGAGAGAGGAATGCTCTTTTGGATATCAGCTTGAAAGTATTTGCGCAGTTTGAGTGACGCGACAGCTTCAGGGTTGTCTTTGTGCAGCCATCAATAAACACGCACACACAGATGGTGTGTGTGTTTTTGGTTGTTTGAACATTACCCCTTAAGAAGATTGCCCTCAGCCCCTCTAGCAGCCTGTGAAGTGTCGGATGAGTGTTTTTGTGTTAATATGTGTGACAGTTCACTCTGTATAAACTGGTCACCATATGACACTACATACAAATGCCACTTTTCCATCTGAAGCAGGGTTTGTATTATCTCCTGCTTATCTGTTCCTCCTCACAAGCACTCTCACACACAAATGTTTGTGTTTGTGTTCTTCTCTATGCGCTATCATATCAGATCACGCACAAACTTCCCCTCCTCGCCTCATTAACATCTGTCGTGCATGGTTTTCTACATGGATTCCCTCTTATCTTACCATGGCCTCTGTCAAGAGAGGGTTTCTCTTTAAGATTACATAATCCTTCCCATGAGGTCTAACCCTGACTGGCTTTCTAAAGTCAGTTGTGTTGAAAATGTGCAAGAATCTGTACCTTTGGGTTTCATGCTTTGTGTCCAAAGGGATAGATGTGGATGTTGACTGAGTTGTCGATAGCTGTTGATCAAAACATAAGTGATAATTTTTTGGAGATAGAGTTATCTAAAGATGAAAGATGAAACTGCACACAAATTCATTGAATCTCACAATGTCACTCACTTGCAGTGTTTTTTTTTTTTAACTGTATTTTATATAATATAGATGAAATAGATTTTGATTGATTATGTAGATTTTTCCTTGTACTATATATTAGTGACAAACCACGCAGGTAATTGTGTCACTTGCAGCATCGTAAAAAAGCTAGTGACGGCTCCATCTGTCATTGAAATTGCACAAAAAAGTGAAAAAGCCACATTGTGATTTTATTCCTTTTCATTTTGAAAGTTGAATGTGAGGAATATTCCACGTATGTGTAGCCACATGGAGCTCTGGAGAAAAAATGACTCAAGGCATTCTGGAAGAAGGCACATGTGTTTTCTTCAGCAGAGTGTTTCATTTGAATCAAGCATGTCTCTTACATAAGCGAGGGTTGAATCTCATTCTTACCATGTGATTTAAACCATGCCGTTTCAAATAAAATTATCTGCCAATTGGCGAGCAACTTTATTTACTATTGGTGCTTGGCAAGTGTTGTTTTGAACCCTGCTCTCTTCTGGTGCAGTGCAGAAAATGCACGGCCAAAACTGACTGAAGCTGGTCATATTTTTGATTTAGAAGAGATAAGTCATAGTCTTAGTTCATGGCAGACACTCAGGCGATTTTCAGGGATCATTCCAGAATGCACTAAATCCTACACTGCTGTTTTTGTTGTTGTTGTTGTTTTTTAGAAAAGAACCACATTTTGCATTTATGCAAATGATTCATTATGAGTGTTCATTTTGCATATTATGTTCAGTTTTCCAATAAGTTGATTATTCTCTTTCCAGAGGATGTGTGTGTCCTTTAGTTTCCCCATTCAGCATCTGTGGGCTGTGAATGCACCCAGTAACCGTAGATCAAGATTTAATGCTTCACATTTAATGCTTCGACTGTCAGTGGACATATTCCTCTTTCTCTCACTCTCTCTCTCGTACTCTTACTCTTAGATTTTCTTTCCCTCTGAGAAAAGAACAACAGACTGAGAGGAAGTAACAGTCTTGCAGACCTTAAACTCTTGTATTCTTACCTCACATGTTTAGTGTGTGTATCTCTGTTTAATTAAACAGGACTGTTGCATTGTGAACTTTTTCATACAGAAATGTGTACTTCTCAATACTCAAAACTGCACATGCTAAGACAAAAGGGTTCATACAGTTCTCTCCTTCTCTCTTTCTGCAGGTTTTCCAGGTTTCCTCTCCAGAAGTTCCTGTTCTTAGATGGTAACAGAGAGCTTGAGATAAGAGGTAAAATATATGTCTTCATATGGGTCAATGACATGATGTGCATATTTTTTTTTTACATGAAGTGCCTTATTTCCTTTTAAAATAATTTGATAAATTCATTACATGTATCGCTTTATTCTATAAAACCTATTTAGTTTCAGAATTCATTTTCAGTACGTTCAAATAATAAATATTTTTTATGTTTTGGTATCTTAAAGCCCCAAAATGTCAGGGTGGCACAACTGCAAACATGGGTCTTTTAATATGAATTGCAAAGGTAATAACAGTAAGCATGATAATGCAGCATCCAGAGGACCCCAATTGATCCTTGTTGCAGAGAGAAAAGGTTTGTAGATCTTTCTCAAATACTGATAAAAATAGCTACTTTCAAGTATGAGTAGGTTTGTACACTTTCCATGTCAGGTGGTACAAACAATGTAAAACTATGAAAATGTTATTATATCGTAAACTTTTTTTTTTATTGTATTTAGAAATTCTCTGTATGAACTTGCTAGCATAGGCAAAAGCTAATACAGGCATCCAAATAGAAGCCTGTTCAATTAAGTATCAAGTATCTGTCAGGTGGTGCAACTGCAATGAATATCTCTATATGAAATAAAAAAAACAATATTTAAGCTAAATAAATCATTAATTTAAGCTAAGATTGTCTATTATTCTATTTTTTTTTTATTATTGCTCTAAAATGTTAGTTTTAAATTAAAGATCTTTTACACTTTCAATTATTTTCATGACAATTTTTAAATAATTTTATATGCCACTATCATATCAAGTAAAGAAAAATTGGTCACTTTTATATTTGGTGTCTTTGACTACCATGTACTCGCATAAAAAAGTTAGGTATGATGTACTTGTTCATGTTGTTTTGCAAAACACTTGTGCTGCTATTGACGTGGGATACGGGTAAGGTTAGGACGTGTTTAGTGATATGTGTAGGTATAAGCCTAAGGGGTAGGTTAAGGGGTAAGGGAAGGGTCGAAAGTGTAATTATGGACGTCATTACAGAAATTAATTACAGAGGTAATATGCAGGCATTTTTTTTTAAATATAAGTACAGTGTTAAATGGATATGTATACAATAAGTGCACTGTGTCAAATGATTAATTTAAATGTTAGTACATAGTAGCATTAGTACATGGCACATTCAATTTGAGAGTATCATATCTTCAAAAAAAAGGGTGATGAATCTTGTTTAGTAGTTATTTTATAGTGTTTCATTAATCATTAATGAATTAATTAATCAGCCTATTCCAGTTGTATCTGGAGTTGTATCAGCCTATCTGTTTGTTCTGAATGTGATGTCATGAGATTTATTCTGTTTTTGATCAATTTACGACTTTTACTTCAATAGATACTGTTGACTAAAACACTTGTATTTGTATTTTTTTTTTTTTTTTTTGCATATAATTGAAATAATAATAAATAAAAAAAATCAGGTGGTGCAACCATGTAAATTCTTGATTTAAACCAACAAATAATAGGTCAAAGTGAACAAATAGTTGAAAACTATTTTGTAAATAGTTATAGTATTGAATGCATTTACTGGCATACTTGTATGATTGTTTTTCTGTCCTTAAAAAGTAAAATCACATGCTAAAGATAAATACGTGGTCACAAATGCAATAATTATAAATTAATATGAATAAAATACAAAATAATAATGTGTAGACACTCTAACTTTGAGGGTTACTTTGCTAAGATTTTACTTATAAATTAAATTAGGAATATTTACAAATATTTGGTTGTACCACCATACAGTAAAACAGTCAAAAATTTAAACACTTTGAAATGTTATTTAACAACTGATACTTGTTTAAACACATTGTTCATGACTCAAAAATATGCATTTACATCCATTTTGAAAAAAAAAAAAGAAAAAAAACTTTTTTGAAGCTTTATTTGTCTGTTACCCATATGTGTGTGTGATTGATTGTCTTGTTTATTTTGGTGTGATTATAATTGCAATGTTATTCCTATTGTGATGTGATTGCTATTGTTTCTTTGTTGCTGTTATTATGATGTAATGATAAAGAAAATGTCTCTGGTTACTAAACGCAACCTCAGGTCTCTGAGATGAGAGAACGAGACATTATGTCAGAAGCTGAGGAGAAAGGTGTTTCCCCATAGCGTCAGCTTCTGACGTAATCTCAAAGTGACCAAAATCAAAAGGGAACTAAAACTATTACCTTGAGTTAGTTGGAATAATGAGTTACTCTTTGCATAGCAATGTACACGTTTTCATTAAGTTGAACACTTTTAACAAACAATTAAATTTCATCTACATGTTATTGTGATTCAGGAACAAACATTTTTTTATATATATAAAATAATTATCACAAAATGGCATTAATAAGTAAGATTATTATGATGATACTTAAAGATTATATTAAATATTAATATATTAGTTATTAAATATTCTTTCAATTAAAAGATAAAAATTAAAGGGTGCAGCAATTTTACAATGTTTAAAATAAAATAACACAAAACAAACAAAACAAAACAAGTATCAGTATCAACGAAAAATGCCCAAATCGATGCATCATTTTAGATTATGACTAAAAACCACAGGCTGATACAGATTCCAATATATTATATTATAAAATGAAGTAAATGAAAATACAAAAAAAGATTTGTGTATTTATAAAATGTTATGATAAAATACAATACCGTTTACTGCCCATTGACTTTGGCACACATTATAAACCATAAGACAAATACTAGTCAAAGCATAATTAAGTATCATAATTATAGAGCATAATTAAATCAGGACTGACAATATGCACTCAGTTCCCCCGTGGCACACCTCCCCTCACAGAGTTTGGCATTGTCCTTATGTAAAGGCTTACAGTTACTGGAATGAAAAAATGCCTTTGTAATTTGTTTTTACTGAGCGGAGGAATTATCCCTCCTCCCTGAAGGTGTACTGTTTGTGTATTTTATTTTCTTAGCCTCCTCCACGGTCGTAAAAGGTCACGAAGCCAAGGAAGGCCACAGGGCTTGATACACAGCCTAACTTTTACTATTAATTTAGTTATGTTTATTAGTTTGTTTATTTATTTATTTATTTACTTACATTTTCACTCTGTTTGAGCCTTAAAAATGTGTTTTTTGTTTATTTGTTTGCTTGTTTTGTCTTCCTTGATTGTAAGATTCGTATTTTTTGCAGTTAACCTTTTGAGACTACTGACCTTAAAGGGACAGTTCACCCAAAAATGAAAATAAAAACCTGTATAAATTTCTTTGTTCTGTTGAACACAAAAGAAGATATTTTGAAGAATGTGGGAAACTGAACAGTTTTGGGGCTCCATTGACTTCCATAGTATTTTTTTCCTATATGGAAGTCAATGGCGCCCCAAAACGGCCTAGTTACAAACTTTATTTAATATATCTTCCTTTGTGTTCAGCAGAACAAAGAAATTCATACAGGTTTGGAACGATTTGAGGGTGAGTAAATGATGACAGGATTTTCATTTTTGGGAAAACTATCCCTTTAAGTTTTTGGGACTTTTTGATTCCTATATAGAGTTTTGCTGTATACATTGTTCAAATTATAGATTTACAGATATTGGCATTTACCTTTATGTTTACTAGCACTGTTCCCCAACTAGATGTGATGCAACACAGTTGCAGACAATCAGAATATATTTGATGTTTAATATACAGCTATGTGTTGTGGGACTTTCAGCCGATGAGATTTTACTGTAGGCAGAGCTACTAAGTGTGATTCTGCAGAAATAGAAACCAAGAGGTCAATAAAATGTCATTTTGGTTGCCACTGCTTATACAGGACTCTATGCTGTACCTTAACCACACTTTTTATCTGCACCCTCCACCCCCCGTTCTTTGGTTTCCAGAGGCCTGTTGCATGAAGCTAACAAACTCTGAGTTTCAGAGTAGGTGTAGAGTTGACAAGACCAAACTAATTCATTTGATCTATTTTTATAGTTTAAAAATTGCATGACTGGTAGGATTCAGTTTATGGTTCTCATTTCTGTGGTATCCACAAACAGTGATTGACTCTCGAACAACTCTGAATGAAATTCAGTGACATTAAGGCTGTACTGTGATTGGTTATCAAGGAACATGTGATCCAAGTTAGCCACTATACTTTCTCCAATTGTTGAGCCAATGACCGTCGTACCTCCCAATAATGAGACCATCTCTGACGTCAGTTTGATTCACTTCTCTCTCGAGAGATAAAGAGATTGTTATAAAGAATATCAAGAATTTATAAATGTAAATACAAGGCAGGAATAAACACTGCTGCTGCAGCAAGAGTTCGAGAAGGCAGCTGAATGAAAATATAAATGCACGTAAGAACTGAGTTTAAATAATAATTTATATAGGTTTACAAAGAGCTCAGACAAATACACATAAGCTTAGTCTGTTGAAAAACTTTATTGTAACGAGGTTAGTAGTTATGGGAAGAAGGAGGCGGGAACCGGCGAACATTCAACAACACTTTAATATAAAATAAACAAAGAAACAAAACGAAAGTAACACAAACATAATAAAACATAAAATAAAGTCCAGGCCTGGTCCTCTCTCGTCCTTCACTGATGTCGCTCCTCCTTTTATGCCTCCGGAGCTCCTCCGTGAGAGACTCCCAGGTGATGCTCATTATCACTCGCGTCACCGGCCTCGCGCCGTTCCCTCACGGCTCTCGCCCGCCCTGCTTGTGACATTTATATATTAAAGATTGTATTTAAATATTTAAAGTTTAATATTAATTGTCAGTTACTATAATTATATAAATATGAGTCATACATAATTTTAATTCATATAATATAAAGACATGCAATTTTGTCTCTAAAATGTTTTCACTATAAACTGCTTTAATTTGGAGCGAGATTTAGAGCGTCAATTTGCTCACAGCTGATTTGTCCAGTTTTGGTTTGTGATCTCTAACCCAAAATAAAACCTGCTTAGCCTTGCAGCTAAAAACAGTTTCACCTTCTTGAACCCGAAAAAACAGGGTTTTTCAAACTAATCTCAAACTTACCTGGGGTGTTTCTCCCAAAAGCATTGTTAGTCTACTATGGTCGCAAGTTTTATTGAATTGTGTCAGTAACGACGAAGCTTGCGACCATATTGACTTCTGTCATCTACAATTTAAAGGTGCCCTAGAATCAAAAATTGAATTTATCTTGGCATAGTTGAATAACAAAAGTTCAGTACATGGAAAAGACATACATAGAGTTTCAAACTCCATTGTTCATCCTTTTTATGTAAATCTCATTTGTTTAAAAGACCTCTGAAGAACAGGCGAATCTCAACATAAAACCGACTGTTACGTAACAGTCAGGATCATTAATATGTACGCCCCCAATATTTGCATATGCCAGCTCATGTTCAAGGCATTAGACAAGGGCAGGCAGTATTAACGTCTGGATCTGTGCACAGCTGAATCATCAGACTAGGTAAGCAAGCAAGAACAACAGCGAAAAATGGCAGATGGAGCAATAATAACTGACATGATCCATAATATCATGATATTTTTAGTGATATTTGTAAACTCACATGATCCAAAGCATGCATGCAGCATACATGACGAACATCTTGTAAAGATCCATTTGAGGGTTATATTAGCTGTGTGAACTTTGTTTATGCACTGTATTATAGTCGACAGCTCGTGTGGCAGGGATAGCGAGGATTTAAAGGGGCCGCAGCCTGAATCAGTGCATAGTTAATGATGCCCCAAAACTGGCAGTTAAAAAAAAAAAAAAAAAAAAAAAAAAATATGGGATATTTTGAGCTGAAACTTCACAGACACATTCAGGGGACACTTTAGACTTATATTACATCTTGTAAAAACTGGTTCTAGGGCACCTTTAACAGTTCTTATCTGAATTCCTCATATTATGTGTATTTGCAGATAATAGCACTGGGAGGATCACAGTACCTTGAGGAGCCCCAGTAGAAACAAACAAGCATGAGATGGTAGTTTCTGTTGTTTAAACATACTGCTCTCAACAGGAGAGAAAGTCCAGAATTCACAATGATCTGTGTTTAAGCCTCAATGGAACAAGGTACTGTAGTTAAATTTAGATGAGAAGTGTAGAAGAGTATCTTCGTGTAAAATGGCTTCTTCAGATGTATTATGTATGATGTTCAGAGCTCCACTGAAAACCTTATTTGGTCCTTATAATCTCAAAGCTCAGTGGCCTGCTTGAATGAAGCTAGTTGAACAAACTCTGAGTTTCAGAGTAGACAAATCCAGATAAATCCAAACTGGTTTAGATCAGGCTAAACGGGCTTGGTATAAACGTTCTCTGTCAACTCCGGTTTTAAATAACTAACAGCAAATGATGAGCAATTTTGTCTTTACATTTTTTTCACGATAAACTGATTTAATTTGGAGTGAGAGATACAGGGGAAGTGGCTTTATTGCATCAGATATATGTCACTTTACTCACACCTGATTGGTCGAGTTTGGGTTTGTGATCTCTAACTCAGAATAAAACCTGCTCCGGAGCAGGTTAGCTGTGTAGCGTAAGTTACCATAGCAATGAAACCCGCTAAAAACCAACATATTGAACAGCTCCTCCCCTTTTTTTAAAATAGCGTTTTGTTTATATCACAGCTTGGCCAGAGCTGTTGAGCTTGGTAAAGCCACAGTTTCCTCCTAATCTCTAACCATTTCTCCTACTGATCTCCTCCATATTGCTTTAAAATATAGCATTCTGTGCAGAATTCAAATGGGTCCGATATGTTTTCTGTTTTGCACCGACTCGCGCATATGATCCACTCTTTACTCTCGTGTCTCTGGACCGGAGCAGACTATGTGCGCGCTGCAGCGGTTCACGTGACACTAACGGGAAACCAGATTTCATTCATCCCAGTGGACAGCATATTTACACTGTCTAAATCATTTCCTTTCCCCTATATAGTGCACTATGTGCCATTCACCATAGAAAATAGTAAATATATGAACAAGTTACTGTTTTAGCCACAGCTTCATTGTCTATCTATATTGTAGGGGGGAGGACGCTTTAAATTGGCATTTGATTGGACAGAAAATCTGATGAGAATATGAAGTGCATTGTGACGTGTGAAGTTTTGAATGCTTATATCTTCTAAATGCAAATTTTGTCATTGTTTTAGAGAATACTAATCAGTAAGGCTCACATATTCATACTAAAATCCAAAAACAATTTTGATTTCATGCATGGGGACTTTAAAGACTATTTAATGATATTGCTTTCTTCATGCAACAGATGTGACACAAACATGTAATTCAGTCAAACTAATGAATTGATCATTCATATCAATTGATATTCCAAATTAAAGCACAACAAGAAAAATACCTCAATTATTTACATGGCCTGACTTTACAAGAAGAATGTCTAAAATATATACATGGCCTGATTTTGTAATTTTTTTTTAAATTACAGTTAATTTACAATGATATATAATATCATCAGTCTAATTAAACTACATTCCTAATTGAACACTTTAAGAAAGATACCTAGAAAATGTTCCTGGACTGACTTGAAAATGAAGTGTAATTAATTGAATTAATTTGCATATCATGTTATTAATGCAATTAAACAACTTAATTTTCTTAATTTGACAAAGAAGACTACCTTTTTCCCATGAAACAAACTCAAATGTAAAAAAAAAAAAAAATGCATTCGCTGCTAATGTTGAACACAGCAACTCTCGCTGACATGTACTCTTAAGAGAAAGCACTTTCCTAAAAAGAGTAAATATTTGCCATAATCTATTGCTATCTCTTTAGGTTAGTGTTAGAGGATGGTGACCTAAATGTGTGGAAACAATTCAACATCCATACACTCTTAAAGGGTTAAAAAAAAGTATCTTTATTGGCCATGATTAAACATTTCAATTGTCGAAGGTTCTTTATAGTGTAATAGATCAGGGATGTCCAAACTCATTCCTGGAGGGCCACCTTCCTGCAGAATTTAGCTCCAACTAGCTATACAAGTTTCTAGTATGCCTTGATTAGCTGGTTCAGGTGTGTTTAATTGGTGTTGGAGCTGAACTTTGCAGCTCAGTGGCCCTCCAGAAGCAGGACTGGACACTCCTGCTTTTGGTTATTAAAATGTTCTTCACACTAAGAAACAAAAAAGGTCATTTTAAAGCACTGTTCACTGCAAGATTCTTTGGGAGAAGCAAAAATTGTTCTTCTACGGCTGTAAAACCTCCTTTTGCAACCTTTATTTTTAAGAGTGTATCAGCAGCCAACAAATGTTCATTAGGATTGATAGAGTGGTGAAGAGAGCAGGTGTGAGAGGAAGTGTTAATGGGTACAGTGAGCTGTCGTGGTCAAGAATGCTTCATAAGATCAGAGAGACATCTGACCTGAATTCAGCAGAAGCAACCATCCAAATCACATCAAACATCAGTCTCCTTAATCCATCACATCAACCGGAATCAAATGTTTGTCTTTGTGGTTAGTTGACTGGCAATGAGTGGCTTTTGTGTCTGCCTTCTTTATAAGTGTAGTGTTCGTGTGTGTGGTAAGCTGACTGGAAATCAGTGGTTATATTGTCTCTGTGTAGGTGTGCAGCTTTCAATTCATGTACATGTCTGTGTGGTTGCACTGCTTGGAAACACACACATGCTCATGCGAATGCGAACACACACACAACGAGTGGGACAGGAAGAGGCGGGAGAATTCTCTTCTCTTACAAGTTTCTTCCGTTTTGAGTGAAAGCTCTTATGCTTATAGGTGACAGCTCAAGCAAATCAAATGCAAAGGTTTCTCACATAGCTCATTTTAATTGCTGCTTTGTCTTAATCATTTATGTTCTTTGAAGACACTTTCTTACCACAGCGACTTCCAAGCAGGGGTTTTCAACCTGAAGTCCAGGGGCCCAACCAATTTTGATACAATTACAGTTTCATTTTCACTTTTTTCAAAAAGATTAGATAAACATAAATAAAAACACAATAATTATTTATTTAGTCATTTTTATTAATTAATCGATTAAAATCTAATATTAATATTAAGATTATTAAAATCTAGATTTATTATATAAAGATTAACACTCACAATAATTGTGTAATTAATGAGCATTAATTATTCATAACCAGAATGAAATAACCAAGATTAATTATAAGGATTAATCTCAAAATAAATTTATTTGAAAATGTAATCAGATCAAATTAATATATATTTATAGATTAATATAGATTATTATAGATTATAGATTAATATAGGTTTCTAATTTATTTTGGTTATTAATTATGTATTATTATTAATAATTAAATAATTATGATTATTAATCTTCATATATTTTATTTTTATATTAATCTAGATATATATATATATATATATATTTAGATTATATATATATATATATATATATATATATATAGAGAGAGAGAGAGAGAGAGAGAGAGAGAGAGAGAGAGAGATGGATGGATGGATGGATGGATGGATGGATGGATGGATGGATGGATGGATGGATGGATGGATGGATAGATAGATAGATAGATAGATAGATAGATAGATAGATAGATAGATAGATAGATAGATAGATAGATAGATAGATAGATAGATAGATAGATAGATAGATAGATAGATAGATAGATAGATAGATAGATATTATATACACACACATTTTTTTCTAGCATGTTATATGTTTGGCAATGGTTCTTTTAACCCTTAAAGATGGAGTGTGTAGCTTTCATTTTCACACATGAATTGGCACTGAGCTTCAATTTTTGGTCAAGATCTTGTATTGACAATGCAAGAGGTGAGCACTCTGTAAAGTCTACTCCAGCACACCCCAAACACATTCAATGAAATTAAGGTCTGGACTCAGAGGTGCCCTTTCATGTGTGAAAATGATTCTTCATGCTCTCTGAACAATTCTTTCACAATTTTAGCCCTGGTGAATCTTGACATTGTCATCCTGCTATATGGCCATGATACATCTTAATATATGGTTGTTTAAGAAATGAAAAGCTACACACTCCATTTTTAAGGGTTAAAAAAAACCGTTGCCAAACATATAACATGCTAGAAACATAATAATCACTATATTGATGATCTATCCATAGACTCTTAAGTATATATATATAAATATATATACACTGCCCGGCCAAAAAAAAGTCGCTGTTTGGATTTTAATAGGCAAATACTTAAGAGTATTTGGATCATTGATAAATATGATCAAAGATGACTGTAAAAATAAATCTGCATTGTTTATCCTTTTGATCTTTAATTCATAAAATTAGCAAATTTCCCTCTCATCTCTCACTTAATGCTCAATGAAATGCCTGTTTTTTTGTTTTGTTTTTAATTTGTGGTATAAAGTAGTATAAATTAGTGAGTATGGACATCTTAGTGTGTATCTGAGGATGGCACAAGATTCATTTCAACATTCATTTCCTTCCTCTTCACGTTTTCTTCTTGGCCAAACTGTCTTTGTTGACACAACACATTAAATGTGTACAGAAAGTGAAACTGTGAAACTTCTCACTACACTCTGCAAGAGTTATCCCTCAGAGTTTTTGATCTCAAGACGAATCAAACTTGTTCCTGTCAGGGTTAGCATCATGGCCTAGGCTTCAACATGTTGATATTTTTTTTATGCATTTGTTTTGTCATGTTTTTTTGTTTGTTTGATTTTTTAAATTGGCATATTATTTTTATTACAATTAAGCACACATTTTATGTCACTCTCATTATGATAGGATCTGGATTTTGTACATCTGAGCTTTTCCTTTTTTATAAATCATATTATTCACAAAAGAAAAAAAAAATTCAACTTTACCATTACAGGAATAAATACATTTAAAGCTGCAGTCCGTAACTTTTTTTTTTTTTTTTAAATGATCCAAAATCAATTTTTGAGCAAGTGCTTAACCAGCCAGTGAAATTCGGGCATGCATCTGTTCATCTTTGCGTCATTACGTCACGTCTGTTTACATAAAGAAGGAGTCCTAGCTAGTAGGCTATATGGAATTTGAGGATACAGCAGGCAGTGGATCAATTATAATCTTTTCTCACAGCAGCTGCAATAATTACACTTATTTGGTTGGCGGATTATATGGTATGACAAATTAACATTAGAGATTAGACTAGAGATGTAGAATCTGTAATTCCGAAGTACATTATCCACACCTATGTAATGACTTACAGCAAACATTAGATTCATACGGCATGAGGAACTGTGCCGAAGCACAACCCATGTAAAGATGATAATTCCACATATAACTGCAATTGCAGAGGCAAAATATATGGACTGCAGCTTTAAAATACATGAAAATAGAAAACTTTTATTTTAAATTATAATTATGTTTCACAAAATTACGATTTTAATCAAATAAATGCAGTATTGGTGAGCAAAAGAAGCTTATTATTAAAATAATTAATAAATCTTACCAACTTCCAAATTTTGAACGGTAATGTATTTTTAATTAAAGGGGTCATAATATGGATGCACAAAAAAACATATATATGCAGAAAAACTATAATTTTACATTCATTTTGACCCTCTGTCTGAAATGATCCGTTTTAAGGGGCGGCTCCATTAAGGCTATTATGTTTGGCTAACGTCTGTTATGATTGGCTAACCACTGTTCTGTTTGGCTAACATCATTGCATAGGATCAACGCCCACTCGCTATTGCACATGAGTAATTGTTTTTGTCATTTACAGACAAAGCATTATAAAACCACTTACTTATGGTTTGTGATGCTGCTGCTGTCAGATCCAATACAGTTGGCTTGGCTTCTTCAGCTTTCAAAATAAGTTTCTTCGCAAAATCTTCATTACACTTGCCTTAATAAAACAAAATGCTCCGAACCAACATAAAATCCTCTGACGCAATCCAAGATGCCATTAAAATAAACCATTAACTTGTTTCTGATGCTGAAATCCCACAATATACAAATAAGCGGTTTTTGGTAGGGCTGCATGATTTAACACACAATATGAAAAATAACATTAAAATTGCACTTAAACGTGATTATTAGTGTGATAATGAAATTGCAAAGGCTGCAATTATTTTTTTTATGCGCAGCTTGTCAATGAAGTATGGCTCCAAATGCTAATCCATCTAAAAGCACTGTGAGTTTGAGTCGCTTATAATGTACATTTGAAAAAGCAACACATGTCATACATCTTTCCAGACATGAGAAGCACTTATTAACATCTTGTCCAACAAAAGACAACATTTAATAACATGTTTTTTTCATAATGACAGTTGAGCGTCGTTCTGTGAGATGATGTGGCTTCTTACATAAATAAGGCAGTCATGTTTATTAGTCATGTTTAATCAATCAAAGCATTTCAATCTTCTGTTTATTCAGCTACAGCGATACATACATAAGGATTTCCTGGAATGACACGTGTTATCTACTTCTGCGGCAGGGCATCTGTGGAGTTTCTGTGCAAGAGCGCCCTCTGGCTTTCAGATGGAGAAGCATTTAATACTGATCACAGAACCGTACAGCTCTGACAAGCTGTGCATAAAATAATCACAGCCTTTGCCAAATCGTGTGTGATTAAAATTTGCAGCCCTAGTTTTTGGTGCTTGATAAAATAAATACTTTATTTATAATGAGGAGGTTATTTTAGGCTATGAAACTTGCAGGTAGTTTTAATGGTACAAAGATCTCTTATAGGTCAAATGATTAAGGCAAATTTTGATTTCTCATGTCATGACCCTTTTAAATATTTAATTATAATATTATTATATAATGTATAATTATAATATATATAATAATTATTTTAATTAAATTCAAATCAACATGAATTAAATTTAGTATATATGTAAAAAATAGTACAAATACTTTAGAATTTAATAAAATATAATATGATCAGTGACTGCCTAATATATTTTAAAAAATATTATAATGTAAAATATAATACAATATAATATATAATAACAAAATATAAAAAATGAAAATATTGAAAAATGTTTTATTATAATATAAAAATCTAATAATAATTTTAGCATTCATGACAAATTGGTTGGTGATGGGTTGCTTAATTATCATTATAATAATGTCACAATTAAGTCTTTGTTGACATCCCTACAGATTGTTGACATCCCTACGGATTAAGAATAGGATGTCATTAAAGTTCATGTGCATTTAAAGGCAGGCGTCCAAAAACTTTTAGTGTGTATATATATATTTAATTATCCTAAAAAACACTTCCTTTCTTTATTTTGATTTTGGTGTGAAATGTGACAAACATGTTCATGGTAATGTGAGCATCTCTTTGGTTTTCCCTGTTAACCTTTTTCAGCATTTCTCATGTTCCCCAACTCTCACCTGTTTCTTGTACTGTACCTGATGCTGACGTCCCACCTTTTCTCTGTCAGAGTGAAAATGGCAGTGTGGATCCAGGCCCAGCAGCTGCAGGGAGATGCTCTGCACCAGATGCAGTCTCTCTACGGGCAACACTTCCCCATAGAGGTGCGACACTACCTGTCCCAGTGGATAGAGGGACAACTCTGGTATGTGAAGAGTTTGTCTGAGCTAATTTGAACTGCAACTTCCATTTTGTAATTTTTTAATATATCAAACGGTGTCTGTGTGTTCTCTGTCAGGGATGCGATAGATTTAGAGAACCCTCAAGAGGAGATTAAAGCCAAGCGTTTATTGGACAGCCTGATCCAGGAACTACAGAAGAAAGCAGAGCATCAAGTGGGAGAGGACGGCTTCTTACTCAAGATCAAATTAGGACATTATGCTTCACAGCTGAAGGTTCGGCTAGTTCTTTGTTTGCAAGTACAGTTCAGGAAAGATGAGTTAAATAAAGTGATTGCCTGATAAACAGATCAGAGTTTTGATTTTTACACATTCAAAAGCTCCTGCATAAACGTTTGTATTTACACACTGAAACAGACATGCTGACTCACACAGATCAGATCTCCATTAAATGATTATTTGAGATGTTTCTCTTAAAATAGAGAATATAGATAGAGAAATAAAAACTTAATGAGACAGTTGTTGACATAGAGTGCATGATGATAAAGCCATTATTAAGAACAGGCCAGTCAGGAAAGTGCAGCCACAGTGTTTACTGTCATTACACAGTGTACTTGAGTTAAAGTAAAACATGACAGAGTAGATGGAGGGGTGTGTGTGTGTGTGTGTGTGTGTGTGTGTGTGTGTGTGTGTGTGTGTGTGTGTGTGTGTGTGTGTGTGTGTGTGTGTGTGTGTGTGTGTGTGTGATTATTTTCCTCTAATTCTGATTCCGGATGTGTTTTCAGAGCACATATGACCGCTGTCCCCTGGAGCTGGTGAGATGCATCAAACACATCCTGTACACGGAGCAAAGACTTGTCAGAGAGGCGACTAATGTGAGTGGACACAGAGTAGGCGGTCGCTTCATTAGCATAGTTCATTTCTAATAACTTGAAATTTGAAATCGTTCAGTTTTTTCCACTTGCAGATTCCACCATGTAAATAGCGAATCCGCCATGGCACGAGCGCAACTGGCTTTTAAAAGGAATGGGAGATGAGACTCTGATTGGTTTATTGCTTGTTACACCCAAAACACATCCATGACTCATTAAGAGAATAGTGACAACCCTTTTAGACCATGCGCCGGGCGTGCCGACCTTTTTCCGGTTGTTAAACTAGCAAAAGTGGGTTCAGACATGCCCTAAGTGCTTTAGACCTGAATGTGAACTGGAAAAAATGAATGTGCATAAACACCACACACACAAACAAATTTTGGGATAGGTAAGATTAGATAAGAAGTCTCTTGTGCTCAGCAAAGCATTTTTTTTTTATTCAAAATACAGTAAAAACAGTAATATTGTTAAATTTTATTACAATTTAAAACAACTGTTTTCCATTTTAATATATTTTAAAATGTAATTTATTCCTGTGATCAAAGCTGAATTTTCAGATCATTACTGCAGTCTTCAGTGTCACATGATCCTTCAGAAATCATTTTAATATGCTGATTTGATGGTAAAGAAACATTTATTATTATTAACAATTCTGAAAACTGTTGCTCTGTTTAATATTTTTATGGAATATTTTTTCAGGATTCTTGAATGAATAGAAAGTTCAAAAGAACAGGATTTGTTTGAAATAGATTTTTTGTAACAATATGAAATATTTTACTGTCACTTTTTTATCAATTTAATGCATATTTTCTTTAAAAAAAAATATTGTTCTAAAATGTTTGAACATTAGTCTATATATTGTGTTTTTGTTACACAGATTAGTGTAATAGTTATTAATAAATCATTTAATTCCAAGAACTGATACCCAACATGAAAATTGAAAACTGCCCTGAGATGTCTGTAAAATAATGTAGATAGATAGAATTTTTTTTTTTTTTTTTAATGTATAATATTAATCATGAAGACTGGAAAAGTCATGGAAAAGTCACAGAATTGCATTGATCAAAATGTGTGGGAACCCAGATGTGTGAATTGTTCCATTGCATATGATTTCAACATTTTACACACCCCATAATTTTACTCCCAGAGTTCTCTCTACGTTCGACTGATTTATAAACACTTCATTTGAACAAACCATTAAAAACGGTTTGTAACATCTCTTTATAAAAAGAGAGAACTATGTTATGTTCTTGGTTTAAATCAAAGGCATTGAGTTCAATGAGTTCAATCAACTCTAAAAAGCATTATGGGTAATAAACAAGGCTGTTGTACATGACTGACTTTTACAATCTTCAAAAATAAAATTTGTGCGTTGCTTTGTGCATGTGTAGATATATACACACTACACACAAATTCATGATAACTGCCAAGTGAGTGCTTAGTTTTATGAGAGTAAAAGAGGAAATTTTAGATTTTATTAACTGAACTGACATCCCATAAAGTCATAAAACTAAAGACGATATCAGTAACTCTAGAAGCTCACGTACACATGAAAATGCCCACTCATACCTTATGTTCTTACACATGTACTGTACATCCACTCAATGCATAATATTTATGTTCATGTTGTATGCACTACACAAACAGTATTTAGTTTGCTCAATCACACTTATAGCCAGTCTTACGTGAGCATAAAGGAAATCTCCTCTCCTCTTGCTTATTCTTACGCACTGGGCCAGAAATTAAAATGACTTACAGCACATATTGAAACTTTGGTTTGTGGGATTTTAGTAGAAGAACCATTGCTAAAAGAATCTACAAACCCCAATCTTTCTTCATCCTGCTATTTTATCAAAGCTAAGAAAAAATAATAATAAAAAAGTACAATTTTATCATGTTTCGATGCGTTTCTGAAATAATCAGATTGTAATTTTAGTGTTGGTTGTCACTCATGTGTGTCTGTGATTGGCAGTCAAGCTCACCGGTGGGCGGGTTGATGGACAGTATGTCACAGAAGTACCATCAGATAAACCAGGTGTTTGAGGAGCTCAGAGTATTGACTCAGGACACAGAGAACGACCTCAGAAAACTACAGCACAACCAGGAGTACTTCATTATACAATACCAGGAGAGCCTCAGAATACAGGGTATACATCCACACACATTTACATTTATACATGGGGCAAAGTATACTTGCATTCAAAGTATACTTTTCATCAGTTCTGGAAATCAAACTTTGCCGTTGCTAGCGCCATGCTCAGCTCTGCTGAGCTACAGGACATACATACAAACACATAACCATACAGTCAAATACACAGACTATTTTATCATTCTGTACTTCATACAGCAAAAAAAAAAAAAAAAAAAAAGTCAGTATGCTTGCATAATTTCTGAGAATACTATTGAATTCCAAATCATGTCAAATTGCAATTAATAACTGAAAATATGTCAGCTCAGGAACTGAAACTGTGCTTGCCAGGAATTGCTAGATTAATATCCCACTTTTTTCATACTCAGATGGCTCCTCTACATACAAGAGTATGGATTTTTTTTTTTTTTTTTTCAACGATTATGTTTGTGGACTAAATCTTCCTGTCTGCTTTGTGTAGCTCAGTTATCAAGTCTGGCCACGCTGCCTCCAGCAGACCGACAGCTACGGGAACCCAGCCTGCTCAGCAAGAGAGCCACAGTAGAGGCCTGGCTGACCCGAGAGGCCAACACCCTGCAGAAATACAGACTGGTACTCACACATACATGCTCGAGATGAATAGTGTGCATAGCATTAGCATCATACAACACTCAAACTGTAACATTCATAGCACATGCTTTAAACAGACACGTCTTAAACATTTGTATCATTATACTGTATACTACTATTATACTACTGTTCAAAAGTTTTTTTTTTTTAAGAAATTAATAGATATTATTACAAATTAAAATAACTATTTTCTAGTTTAATATATATATATATCAAAATTAAATAGATTCCTGTGATCAAAACAAAGCTTTTTGTAACATTTTGTACTCTACTACAGTTCAAAAGTTTGGTGTCCCATTCTCAGAATTTGCTCTGCATTTTACCCATCCAAGTTGTGAACACACTGTGAACACACACCTGGAGCAGTGGGCAGCTATTTATAATGAGAGTGAAAGAAACTAATAATATTTACAATATTACTGTTTTTTTTTGTTTTTTTTTTTCTTCAAATGAAATAAATGCAGCCTTGGTGAGCAGAAGAGACTTCTTTTAAAAAGTGTTACCGATCCCAAACTTTTGAATGGCAGTGTATATGTAAATTAACTTTTAGTTTTGATTAGCTAACCTCTTTTCGGGTAAAATGAGGAACACATTTATTTCAAAAGATACTGTTTTCCATTATATGTCTTGTTTAAAATGAAAGCAACACTTCCATTTCATGTTACCCATTCGATTTAAAGGACAGTACTAAAGTTGAGGGCCGTTGTTATTTACATGAGTACAGTACATATGTTCTCTTCTGTTTGTGTGTCATATGAGCTTGTGTGTGTGTGTGTGTGTGTGTGTGTGTGTGTGTGTGTGTGTGTGTGTGTGTGTGTGTGTGTGTGTGTGTGTGTGTGTGTGTGTGTGTGTGTGTGTGTGTGTGCTTTTGTTTATATTACATTGTGGGGACCAAATGTCCCCATGATGTAATATAAACCTGAGTTCACCTACATCGTGGGGACCAGCCAGCGGTCCCCACAATGTAAATGGGTTTATAAATCATATAGAATGAGTTTTTGTGAAAAAGTAAAAGTTTGCACAGTTTCCTGTGAGGGTTAGGTTTAGGGGTAGGGGCAGGGTAGGGGGATAGAATGTACAGTTTGTTCAGTGTAAAATGCATTGAAGTCTATGGAAAGTCCCCACAATTCACAAAAACAAACATGTGTGTGTGTGTGTGTGTGTGTGTGTGTGTGTGTGTGTGTTCTCAGGGCTTGGCAGAGAAACACCAGAAGACACTGGCATTGCTACGGAAACAGCAGACGGTGATTCTTGACGATGAGCTGATTCAGTGGAAGAGACGTCAACAGCTGGCTGGCAACGGTGGACCGCCTGAGGGAGGACTGGACATACTACAGTCATGGTGCGCACACATGCTTACTTAGGACGCATCAAATATATACATATATATATATATATATATATATATATATATATATATATATATATATATAACATGACATAAACATGACTAACCAAAGTGCTGAACAAGACAGAAAGTGAAGAAAAAAAAAAGAAATTACAAAGCAAAACATACATTCATACCAGAGGATCACTCACAATGAATTAAAAGCTAAATAAGACTTGGACTATTTAGCTAACTTCTGCCCACACTATACACATACAATACACACTAAGACAGTTATGTAAATAATCAGAGGCATGTGCTTTTGCACAAAACATTTGTGTTTACATTACACATGCACAACTTGTTCACACAACAGATCTTTAATTTATGCTTTCGTTGTGCATTTCTGCTTGTGTGTGTGTGTGCACAGGTGTGAGAAGCTAGCGGAAACCATTTGGCAGAATCGTCAGCAGATCCGGAGGGCGGAGCATCTGAGACAGCAGCTGCCCATTCCTGGCCCCATCGAAGAGCTGCTGACCGAACTCAACAGCACCATAACGGACATCATCTCAGCTTTAGTTACCAGGTGTGTGTGTGTGAGAGAAAGAATCGCAGTGCAGTTAAGCTTAAGTGATTGTAAAGTGGAGCAACACAACCAATATCCTCACTTTTATCAATCTTTCTAGGGATTGCTACAATTTCAGTGTGGTCTTCACAATGCATTTGAAGGCATCATATTAGCTGCCATGGTGACATTGCACCACATTCAAAGACATACATAAGCTTTCTTCCAGTTTTCTGTATGCGTGTGTATTTTTTCCAATAAGTATAGAGCCTACAAGTCTAAGTAGTATAGTATAAATGAAAGTAGTATAAATGAAAGGGTTCTTAACGGGATAGTTCACCCAAAAAATAAATCTCTCTCATTAAGTACTCACCCTCATGTCGTTCCAATCCTATAAGACCTTCATTTTTCTTTGAAACACAACTTAAACTATTTTTGATGAAATCCGAGAGGTATCTGAACCACACACAGAGGCAGCAACGTCATTGCATCTTTCAAAGTTCAGAAAGGTAGCAAAGACATCATTAAAACAGTCCAACTTCAGAACCTTATTGTTCTGAAGCGGCGAGAATAAGTTACGTTGTATAGAGTTCAACGCTTCCAGGTTCTTGCTCAGTATTGGCTCAGTTGATGCCTATGCATGGCTCAGATACCTCTTGGATTTCATCAAAAATATCTTAATATGTGTTCTAAAGATGAACAAAGGTTTTACAGATGTGGAACAACATGAGAGTGAGTAATTAATGACAGAAATTTCTTTTTTGGGTGAACTAACCCTTTAATAAATAATCTAGAAAGAATTATTAAAGGGATAGTTCATCCAAACAATACTTACTCTCATGCCATTTCAAACCATATGACTTTCTTTCATAACACAGAATGTGCTGGTCACTTTTTTGCATGAAATGACAATAAATGGGTGTCAGAAAGAATACAAAAGCATTATAAACGCATCAAAGTGGTAGATACAATTCATGTGCTATATTCCAAGTTTTCTGAAGCCATACAGTACAGTAGCTTTGTGTGTGAAACAGACAGAAATCATTATTAATAGAAAATATCTGCCCTAGTTCATGAAAGTTCATAAGAGAATTTTGATTTATCAAGTATCAGTAAGTGATCAGTAAGTAAGATCGATTCATTCATTGAAAAGATCTGACTCAAAAGACACAATTCATTCCTGAACTGGTCATTGCTACTTCTGTCATGAACCATCATTTATGCACCTTGTAAAAAAAGTGTTTTCTGTTTTAAAGGTGCCCTAGATTCAAAAATTTAATTTACCTCAGCATAGTTGAATAACAAGAGTTCAGTACATGGAAATGACATACAGTGAGTCTCAAACTCCATTGTTTCCTCCTTTTTATATAAATCTCATTTGTTTAAAAGACCTCCGAATAACAGGCGAATCTCAACATAACACTGACTGTTACGTAACAGTCGGGATCATTAATATGTATGACCCCAATATTTGCATATGCCAGCCCATGTTCCCAACATTATGAAAGGGATTAGACAAGGGCAGAACGTCTGGATATGTGCAGAGCTGAATCATTAGACTAGGTAAGCAAGCAAGGAAAACAGCGAAAAATGGCAGATGGAGCAATAATAACTGACATGATTCATGATTACATGATATTTTTTGTGATATTTGTTAATTGTCTTTCTAAATGTTTTGTTAGCATGTTGCTAATGTACTGTTAAATGTGGTTAAAGTTATCATCGTTTCTTACTGTATTCACAGAGACAAGAGCCATCGCTATTTTCATTTTTAAACACTTGCAGTCTGTATAATTCATAAACACAACTTCATTCTTTATAAATCTCTCCAACAGTGTGTAATGTTAGCTTTAGCCACGGAGCACAGCCTCAAACTCATTCAGAATCAATGTAAACATCAAAATAAACACTATACTTACGCGATTATATACTGTATGCTGCATGACAAACACTTTGTAAAGATCCATTTTGAGGGTTACATTAGCTGTGTGAACTTTTTTTATGTTGTTTAAGGCAAGCACGAGCTCCGTGGGCGTGGAGCACCAGATTTAAAGGGGCCGTGTACCCTGAATCGGCTCATTTATAATGATGCCCCAAAATAGGCTGTTAAAAAAAATAATTAAAAAAAAATCTATGGGGTATTTTGAGCTGAAACTTCACAGACACATTCAGGGAACACCTTAGACTTATATTACATATTTAAAAAAAAAAAGTTCTAGGGCACCTTTAATTTATTTTACACTGTAATTTATTCCTGTGATGGAAAAGCTGAATTTTCAGCAGCCAAGTCATATGTACCACTTTATGATACTTTTATCGTGCTTTTGCATCTTTTTTGAAGCTTGAAATCCCCGGTCCTTTTTTGTTCCAGAGGGAAAGATAGACAACACACTTATCAGTACTTTGGATCCGTGCATTAGTTCTTATTGTGGTTTTGCAGTGGCATGAGGGTGTGTATACGATGACGCAATTTTCCTTTCGGGTGAACTATCCTTTCACATCATTCCTTCTCACATTTTATGAAATCATAAGATCTCAATGCCAAATTAATGAGTCTTTATGTATTACTCACCCTGCATGTGGTCATGTGAATTCATGAGAAATCAACAGAGGCCGTTTGTCAGAGACATTCAGTCGTCACTTTTGTGGCACACTAAGGATGTCTACAAACTTCTGCTCTCCTTCACTCTCTTCCTCATAATATCTCATGCTAGCAGTGTTCACACCTACCACACAGGATGAATGTGGGGTTCATTCATGTGTGTGTATTTGGTGCCTCAGGCCAAACAGTCATTGAAACAACCGAGCTTAATGGAACTGTGCTTTTAAAAGACATCAATGTCTGAATGGATCTCCATCAAGTGTGACAAAATGGTTGTGTAGCTGTCTAACATGCAAACCATAACCACATTTCAAAATGAATCCAATTTGAATTACCACAAACTAGTCGGAGATGTGGCCTGGTGGATAGTGCACATGCTCTGATATTGCACAGTGACTACTGACTAACAACCTTACGCTTAAAACCTTTCATTTTTAGAAAATAAATACATTTATTTATTGTTCCTAAATAAAATAAACAATTTATGAACCATTATGTATTTTATTTGTTTAAAAGGGTTCCATCACATTCATCATACACCTGCATCTTGTGGGTTTCCTCACAAGTTTCTAAATAATATTCTATTGCGCTTTTCCAAATTTAATTTCAGACTTTTTAATTTGAATGGAATGCAGCAAAAATGCTCATATGGGTGAAATTAGTTTGAATCCCGCTTGTGACATTTCCTGATCCAGTTCCCCCCTCTTCCATGTCCTCTCTTTACTAGACTATTAATTGAAAAAGGTATGCGCATACTTTAATATTCTTTAATTTAATATCAAGCATTTACTTGATCAAAATACAGTTAAAACAGTAATAGTGTGCAATATTATTATGTTTTTTTTTTTTTACATTTTTATTTTTTTTGTAGCAACGTAAATGTCTTTAGAGGTGCACGATTCTGGATAAAATGAGAATCACACTTTTTTTGGTTTCAAATAGAGATTCTCCCACGATTCTGATTATAAACAAAACAAAATAACATGTAATTTACTACAGGTTCTGACAAAATTTGAATTGCTGGAATAATGTTTAATTCATTTGAATTCATAATTTGGGGAAAAAAAGGAAAAAAAATGGTTTGAATGAACTCAATGACTCATTAATAAATGCTTGTTTCATTACTGGATGAATCAATATTTTTGAACGAATCTTTTGAATAAATGATAAGTACACAAATACATTTTTTAACAATCACTTAGGAATTGATACAACCATTATATGAAGCGCCAACGCCAAGTTAGTTACAAAAGGTGGTTTGCTTCGCTATCGTTGACATCAGTGTTTATATCCTAAATTTCAACTTTTATCTTAGTACTTCTGTGATCATTTGAACATTTGTAACACAGAAATGTGGTGGTTTAAAACTGCTCTCTGGCTTAGCGCAGCAGTACAAACACATTTGAATGTTCCGCTTTGATTTTGTCATCATTAATAAAATAAGATTGCGTGGATGTTTGAATCGAGATCTCGATATTTTTATGATTAATTGTGCCGCTCTACTGTCACTTTTTTTTTTTTTATCAATTTAATGCATCTTTGATGAATAAAGATATTAATTTCTTTTTTTTTTTTTAAACGTACTGATCCCAGAACGATGGTGTACATGCATTTTTTCCTGTTTATATACAGTTTGTTTAATGGATAAGGATGTACAGTAAATATGTATGTGTGTTTTCTATGCAGTACCTTTATCATCGAAAAGCAGCCTCCTCAGGTGCTGAAAACACAAACTAAATTTGCTGCGACAGTGCGTTTGCTGGTAGGTGGGAAACTCAATGTGCACATGAACCCACCGCAGGTCAAAGCCACCATCATCAGCGAACAACAGGCCAAGGCCCTGCTCAAGAATGAAAACACCAGAAAGTGAGCACAAACACAACACATTGCATTTAGTAACTCCTTTGAGTGTGTTGATTACTCATTGTGAATTGGCCTAATATGCCTGGAGCTGCTAAAACCAAGCATGAGGCATCCCAATACACCATCCTACACTCACGAGCACACACAAATTTTTATGCACAAACCCAATTTTTACCTGCATTTGCTGATTAATGGACTCTGAACTTGGTTAAAATGCTTATCTCCATCTTTAGATCTACATGGAGAATAATATTCTCTGTATATGTGTCTGTCTAACAGTGACAGCAGTGGCGAGATCTTGAATAACAACTGTGTGATGGAGTACCACCAGACCACAGGCACCCTCAGTGCACACTTTAGAAACATGGTGAGTGCACTATGGCCGTCTAAGGGCTAACTTTAGAGAAAACTTCTGTAAGAGTGTGTGAACTTTTGTTACAATAAGGGGTTTCAAAGTATGCTGTAATCCACAATTTAAGTTTATTTGTAATTTACTCTGCCCATCTACTCTCAGCCACACATTAACCATAACAAACAATGACAAAATAATTATATTTCTGTAGATTTGTACACTCTTATTTATTTAAATCTCACTTTTTACACTATATTTTATTTGTTTGTAATAAAATGAAGTTTAAATTAAAATGTTTTACTTCAAGTTTATTAAAACTTTGTTTATAATAAACACTTGGTATATTTCTTTCTCTCTTTCTCATTTGTCTTATAGTCTCTGAAGCGGATCAGGCGTTCAGATCGCAGAGGGGCGGAGTCTGTTACAGAGGAGAAGTTCACCATTTTGTTCGAATCACAGTTCAGTGTTGGGGGAAATGAGCTGGTATTTCAGGTTAAGGTGAGATTGTGAAATCTCTTTAGTAAGTTAGAATGGTTACGAACCGCATATATGGATGTAGCAATAATATAACTTACACATGTTAGTCACAAAGATTGTCATTAATTTTTAAACATCCATGCCTTAATGAATGACTATGTAAAGTTTAGACCAGAGTTGCTTTTTGGTTCATTGATTTTAAAATGAATGTTTTAGTATATTTAGTAGTACAAAGCAAACAATTATAGTTGTTATATTTATGCTATACATTACCGTTCAAAAGTTTTTAAAACTTTTTGTTATTTATTTCTTTAATGGCAGCCATTACTCTAGTCTTCAGTGTCACATGATCTTTCAGAAATCATATTGATGTGCTGATTTGCTGTGCAAGAAATTTTTTTATTACTATCAGTGTTGAAAACGTCACTTTTGATCACTTTTAATGCATTCCTGCTGAACAAATGTATAATTTATTTCTTTCAAAAGAAAAAATCTTACCAACCTCAACCTTTTGAACGGTATTATACAATGAATATTATTAGAGTAATTATGTATAATAAAGTCAGTTACAACTGGTTTCATTCAGATTTCTCATCCACACATTTTTCCCCAGACTCTGTCTTTGCCTGTGGTGGTAATTGTCCATGGAAGTCAAGACAACAATGCTACAGCTACAGTTCTGTGGGACAATGCATTTGCTGAACCGGTTAGTTCCTGATAACATCAGTGCATCTTTGGGTGGGTGGTGTGGTGGTTAAAGTTCAGGCCATCATTATTGTGCCCTTGAGCAAAGTACTCAAAATACCAGGGAGGTTGTCCTTGTAATAAGCTCATGAGGCCGTTGTATGGCGACATCACATGAAAGTAGTGGAAATAAATTCCCAGGTCATGTGGCAATAAATAAAGATCCTATAACTTAACCGTGTTAAACATTAAAGATCAGCCCTGACTTGACAACACACAAGACTAATTCTTCAACCCATACATAAATGTAATTTCTCTCCCACTCTCCAGGATCTCAAACTCCCCACAACAAACAAACAAAACTGTCATGGTTCATAGCGTGGGTGTTGATTGGATGGCTGGTGGCATATGACTAACGTTCCTTTACTGTACCCTTATTCTCCTTAAAGGAAATGGAAATCCTTTCATCATTTACTCACCCTCATGTCATTCCAAACCTGTATTTCTTTTTCTTCCCTGGAACACAAAAGGAGAAGTGAGTGAATGGTGACCAGTGGCTGACAAACTATAAAAAAGCACAATAAAAGCAAATGTCCATATTAGTCTATACAGGTTTTGCAGGAGGTGTCTAGTATCAGATCATCATGAGTAGTGTTGGGGAAAGTTACTTTTAAAAGTAATGCATTGCAATATTGCGTTACTCCCTAAAAAGTAACTAATTGAGTTACTTAGTTACTGTTTATGGAAAGTAATGTGTTACGTTATTTTTGCGCTACTTTTTCTCTCCTGGGCTGCGCTTGCTTGTTTGTTTTTTAATTTTCTATTTTTGTCAAATGTAAAGACCCTTTCACACCAAAAGTGAAATGAATAAGCTTAAACCAGAAGGAAATGCATATTTACGTCTGTACAGAAGAGGGCGCAGCTCAAACAAACCTTTCAGCTGAGCTTTGAGTTCAAAAACATTCTTCTTTCTAAATCTAATCTAAAGTCATTTTTGCTTATTAGTATTGTTGAATTAGATAATTGAAGGTCAGCAGCAAACGCATCGGTTATTAATAAAGTGAGATTAAATACATAAAGTATATTTGTGTAATTTAATATATTTAATTACAGGTTTGTGTACAATTCTGAGATTGCATTTCACTGTTTTTTCATGTTGAGGAATACTGACTCTGTTTTTGTGCAAGTGAGATGAGTAAATGCATGTTCACATTTGGTCTAGAACTACAATAGCCATCATGTTCACACAGCGCACACAACACCTCTGCACTCCTGATTTCTCTCAACATGGGAAGAGGAGAGCTATCAGTCAATAAATGTGAAAACAAAGTAACTTGCGTTACTTATTTGAAAAAGTAACTTCGATATTTTGTATGTGTTACTTTACTAGTTACTTGAAAAAAGTAATCTGATTACGTAACTCAAGTTACTTGTAATGTGTTACCCCCAACACTGTTCATGAGTCACTAATAAAGTTTTCTCAGGGCAGCGGCATGCATACAGAACATGTCAGATTGGCTTATGCAAATCAAGCAGGATATTATGAGTTGATGTAATATATCCCTCTGCTAATAATTCCTTTCCTAAAAAAAACCCTTAAAACCAAGGGCGTAAGATTGATTTTGACATTGGTCGGGACATTTTTGCACTTTTGACTGCAATTTCAAGTCATCTAAAGCCTAAAGGACATGGTAGCCAACCCACTCATAACTCATAATTTTGATTATGTAAACCAACAACATTAAAATTTAGCTTTCTGTATTTTATGGCTAAATGAATATAATATGAATATCGTTAACACTTTAGCATGGCGAACAATTCTCACTTTTATCTAGCTGCTTATTAGCTTGCAAATTAGCGGTTTATTAGTACTTATAAAGCACATATTAATGCCATTTTCAGCATGACCATATTCTACATCCCTAAATCCTACCCCATACTTAAACTTAAACATTACAACAACTACCTTACTAACTGTTAATAAGCAGTAAATTAAGATTTTATTGAAGCAAAAGTTGTAGTTAATAGTGAATATGTTTTCCGCATACCAAAGTGTTACCAGAATATCTAAACAAGCATACATTCATCAGAAAAAAAAAACAGTTAAAAGTCAGTAATGACATCAAGAAGGCAGTTTAACAGATAATTAACTTTAACTTTACTCTGTTAACTTTACTCATATATTGCAATCGTCAACATACACAGTAAAATCCCCAGAGTTAAATTAACTCTGCTCAGAGTACATATGGCCCCTCTCTAAATAGTGTTAAAATAACACTAGAGTAGAGTTAAAGTTAATGAGATAATTAATCAATTAATAAGGCCGTGACTGAAGTCAGTTGTAGTTCTTGTGTTTCTCTTTTCTTCAGTGATTCTGCTTGTTAACAGCAGGTGTTCATCACTAATGCACAATCATCACTTAATTAATTGCTTAATTATCTCATTAACTTTAACTCTGCTTCAGTGTTATTTTAACACTATTTAGAGAGGGACTGTATGTACTCTGAGCAGAGTTGATTTAACTCTGGAGATTTTGCTGTGTACAGTACATCAAGAGCAAACAAGAGTCTACTGTTGCTATAGTAACAAACACAACTTTCACATGCATCTGATCGAAAGATAAACTGCACACTTATATTTCAGTGTTTTTTTTTAATTTTGTGGATATTTCAGTTTGTTATGTGCATTCAGTTTAACAACATTAAGTTAGAGAGGGTAAACTTTATCATTCAACTGAACTGTGCACATTTTAAAAACATTAAATAAAACTTTGATATATTTTTTTATTCTCTCTCAGGGACGGGTGCCCTTTATTGTGCCTGACAAGGTGTTATGGCCGCAGTTGTGTGAGGCTCTGAATATGAAGTACAAGGCAGAAGTGCAGTCAAATCGAGGTCTGTCTGAGGAGAATCTCGTCTTCCTCGCTCAGAAAGCCTTCAGCAGCTCCAGCGTCAACCCGGAGGACTACCGCAACATGACCATGACCTGGTCACAGTTTAACAGGGTAAATACGCTACTTACTCTCAACCTTGGTAATAGACTGAATTTCTGTGTTTAGCAGATCAAAACTCTTCTGTAAAATGTGTTTTTCCTTGTTCATCTATACCAGGAAAAAAATAGATAAAAGTAAATATTGAATGAAATGAAAACACAAAAAATAAGTAGATAAACAGATAAACAACCAATGGACTGTTGGTTTAGTGAGGTCAAATAGTTTATCTATATTTCAGATATGTATACACATACACATACAATATACACACACACATCACAATACATCCTGCTGTTATGAGCTCGAGAATTTAAAGTGACAGAATAGAATAAAAGTGACAGTTATAGAATAAACAGAGCAATATCGTCCGCTGGTAGGACGTTAATTTAGTTAAATTTATAGTTATCTTTATAGTTATCAATCTTGGTGTGAACAGGGCTTAAGTCTTTACTGTCACTCAATTTAATACATCCTTGCTGAATAAAAGTATTAATTGTAAAAGTATTATTATTATAAAAAGTATTAACTGACCCCAAACTTTTGAACTTTTTTCATTGGCGAAGCAGAAATAGACAAATTGACTGCCATTATTGGGTCCAAATTGTAAGTTGCAATTTTAAATCATCTGTTAATCAGTCATAATGATGTGTCCCATGCTGATTTTGAAACCCATATCGAAGTTTCTGCATGCCCTAAATTCAGTTTCGCTCCGTCTAGCTGTTCTTGAATACAAGTAGTTTTTTACTTCCCTATTGTTCATGAAATTACCGTTTTGACAGATTTATATGAGCCTGTTCTTTTGTAACAAATTCTGACCATGACTGTGACCTGCTGCCTCTTACCCAACAGCACTACCATTATAGAGCAATGTTCTCACAGACGGTTTAATCCTAAGCTAGTCTCTCATCATTCTGACTTTGTTTTCTTCATTTTAAATGGTGATCCGCCGACCCGGGGCAGCATGTTAGCCGATCTGATTGACATTGCTTCTCGTCCATTGCAATAGTTAATGGTTATTCAGGAAGTAAGGTTTGATCGGAGAGCTTTTGATGTGCAGGCAGGCCTAAGGCTGTGGCTGCCTTTGAAAATGGCCATGTGCTGATCTGCTACATTAAGCGGGCAGTGTTCCCAACAGAGGCTTTTGGAATGCAGGCATCGTTTGTGTTTATGGCTCTGTTTATTTACGCCGATACAAAACTCGCTATGCACACACTTGCACAGATAGACAGAAAGTAATCTTCAAAGCATGCAAATGATTGATGCTTTCATGCAATGGGGTCTAGAAGTCTGAGGACATTAGTGGAAAATTTAAATGTATATGAAAAAGTTAGTTAACTTTAGTTGATGTATTAACTAACATGAACTATCAATGAGCAATACATTTCTTACAGTATTTATACATTTTTGTTGAAGTAAATTGTTAATTGTTAGTTCATGTTAGCTCAGGACTATTAAATAATATTAATAAATAGAATTTTTGATTTTTAATAATGTATTAGTAAATGTTGGAATTAACATTTACTGTACTAAAGCATAAAATACCATAATATATTTGTTTCTCTGAAAAACAACAGCCAATTATTCTACTTTGAATCTGGATCAAAGTGTGTTCCGTGTCGGAATGTCTGTTTTTGTTTTGGTCTGTGTGATCCCACCCACTGACAAGTTACTCAATAGTATTTTGACACTCCAGGTTGGCAGTTGGTGGAAAACAAAGCATATTGGAGCCATGGAAGCCAGCAAACCAACAGGTTCAGAGATCGCAGACTCTACCAGACCTAAAAACCTCTGATATTATTACAATTAGCTAATTATCATATTAGTTAATATTACAACAACAGCATATCTTAGATCTGTGAGCCAATGTTACTCACATATGGAGCAAAACCAACGCAGCCTCGGCATCCATTTTCAGGCTTTCCCTCTCTCTCCAGTGCTGGAAAGATTTTCCAACATTTCCATACACAAGAGTTAGTTCAAAAATTAAATATCTGTAATTAATTACTTACCCTCATGTCTTTCCAAACCCGTAAGACCTTCATTCATCTTCGGAACACAAATTAAGATATTTTTGATGAAATCTGAGATGTTTTTTTTTATCCCCCATAGAAAGCAGCGTAATTACCATCATTCAAGGTCCAGAAAGGTATTAAAGACATTGTTAAAATAATAAAAATGGCTGCAGTGGTTCAACCTTAATTTTATGAAGCGGTGTGAATACTTTGTGCGCAAAAACAAAACAAAATATAATGACTTTATTCAACAATTTCTTCTCTACCCTGTCAGGCAGGTACGCAGTTGTCGCAGTGATCGCAGTTCAGCACTTCTGTGTTTATGTCCGAATACCGGCTCGGTATTGGACGGCTCCTGCATCAGCATTTTTTTTTTTCGGCAAATATTCACAAAATTGTCTGTTTGGGTGTTGATTTCAGTTCTCAGAAAATCACTTACTGCACCTTTAACAAATGGAATCTTATTGTAAAATGTGACCAAATATTCTATTTCCATGTTTCAATTAGATTCTAAATTCCAAATTCTCACATCTGAACCACATTGTTCATGTGCATCCATGTGTTTGTGTTTCTCTGTGTGGTCCACCATGCTAACTGCTGAAACGGTGTGGACACGGGACACCATGTTCTAAGAAATAGAGTGATTAAAGTGAAAGAGATCAAGACAAAGAGACAAACGCTTCCTGTCATCAGTCCTAAGTAATGTGACTTTGCTTGTGGATCACTGATTAAAAACAGAATAAACATGAGGCAGAGGATTATGCTATTATTTAGGCAGTCATGCCTTCATTTCTTAAACCCTGAACATTCACTGTAGCACACGCGCTTCTGTTTGTCTGATTCATGTCAACTCCATGTACATTTCCAATGAACACATCACTTGTGATGAACACGTACCAGAAATTCAGCAGATTTTTTTTTCATACTTTCATCGTGTGTGAGAAAACAAGCTTCATACATGCTTTAAAGAGGTTTTATTCTACAACATGCCACAAAGTCTTAATTAAAACTGTACATTTGCACTCTTTTTAGATTTAGTCTTACAAAAATAGATGTGGCAAAAAAATGAAGGCAACAGTTAGCATGGCTTTTTTCAGTCATGTTAAATTACGTAATTATTTTAAGTTAATATTGTGAGTGAACTCACCCTCATGATGTTCCAAACCTGAACAAAACACAAAGAAAGATATTTTGACGAATGTTGTTAACCAAAACATTTTGGTGACCAATGACTTCCACTGTATGGACAAAATTGATCAAAACAGAGAGAGAATTTCATACAATTCAAGTTTGAAACAACATCAGGATGAGTAAATAATGACAGAATTTGCCATATTTAAGTGAATTATCCCTTTAAAAATGTTGAGTGATTTAAAACCTACAGTCATTGTAACAATTAATCTATATTAAGTAACTGTAAGAACATTTCTTAAGTTGTATGAGCTCTATACAAAGTGTTCCCTTTATTTTAATCTCACATTTCTCAGGTTACTAAATATGACAAGAAAATCAGCAATAGCAATGTAAATAATGCTGGCAAAACAGTGAAACTAATAATTAATCATGCCCCAGTTCTTGCTGGGAATAGGTTGAAATGGACTGAACCACACACACATAAGAGAGAGAGACAGGGTTCCTACGCAGTTTGGAAAAGTACGGAATTTGATTTTAGTATTTTCCAGGTCTGGAAAAGTATGAAAAAAAGGAAAACAGAGTATGGAAAAAAAAAAAAAAATTTGTATTTCCAGACTATTTCCCCCTTTCAGTTTTCTGAAATATAGAATTAAGAATTTCTAAAAATAAATCTATCAAACAAGCAGAGTGATTTCATGGCAAAAGTTTAGTGATTCTCATACACAACTGAATGAATTAAAGGCGCACATATTCATTATGCAGAACTGTTTCTTTACTATAAGCCAGTCTGTTTTGAACTGCACTAATCACTCAAACCAGCAACAGTACCAGTATCAAACTGATGTGTCAGAGGTGAATATGTGCAGGTTAAAAATTGGGGTGCAAAAAAACTATTATTTTGATAAGCGATTAATCTAATGATTCTTAGAATGGTTAATTGATGATGATTATTTCACTGGTATGTTTGATCGATTATTACATTACAGTTGTATTACAGCGCCCCACTGGTCAAACTGCGTTATTGCAGGCCCTAAAAATAGGTCATATGAGTTCCACAAAAATATTTGTCCACAGCTTTTTATTGTCCACATTGTCAATAATGTCGACTAATCATTTCAGCCCAAGGTATAAAGGTTTTAGGTTTCTTCTTATCATGTAAGCTCGTTATCACTTTGAGAAAACCAATGGGAAAATTCCTGAGAAAATATTTACAGTTGATTGTACTATATACCAGATGTAATGCTTTATAATGAACCGTGTTTGTTAAAATAGGGTATGAGAAAACTACAGAGAGGTTTGGAAATTTTAGTCTGGAAAAGTATTGAATTTTGAATTTGAAAATGTATAGGAAACCTAGAGAGAGAGAGAGAAGGGAAAGGGAGATGATCCTCACTGCAGAACACAAGATCCAGGGGGGCGAGTTTGGATCCAGATCCAACTCCTCCCACTTTACATATCCCTAAACCTACCCGTTTCCACCCCCTGGATCTTGTCTTTTGCAGTGAGGGGCTACTGGGAAAGGGAGGATCAGACCTATTTGAACTGAAAAACTAAAATAAAACTAAAAAAGTATTTTATATTGAGAGTATTGAGATGCTTTAGTTTTCTTCCTGAGAGTTGTATGTTGTTAGACTTCCAGAATATAACTTTAGGTAAATCATTGTTGTTGTTTTTGTTGTTTTCAGCATCATATTTATTGATTTATTTAAAACCGGATTTACTTCTTGTCACTGTAGGAGAGTTTACCAGGAAGGAACTTCACATTTTGGCAGTGGTTTGATGGTGTCATGGAGCTTACTAAAAAACACCTGAAGCCTCACTGGAATGATGGGTAAGAAATTACTTCTGAGAGAACAAGTACAAATGTAAACATCACACTCCTACAGATTTAATATTACTGATAACAATTCATCCATGTGTAAAACCTAAAAAACACTTGTCTTAGTTGCTGCTCAGTCAAAGAACAAACAGACAGAAAAAAAAAAATGCTGTTGCTCCTCAATGCCCTCACATAACTATGAGATCTCTTACACTGAGAAATGTGCCATTTATGCTGTCTGTCCTAGCAGGGTGAATCTCACAAAGAAATAACAGTGACATTTGTTCATCTTTCCATTATATATGACTTTCGATGGAAAATGTACATGATTGACAGGCAAGAAAATGCCACAATTATTTATGATTTTTGGGTGAAATATAAATTTAATATAAATTATTGAAATATAAATTGGGCGCTTCTGATGGTGTTAGTATGTTTTACCTGAGTGGGCTACTGGAAGATAGTAATCATAATGCAGGGGTGTCCAATCCTGCTCCTGCTGGCCACTGTCCTGCAAAGTTCAGCTCCAACCCCAATTAAACACACCTGAACCAGCTAATCAAGGTCTTAATAGGCATACTAGAAACTTCAAGGCAGGTGTGTTGAGGCAAGTGACCTTTTTTTTTTTTTTTTTTTTTTTGGATATATAATGGATATATTCATTATGAAGTGCTTCTTTGCCATGGCAACTGGCTGATTAAGAGATAGTGCTGGTTGAGACTATACATTAATGCATTAAACCATGGATGGATTAACAAAGGAGTAAGATCTGAGAGACCTCTTGAGGGGTTGATAAGATCTAGCTCACTCGCTCACTCTCTTTTATTTTCTTATTTTTTTCTTGTGCAACCTCCAGTTGCCCATAACTTGTATACAAATCATGATAAAACTGAACGGTACACACGTGATAACAGCCTCTCTGCCCCTCTGTGTGCCCTTTTCTGCATGCATTTGTGTTCACGTGTGTTCATGTGCTTGTACGTCCCAGGGCAATTCTTGGCTTTGTGAATAAACAGCAAGCTCAGGACATGCTGATGTCCAAACCCAACGGAACCTTCCTGTTGCGCTTCAGTGACTCAGAAATTGGTGGCATTACCATAGCCTGGGTGGCAGAGAACCCTAACAAAGCAGGTAGAACCATTACTTTGCTCCTCCGCTGCCTTTTTAATATTCTGATTTATAATACACTCTTAAAAAGAAAAGGTTCTTTATGGGCATCAATGGTTCCATGAAGAACCTTTGACATTGATGGAATCGTTCCATTCCACAAAAGGTTCTTTATAGTGGAAAAAGGACATTTTATGTGCTGTATTCCAAAAAAATCCCATACAGTGGCTTTAAATTACCTTACAATTATTTGAGAGCTGCTACAAAAGAGTGTGTGTGTTCTTCACAGGGGAAAGGATGGTGTGGAACCTCATGCCATACACAACCAAAGACTTCTCTATCCGCTCCCTGGCAGATCGCATCAGTGACCTGAATCATCTCCTGTACCTCTATCCCGACCGGCCCAAAGATGAGGTCTTCTCCAAATACTACACCCCTCCTCTTTGTAAGCTTGATCTTTAATTACATATAGACAGAATTTTAAATAAACTCATGTCAAAAAGGATGAAATTTCATATTTTATTTATATATCGTTCAAAGGTTTGGGGTCAGTATGATTTTTTAAAAAGAAATTAATACTTTTATTCAGCAAGAAAGCATTAAACTGATCAATGTATTATTAATTATGCAATTATTATTAATATAAAAGTTTATTTATAATTATGCAAAAGATTTCAAATAAATGTTGTTCTTTTGAACTTTCTATTTATCGAATAATCCTGAAAAAAAAATGTATCATGCTTTCCACATAAATATTGAGCAGCACAACTGTTTTCAACATTGATAATAATAAGAACTGTTTTACTGTATTTTTGATCAAATAAATGCAGCCTTGGTGAGCAGAAGAAACTTCTTTCAAAAACATGAAAACATTTTACCAGCCCCAAACTTTTGAATGGTCGTGTATATTTACTTATTTATTTATTAATGTATTTATTCAAAATGACTTATATGTACCAATATTGCATTACATACCGCAAAAACTATATTTTAAAACATTAAGAGAATTATGAAGAAGATTAAGAGAGTTGAGATTTTTTTAAAGGTTCATTTAAAAGGTCAAAATGAAATGATTCATGAAGATGAATTAAACGTACCAACTTGAATACTCTTTTGCAAGTTTTAATTAGAGATACTATTAAAAACAAAATCTGTCTTAACACCTTACTCACAAGACAAGGAAGGATTGTGAAATTAGTATAATGATCCAGTCTATATGAAACTTAATGATCATATTAAAAGCACATTCAGATTCTCACAATATGCACAATGCTGCTTAATTTTATATACCCACTAAAATCATTATAAATACACTGCCTCTGTGTGTGTGTGTGCATGTTTTTGTGACATATCAGGACACAAATGTGTATAATGACATGGGTATGACATAGGTATTACAAAAAGAGGTGACTTATGAGGACATTACCCCATGTCCCCACTTTTCAAAAGGCTTATAAATCATACAGAATGAGTTTTTTGAGAAAGTAAAAATGTGCACAGTTTCCTGTGATGGTTAGGTTTAGGGGTAGGGGTAGTGTAGGGGGATAGAAAATACAGTTTGTACAGTATAAAAACCATTACGCCTATGGAATATCCCCTCAATTCACAAAAACAAACATGTGTGTGTTTGTTATGTTATGGGGATAATTTTTGGGTCCCCATGAATGAAGCAGCTTATGCATTATACTAAGTGAATTTTATGTTGTTGTTGTTGAAAATGTTAACATGCAGCACGTTTTCTGTGATGGGTAGGTTTAGGTATACTTTGTACAGTATAAAAATCATTATGTCTTTGTAATGTCACCAAAAAAACAAAACTCAACCTGTGTGTGTGTGTGTGTGTGTGTGTGTGTGTGTGTGTGTGTGTGTGTGTGTGTGTGTGTGTGTGTGTGTGTGTGTGTGTGTGTGTGTGTGTGTGTGTGTGTGTGTGTGTGTGTGTGTGTTTATATTCTGGGGTTTAAATGAAAGTGTATCACTCTGGGTAATCTAGTGTTTGTCTGTGTGTGTTCTCATTCACATTTATATTCATGTGTACACAGCAGTGTGAGCCAGTGTTATGTTATGGTTTAGGAATAATCTGTTTATCTTTCCCACTTCTCTAGCTAAAGCTGTGGACGGATACGTCAAACCACAGATCAAACAAGTAGTGCCAGAGTAAGTACACACACACACACCTCTGTGCATGTGTGTTTTTCTGATCCCTCAGTACAGGTCTTTACACATCTGATATTCAGGAGCTAACCTCTCATCTCAGAGCGGAAAACTTAATTGCACGCTTGTATATTAGCACTGGCCCGGCTCAGCGGGCAGTTACAGGTTGCCACGGATACTTGAGACTCTGCTCTCATTCCACTCTTCAGAATATACTTAGCTCAGTTAGCCTCATTAGCAGCATTATTTGTCCATAGGTGGACAACCCCGTCTATCTTGTTAGCAAGCCTTCCACTTCGGTCAAACTCAACAGGGAGTAATACACCATCAGTCTTATGGATAATTCAGTTCTTCTCATTAGCATTCTGAAGGAGTGATTTAATAAACAAGCTCTTACTTTTTACAAGGGTTACCCACTGACCGCTAGCACTCAACTGGAGTCTGTATCAAGCTGTGAACTAGAGCTGAACAGAATGAATGTCTTTTGTTAATTATTTCCGGAGCTTTCTGATGTTTTATTGAGGAAGAGAGAAGAGAGATGACAGGAAATGTTACAGGAAGCTCTATCAGTAACACAGACTGGATTCAAACTTGTTTTTCAACATTAGATGAAAAACCTAAACTTTAAAAATGCTATAAATATTTCACGAGTTCAATTGCCCATATAATTTTTAAGCTATTAAGGTTAAATAAATTTGGCTTGTGTCCGCAGTGGAGGCTTCAACTCGAGTTTAGATATGCCCCACAGTGGGACTACTAATGCTTGGAAGATGAGTATGGTAGAAAGATGCCTAAATTATGTTGGTGGAGTTGGGGAGGGATGCCAAAACAGCTGATGACGGAGCAAGGTGCTGTTTAAATGATCCGGCAATTAGCTGAAAGATTAGATGGGTTCATTACAAAACATTACAAGCGTTGCTTTATCAACTAACTGAAATAAAATCATTCTAAGTTGACATACTAAAATGACTAAAACCAAAGACTATAGAATAACACAAGACGTGTCACTCGTATTGTTTTGAATTGGAAAAAATATGGCGCAATATGGCAGAATAAGTCCCGCCTTCTAAATAAGAACCAATCGCCGACTGGTAAAGTCATCGCGTCACTGCAGCGGCCGTTAGAATCACTGGTTTCTATCCGCTTGTTAAGTCGTGATGTAAAGAACGCCGTTTCCGGGTCCAAGCCTCGACTCGTTTCACTTGAGAATGCCATCGACGGCCGTTTATGAGCGCTATTTATTCATATTAAACATCAATCATTTAAAAAAGTTAAACATTTTAAATACTTACAGTCTACACAACAGTCTCCGTGCTCACAGCGTCACAGATATTAATATTTTAATGATTTATAAAAGATGAATCATTGCCTGGCCATCTGGAATTTTGGTATGGAGATAAAGGTTATAATTATATATTTTTTTGTAGTATTACACCACATCGTGTATGTATATTAGCACCATTTGTTGTTTTCTTGTGGTATGAGATTGAGGGTTAGGACCCGGAAGTGCTGCCGCGTGACGTTAGACTTAACAACCGGATAGAACTCGCGCCTCCGAAATGAGGCACAAGAGATGCGCATTTAGGTTTGCGCATGCGCATTAGCTTGATCCAGCCTGAAAAATAGTTTTTTTGTCATGATTCGAGAGTTTGGAAAAACATTTATGAGCCGATTGTTGTCAGATTTCATTGGTGATTGCAAATATGAAATTTAATCGTAAGGTTGGCGAACAGCTTTGGAGAATTTGATGTTTCCCCATTCAAGGAGATAGGAGCTGCATGATGCCCAGGATGCCCGACAGGCGTTTCAAAGATGCCCGCCGAGTGAAATGACTTGTCTTAAAGGGACTTTGCTAAAACTAATACTGACATAAAATTAAATAGAAATATATAAAAAAAAATAAAAATCTGACAAAATTGAAATGAAACTGAAAATATAAAAATAAAATAATTCAAAACATTAATAAATACAATAATAGTATATAAATAATGCTAAATGTTAATGTTAAATAATTGACCATTTGTGTGTGCATTTCTGTTGATGCAGATTTGCGACACCTAACCCTGACCCTACAGCAAACCCCACCTACATGGACCATGCGGCTTCTCCAGCTGTCAATCCCCAACATGCTTATGGACTCTATCCTCCCATGTGAGTAGTGCACTGATATATGTGTGTTTCTGTCTGTCTCTATGTTTCTGCACCATTGTTGGTTTTGTTAAAGTGCCCTTATTATGCTATTTTAAAGCTTCCTAATTAAAGGTCTCCTACAATCAATTGACATGCATCCAAGGTCAAAAAACACTTGAATTTTCTCATAATATACATTGCAGCGTCATATCTTTTCTCAAAGCATCTGAAACACTTCGAGCCTGCTCTGATTGGTCAGATGGCCCATTCTGTTGTGACACTTACAGTGTGTGTCGGAAACGAAACGGCCATTACCATATCTGAATTTCAGCTCTGCGGGCTTCCTAAGCATTTGTGATAAGAACAGTAATGATGGTGTCGGTTTTGCCGTATCAATTCGAGCCTTAGTCCTGCAAAGTGGATTTTTCTTTCGCAGCACAGAAAACAGCGCCTTCTCGACATGTTGACATCATAACCCGAACTCTTCCAGGCCTCAGCTACAACTACAGTGGGTCAAAGTAGACTTTGTTTGCAGGCAACCAATAGCTGGTATTATGCAAATTTGTTGCAAACCTATTTGAGTTCATGCAGGAAGTACGACTGGAAGTTCAATAACTACATTTATCATGTATTTAGATCTTTGAAACTGCAGACATTTTACACTCACAAACAGCTATATCATAACACACTGCATTAAAGGAAATTTCTGAAAAAGCATAATATGGGCATAGTTTTCATTAATTGAAATAAAGCTGAAATAAAATAAAATATAAATATTAGACGAAAAACTTGCAAAGTAATAAAATTATTAAAACTAAAGCTGAAATAAAAAAATAAAACTAAATATAAATATTAAAAAGCAATAAAAATTAAAATGAAAACTGAAAATAAAAGCTTATTCAAAATTTTACTAAATACTATTAGCATATAAATAATGCCACCATAGTTAATTTAATATTTTTGTTAGTTAAGGAATTATGATTTCATTATGTGTTTAGCACTTTAGACATTTAAATCAATTCTCCATTTTTTTTTCCTTCAAACCAGCACAGAAAATATCTATTGATGTCACCTGGACTAGATAATAACAGCTAATATAGTAAATATTTAATATAATTACCTTCTATAACGTGCTGTATACCATGGAATTGTGTGTGAGTTACCAAGATTCTCTCTCTCTCTCTCAGTGGTGATCCTATGCTGGACCCTGATGGCGATTTCGATCTGGACGACACCATGGATGTAGCAAGGCATGTAGAGGAACTGCTCCGTCGACCGATGGAGGGCCAGTGGAGCGGCCAGCAGTCATGACCTCTTGACCTTCATCATCTGTGACTTTTCTCACTTAATAATGTTTTTTTTTTTTTAATCACATTTTCTTCTCCTCCTCTTAGTGTACTTTCCCCATTTGTTTCTGAGGGTGGGTCTTTATGACTTTCGGTTCTTTATCTCTTATTTTTTTCCTATCATCATACCTCTTATTTTCCCATCCCTTGTTTCTATAGAAGAGAAAGGAGCTAATGGAAGGAAAAAATACTATGAGCCTTCCTCTAATAAAATACCACCAAACAGTATTGTAGAAAAAAAAGAGAGAGATGCATGCTATCTCTTTTCCTTTGTGCGTGTGTTGTTTTTGTTGTTGTTGTTATTTTTCAAATTGACTTTTCGCAGAACAAGTCTGTGAAACCCTTAAAGGATTAGTTCACTTTCTAATTAAATTTTCCTGATAATTTATTCACCCCCATGTCATCCAAGATGTTCATGTCTTTCTTTCTTCAGACGAAAAGAAATGAAGGTTTTTGATGAAAACATTCCAGGATTATTCTCCTTATAGTGGACTTCAATGGCTCCAGATGGTTGAAGGTCAAAAAGACGAAACGATTGGTCATTTTCGGAAAAAAAAATGTATGTATATATATATATATATATATATATATATATATATATATATATATATAAATTATATGCTTTATATAAACAAATTATCGCCTTGCATGTGTTTCTGCCAAAAACGCACTTTCGTATTCTTCAAAAAGCTTACGCTGTATGTCCTACGCCTTCCCTATTCTACTTATGGAACGAACGCAGCGGCAGTTCCATTTTTTTCCGTAAGTAGAATAGGGAAGGCGTAGGACATACAGCGTAAGCTTTTTGAAGAATACGAAAGTGCGGTTTTGGCGGAAGCACTTGGAAGGCGATAATTTGTTAATATAAAGCATATATATTTACATTTTTTTCTAAATGACCGATCGTTTTGCTAAATAAGACCCTTATTCCTCGTCTGGTATCGTTTGAAGCCCTTTGAAGCTGTATTGAAACTGTCATTTTGACCTTCAACCGTTTGGGCTCCATTGAAGTCCATTATAAGGAGAATAATCCTGGAATGTTTTCATCAAAAACCTTCATTTTTTTTCGACTGAAGAAAGAAAGACATGAACATCGTGGATTACATGGGGGTGAGTAGCCTAAATTATCAGGAAAATTTAATTTGAAAGTGAACTAATCCTTTAAACCGAAATGTACTACTGTAAGAATCATTTAAATTTTTTTTTTTTCTTTCAAACTGTTTTATGGTTGTCATTTTATTTTGGGGGTGTTCAGATATCTATTGCATCTGAAGTAAATGCATATTGTCCTTTGCACTCTTAAACGAATGCTTTCTTGCCGACGACGACAACAACATTATTGTTACCATGGCAATTGCAATGTATTGCTTCTGTACACTAACGAGTGTTTAGGTTGCAAGGCTGTTCAGTGCACCTACATGAAGCACCGTCAGGCTGAATGGGTCTTATCGTCCCTTCACCGTCTGTATTTAATCTGAACCGTGTAACACCCGCATCCAACCCAGCAGCACACAACCTGTCACTCACTTCATTGAAACTGAGGCACACGTGGGAAACGCACATACACCCGCTCTCATCTGTCCCACGAAAACTGATGGAAACACATTGGGGAGAGAGAGGTCAGCTGACCATCTCGGCTCACACTACACTACACAGGCCATCACCGCCTCTCTGTCTCTCTCCAGCGCAACAGGTGATGACCTCATCTGTTCTCATGCTTTCCTCTCAGAACGTGCAAAACAAGAGAACCTGTTGTCATGGTTACACATGCTGCTCGTATGCTCTTAACTGGCCATCCTATAGGTTAGCTTGTTCCCAACCGGCATCTTTTTTCTCTCATACTCATACGCCTGCACAAAAGCCTTGCCCACTCAGGACATTGACGTCAAGTTGATGTAAAACACAAATAATAAATAAGAAACCAACAAATTGAAAAGAAAGTACCTATATTCAGAATATATGAATTTATTTTTTTGTTAACATATTTCTATTTTATTACTGTAGGATGCTAGATGGCTCCGTCCGTCTGTGTAGTGCAAAATTCTGTGTCCGATTCTCAGTAAAAGCCCTGACGTACTGATCCAAAATAAGTTTCTGCCATCCCCAAAACCTTTATCGGCACAAAGGGGCTGGTCGCTGTCATTTCTGCAGTTTCAAATCTCAGCTGAGTTTTCGCATGGAAGAAAAAGCCAAACAGCAAAGTTAACGTGAAGAGACTGTGTGCTTAGGCCTACTGTATGTTAGTTGCAAACCTGACTTATGACGCCCACTTTTAGATGCCTGTATCTTGTTCATTCTCAAACGATGGTTTGTTTCTTCTCAGTGGATGTTTTTTTTTTATTATTATTTTTGAAGTTTCTCTTTTTTCCCACCTCTATTTCTCTGACATGGCAGAGCCGCATAAGAAGTTGTGATTTTTCTTCATCTTTTTTTATTGTCTTTGTTTTCAAAGTGATCTGTTATGTTGTTGTTTCACACTGTAGGTGTCAATGTGTGTGAGAGAGTGTGTGTGTGTGTGTGTGTGTGTGTGTGTGTGTGTGGGCATGTTCAGCTCTGCTCTGTTCTGTGTTTGTCATATGTTTGTGGTTTGGCTGTAGAGAAGAGGAATTGAATTGACAATAAAGTTTTTTTTTTTAATACTTTGGGCTCCAGCACAAGTGGTGTGAGCACTTTGTCTTTTTTTGTGAGAATGAAATGAACTTGGGTTCGTAAGGTGCACACTGACATTTTAAAATTGCAAACCATTTTTTGCCTTTCAGTCTGGATCTTGTAACGCTTTCTAAAAGACTGACTTGAGCACATTAATCATTGTGTACTTTGAAACCATTCTTCCTAACAGCATGTTTCTGAGGAAAATCCATTTTTACAAGAGTTTGTCTTTTGCTTTATAAACTAAAAACAGACCATCCCTTTTATGGGCTCCAGTTGTGGGATTCTTCATGCTGGGAAGTGGTTTTCTGCAAGAAAATATTCAACATTCAGCGGATCAAGCATAAAAGTTATAGAATCTGTCAGTAAAAACAAATTTGATTGACTTCATGTTAATGGGAAAGACATTACAACCCTGATTTTCAGAGATGTTTTCCTGATTTTGAAGATTCCCATAATGGTGTGAAGTAACATGATGCCGCACTGCATGAATGGATGCCGAATGTGAACATGAATCAACATGCAACATCTGCGCTGTCAATTTTGCCAAATCTGAGCCATTCTCTCACACTCAGAATGAAGGTCATGTGTATGAGAGACGCACACGCAATGACACACAATGAAAATAGTCTTAGCTATTATCTGTTTTTCACACTGAAACACAATAAGGTTGTCTCTGGTTTTGGCAGTACAATATGAATTCAAAAGAGTTTACAAATGTGTCGGTAATGATAAAAGTTAGATTAAGTTAGTTGGTATGAATAAATATATACTTTAGCATATAAATAAAACTTTAAATGCAACAGCTAGCGAACAAAAGTAGCGTTCGTCTGGGAGGCAACATATTCACCGCAGCGCCATCTTAGTTTTTTAATTTAACGGAATGAAAGCGAGGCTGAGGACTAGGCCTACAGTAGGGGAGCGTGGGGTAAGATGAGCCAGTGGGTAAGTTGACCCACCCCCTGTATCTTGGCAACCGTACCCTTTTATTGTCATGTGACCATCTATTTTAGAACTACCCATTATTTCTGCCAGACTGTAAAGGAGAAGCACATGGGAGGATAACGGATGTAACGGCTGTTTCATCAAAGCAAATTTGTCCATGTCTAAAAATATTTATGATGCATATTGGTGATTTAGCAATGTATAAAACCATGCAAATCATTTAGCTAAATATTATTCTGAATTGGTAAGCTAGCTTGTTTTTTTCCCCCAAAATGGCAGCTATGGGGCAAAGTGAGCCAAATGCTGTGGGGTAAATTGAGCCAGCTTTTATCCCACCATAAGAAACTGACGTTTAGTTAAATCTCGGAAGTATAAACTGGTATAACTTAAATGTAATATGGTAAACTGGTTTATTTATTGTTTATTTTTTGAGTTAATATGATAGGAACAGTGTATAAATCCACCAAATCCTTCTCTAATATGAACCAGAAGATGTTTCATCATATATATCTTTCCACCTGTAGTCTCTAATGGCCTAATATGGTCAACATTGCAGAAAAACTACCAGACCAAGAACATTTTGACTAAAATATTTATTAGTTTCATTAACATTTATTCATTCTTATTCAGTTTTTATTTAATTTTACTCCAATTCTCTGTTTAGTCTATTTTTGGGAAGGTTACAACTTTGGTGTTCAACATATTGTTTCAGAAATGCAAACAATGAAATATATTGAAATTTCAACTTCATTTGGTTGGTTTTATGTTGTTTAAGGTAGCTTTAAAAAAGAAATATAAATACTTGTAAACGGAGATTTGATTATTAAATTAGTTCTACCAAAAAGACTCGGGGAGGTAAGATAACATGACAACCATATTTATTAACAATCAGCAAGCAAAATGTTGTAAGAAAGTCCTTTGGCGTAGGCCCCGTCCGTAGCTCAGATCCTTAAGGGTTGCGGACTCTGCATTTCCTGCCTGAAGATGAAAGCAGGGGCATAGCTGACCCCCAGGAGGTATGGACAGGGACCATTCTGGTGGTGGTGGGGAGGATGGAGGTGAAGGTTTTCGTCAGCATCTGTGGACTCAAACATGTGTCAGCAATCTTATATCCAAGTGCAAGATAATTATTGGTTAGCTCTAAACTAATTGGTGACGTAACATTGAGTCTTCCTGGCAGAACTTACGTTATAGCTTTCATTTTTCAAAAGGTAATCTTTTTAAAGAGGTTATCTTTACAATTTCACATGGGTTTGATTCAGATTCAGTTAGATGGTCAGTTTACACCAACCTACTGACTCGGCTCAACTTTACCTGTAACCTGGGGTAAATTGAGCCACAGGAACACTTTTTTAATAAGACCCCATATTTTTAGAACCCTTTGTCATAGACCTATTCTGATCATTTAAAATGACAGGAAACATCCTGAAATTACTTTAAATACATTCATTGTATTTCTGCCTTTTTCTCTTATCTTATCTTGAGGACCACACAAGTAAAAATGGCTCATCTCACCCCACTCTCCCTTACTACATCTCTTCAGTGTATTATAGACTACTATTAGGCCTTTAAAAACAACCCAAGCTGGGTAAAATATGGAAAAACCCAGCAGGTTGGGTTAAAAGGCACCTATTATGCCCTATTTCACTTGATGTATAATATAAGTCTCTGGTCTGGTCAAGTTTCAGCTTAAAATACAAATTTGCCCCTATTTGGGGGTGAGCAAAAACATGCCTTTTACTATATTATTATATTGCTGGCTAAAAAAATAAATCCAAAATTGGTTGAAAAAAATGGCTGGGTGAAAACAACCCAATCCCTGGTTTTGTCCATATTTAACCCAGCATTTTTTAGAGTGTAGCCTATAGTTTTAATGTGTTTTTGGATTGTTCTACTGACGAAACACTGCAAAAACATATTTCCAAGAAATTTCCGGAGACAAAATACAACATGAGCTGTGGAAAAATATAAGTGATATAATTTAGGAGCTTTCTACAGCTTTTTTTTTTTTTTTTTTACAGCGGATGCCATTGAAAACACGGTAATCCCTCAGAGCCTCGCTTTCATGGCGCTGTTTCGAGAAACGTCGACAAAACAATAGTGTCATACTCATCCTTTACCACTTTATTCTTTTCCTTTTTTTTTCTTTTTTTTACATAACAAAAACGGAAGTGTTTTAAAACGCCTTGAAGCTTTGCTAACTTAGCTAACGTCGTCGAATCACGCACAAATCAGATTTACATTTAGGCTAATCGTTTAAAATATAGGCTATCTATAAGCCGAAACTCCTTTAAAAATTACAGTCAGCCCCAAATGAAAGCGAATAAATCCCATTAATGGTCCTTATAGCCTACTACGGTAAGTGAACATATTTTATATTAATTTTATAAATTGTTGTAGGCTATAGCCTACACATTTGCCTTTCCTTCTATATAATTCACAGGATAACACAAATACAGATTTGCAATTTATTCATTGAGTCGGACTCATGTTCCCTTGAAATGAAGTAAACTTGCCCCCTCTTTTGGTCAAAGAGGATACAAACAATTCTAATGAAAAGCCCTCACCCCAGCGAGAGAACAAATAAACAAACTTAAATTATCTGGACAGCGTAGCTATAAGCTCAAACCTTCTCTCCTCACGCAAATGGTTATCCTTTCAGGCATGGTTTATAAAAACAATATGTAAGTTTACCGTCAGGCAGTAGCACTTGTTTTATTTTCTAATTGCAAAGAGAATATTGCTTGAGGAAAGAGCTCATCTGTTGCTTGGAGACGGAAATCTGCGCTTAATAGAGCCATAAATAGAAGAGCAGCTGAACCATAAGTTAGATCAGAGTCAACTGATGGAGGATCCGGTACTGTGAAACAAATAAATTCAGTTACTCGAACAATTCAAGCATGCAGAAAAGACATTTAACTATGATTGAGTTAAATGGATTTTCTGAAACAATAAGTGCCACTATATTATCTGAATTATATATATTGGATACATCAATTACGATTACATCTTGAACGATTTTAAACTAGCAATCTGAAATAGGATATACCTTGCACATATTAATGTTATATCAAGCTATAATTCTAACCCAAATATTATCCCTAAAAGCAAATTTCTTGCATTTTCAGAATTTTACAAATTAATATAAAAATGAACTTCAAAAATAACTACTCCCTAATGTAACTCTCAAACCCTTACTGAGCAATGACAAACTTTAGCTCTTTATCTCAATCCTGTCTGGTCTAAAACCTGTTCATTTACTCGTTCTTGTAAATAATCAACTAATAATCAGTAAAGTTTATCAGCTTGACCAGACCATAATCCGTAAATATAATACATATAATATTCATTTTTAGAAATAACAGACTTATAAAAGGATACTACATAATATGAATGACCCTCGTAACATTTGAGAAACAATTTATTTTATCTAGCGGGGGACAATATATTGCCTATAAGCCCAAAATTTTGTGTTAAAGTGAAATTTAATTTGGTGTTCCATATCCAAAATTATACATATCCCAGAACTTATTAGAAAATTCTCAGGAAAAGCAATCTTCTGCATCATTCTAAATGCTCCTAACTTCTAGCAAGAGCATTCTGATCAGAACAGCTGGTACAGATGTTTGCTGGTCAATTGAAAGTCATAGTTAAAACTGAGGACCTCCTGTTGTTCATTGTGGATACTCACAAGAAAAGGAAAGGCTACATAGGTATTCCCATGTTATCCAGTGGCCACTGTGCAAAGCATTAATAGAAAGATCAAGGATACATAATGCTTTTGGGGTGTTTTTCAGCCAATGGGCCAGGTAACCTTGTAAAAACAAATGGCATCATGAAAAATGAAGACTACATTAAGATTCTTGAGCAAAACAGTCTGCAGAAAAACTTGGCCCTCAGGATGCAGTGGACCTTCCAAACAAGATAACGATCCAAAACACACAAAAGAGGTCAAGTAATGGTTGGCAGAGAACAATATCAGCGTTTTGGAGTGGCCAGACCTGAATCCAATTGAGAATCTGTGGAGGGAACTGAAGACCAGAGCAATGGCAACAAGGAAGCCTTCCAACCTCAAGTACCTGGAGATCTACGCAAAAGAGGAGTGGTCCCTCAGTGGAATCCCAGTGGAAATGTGCAAAAAAACTTGTAAAAACTGTTTGACAACTGTGATGAAAAATAAAGGCTTTGCCATTGGCTATTGAGAAACTGTGGACATGGAATGTTTTGTCAGAATGAAAGCTAATATTATTTGTTAATAACATAGTGTCTTACTTTCTTTTGTCACATTTTTGTGTCATTTCCAGCCAGAAGATGCCTATTTGTCAAAAAAAAATTCACCTTAATTAAAAATTTGGCTTGGGTATGATTAATACTATATGAATAATAATATATATAATATGCCACACTATGATATTGTGGACAATGGTAAGAAATTAATAGCCTATAAGTTTTGCTAAAATAGGTAAATGCTGTGTATATACGCCTTTTTACCACCAGATGTCGCTGAAACATTACTTGAGAGTGAACTGATAATATTCGTTCAATTTCATGAGCTGTAGCCGTTCAGCGTCTACCAGCATAAGAATGATCGCATATTCTTGTACCAATCAAATTAAATTAATATCTAAATATAAAATATTGCTTAGTGTTGAAGAGTGCTTCAGTTTATAAAGTTTCTTTGTTATTCTGACGTCTCCACGTTTATTTATTTTTCCTCTCAGAGTTTTGCTAATTTTCCAAGAACAGATTTGTGAAAGATTGTGTTGCTTTCGATTCCTCATTCTGTGATGAGCAGATGACACAAACAGGAAATTACAGTTTTTCTCTCACCACGTTCTTTCGTTTCCACTGTTGCTTTTCAGTAGTGCACTTCATTTAATCAGTTAAAGGCACAATATGTAAGATTTTTGGATATTTTAATCTTTTTTGGATTAATTTTGGTTTTATTAAACAGGTGAGCAACTGTTTGGATACACTCATTGACAGAAAACTAATAAAGTAGGCCTAAGTCTTATTGTTTAAATCTAATTTTCTTGATTTACCACAAGTACCATGTTTTACCATGCCTAATATTGATCTAGATTACTGCAGTGTGCAGTAAGCGTCTCATAGTAGCCAATGAGCGAACGCAGAGTAGCACTGTAACAACACACAAATGTATCTAATATGATAAAACATAGTTTTTAACAACAGATGGCGCTCTAGGCTAGTTTTTACCCACACGCTCAAATGCTCACGAAGAAGAGCGCTGGTGCCTTCGGCCATGTACTTGCACCTCAGAATGCTTTTGTGACGCGGGATTAATGTAAACAGACCACTGCAAACAACATATTTTTATAAAAGATACACTATGTAAAATTTTGGCCTTCTAGCAGTTAAAAAACAAAACTGCATGCATTTTGCGAAAGAACAATCCACTTTCAATGCCCAGAAAGGTTGTAAAGACATCGTTAAAATAGTCCATGTGACTACAGTGGTTAAAACTTAATGTTATGAAGCGATGAGAATAGTTTTTGTGCGCGAATAAAACAAACAAAAATAATGACTTTATTCAACAAATTTCTTCTCTTCCATGTCAGTCTCCTATGCTGTTTACGTGGTATAGACAGTGGAGAGCTTCCGGGTTGTATGTCAGAATGCTGTCTCAGTATTGGCCGGCTCCTGTGTCAACATCACACGCATGCATGCGTGCTGCTCACGTGAACAGCGTTGGCCAATACTGAGCCGGTGTTCTGGCGTAGAACCAGGAAGCGCTGGACTGTGCGTACAACGTAAATAGTGTAGGAGAATGACATGGAAGAGAAGAAATTGTTGAATAATTATTTTTGTCATATGGACTATTTAAACAATGTCTTTACTACCTTTCTGGGCTTTGAAAGTGCGTTAATAACGTTGCAGTCTATTGAAGACCAAAAAACTCAAAGATTTCATCAAAAATATCTTAATTTTGTGTTCCGAAAATGAACCATAGATTGTAAATATCCCAATATGGCGCTGACATCTTGCGCTAAATCGGGGCAGCTGAATCACACTCCTGTTTTTATAGGATCAAAGTAACTAACAAAAACAAAAATTATTAAAAAATAAATGAACACTTGAACTTACATCAGCTTAAAAAACTACCTAAAATGACAGAAACCATCTTTGGAAAAAATTTATTTGAAGTGTAATTTATTTTTTTTAGTTTGTTTCACGTCCTTTGAGATTACACGGAGAGGGCAGGTTTATGACCTGACCAGCCACCTGGGGACGATCGAAACGTTTTGGCTTCACTTTTCAGGACTTGTGCAGGTCTGTTTGGAACAACATGAGGCTGAGTAATTAATGACAGATTTTTCATTTTTTGGGTGAACTAACCCTTTAAAGGTGCCCTTGATTCAAAAATTGAATTTTCCTCGGCATAGTTGAATAACAAGAGTTCAGTACATGGAAATGACATACAGTGAGTCTCAAACACCATTGTTTCCTCCTTCTTATGTAAATCTCATTTATTTAAAAGACCTCAGAAGAACAGGCGAATCTCAACATAACACCGACTGTTACGTAACAGTTGGATCATTAATATGTATGACCCCAATATTTGCATATGCCAGCCCATGTTCCCAACATTATGAAAGGGATTACACGTCTGGATCTGTGCACAGCTGAATCATCAAAAGTTATGCAGGTAAGCAAGCAAGAACAACAGCGAAAAATGGCAGATGGAGCAATAATAACTGACATGATCCATGATATCATGATATTTTTAGTGATATTTGTAAATTGTCTTTCTAAATGTTTTGTTAGCATGTTGCTAATGTACTGTTAAATGTGGTTAAAGTTACCATCGTTTCTTACTGTATTTGCGGAGACAAGAGACGCCGCTATTTTCATTATTAAACACTTGCAGTCTGTATAATGCATAAACACAACTTCATTCTTTATAAATCTCTCCAACAGTGTAGCATTAGCCGTTAGCACAGCCTCAAACTCATACAGAAACAAATACATCTTTTAAAAAAAGTTCTGGGGCACCTTTAAGAGAAATAACCAGTTTAGATGGAAAGGATCTCAGCTGAAAACGTTAGACATAGTACTTCCTTGAAAATAAATTCCAGCACAGCGCTACAACAACCATAATCAAATGGCCCTTCACAGTAGATCATGTTTTACAATCTTAGAGTGCTACATGTGGCAATTTATCTGTTCAGTAAAATAGCTTACTCACCCGCTTTTACAACATTTCAAATCCCCCAGTTCTCGCCATCTCCGAAAAGCCAAGCCGATCTTGATTCTTATTTTATGTCAACTTTAAGCCACTTTTCTTTTTTTACGGATATGAGGAGGCACTCATGAGGGTGTGATGTATGTACACAATTTCGCGAGAAAAAAAATCCCGGTGGGTCTAAAATACAAACACTTACAATGGGCTTACCATAGTAAATTATTATCAGACAATAACATGTTTTGGAATTAAGATTGATGGTGCACTGACTCATTTAAATTTTGTTAATTTTGAAATGTTACATAGTGCACCTTTAATATTAGGCTATATGTATGTTGTGCATTTTAGACTTAAATTAGTTTATGAATCTGTGGATTTTTTTTTTTTTTTTGATCATAACATTTTTATATGTAAATGTTTATTATTGTGTTTGAATGAGTCTTTGCATGACAGGTTCAGGGTGGTATTTATCAGCACATTTCAGCCCTTTACCACCTCCTCTCCATTAAAAAACAAACAAACAAACAATCATTTCAGTTACGCAGACACTTTTAAATAACCTGTTTTAAAGTCATCATGAAACAAAAATTTACCCTATTCACTTTGTTAGTGCATATTACTGGTATTGTGGTGAACAATTCATCTGTGCTAGTTAATACACAGAAAAAAAATTGTTTGCCATGGTAATCTTTAATCAAAATCTGAAAAGTTATTTCCGGTCTGGAATGGCGTTCCTTCTCTGATGACGTCCGTTTGACGGCTTGGGTTGAAAACGCTTAAACCACTCCCCTCCGACTGTTATTCTGCTATGAGCGAGAGATGGAGAGGAGGAGTGCAAAAGTAAACCCCTGCCCTCTATTCAATATTCCATTTGACTTGGAAATACGTCACAACACTGCGATAAAATAGAAGTATAGCGACTTCTCTTCTGTATCGTGATGTACATCCCAGTGTAATGGATTATCAAAAAAAAAAAAAAAAATGTATAGGGTGAGTAGATTTTGAGATGTAGATGAATGCAGCAGATGAACATGAGCTTGCAGCCTGATGTTTTCACAGGAAGAACCGGCTATGGCATTTTGATTAAATATTACAAGGTCAAAACTAGAGTTGTCAAAAGTAAAGACTTCGGCACCAATCAGTACTGAGATTTTAAAAATGTGATGCTTTAGTGCTGTTGAGCGGATTCGTAAACACCTCTGATTGGCCATTGTGTTCATGCGCTCATCAGATATGTCTGTGATTCAAACGCTCCCGTGTGTATCTGTGTAAGCGCTCGGTGAAGAGCGCCATTGATGACTATTTACATTTTTTTAAGCATTGATCATTGAAGCCAATCACAGATATATCCGATAAGTGCAACAACACAATGGCCAATCAGAGGTGTTTACGAATCCACTCAATAGCACTCAAAGCGTCACATTTTTTAAATTTCAGTACCGACTTGGTACAGAAGTCGGTACTTTTGACAACTCTAGTCAAAACTTTAAAAGAAAATTCAAATGCGCATGGATTAATGGTTCACAATACGATTTATCACATGCATTTACAAAAAAATGATTTTCATTTATTTTATGCCGACTTTGCTGTGTGATAACAAATAGCCTGATGTCATTATTAAATGGCACCTATTATGTGAAATTCACTTTTACATGATGTTTGAACATAAATGTGTGTTGGCAGTGTGTGTACACAACCACTCTGAAAAAATGAAAAAATCCACCCACTCATTTTTTTAATCCCCATAAATCACATGCAGTGTCTCAGAACAAGCCATTTGCAAATTCTGGGCAAAGTGACATCTAATACTCTGCTGTATTAGCATAGACCCCGCCCTGAGTGAGTTGTACACTGTCCGCCATTTTCTCAAGGCCTGAGCTGTTGTAGCGACAGCAATGTCTTGTAAGCAACTCAGGTGTTGTAAGAGTGAGCATAAAACTTAATGTACTCCCGACATCAGAGCCACAGAAGATGCAGTGGATTTGTTTTGTTTTTGAAGAGAATGCGCCTTCACATACCTAAATTCGTTTATGTCTGTGCAATTCATTTTACACCTGCAAGGGTCAATACAAAGGCACAATAGAAAACAGGTTGTGCTAAAAAGCTGTTACTCAATGATGGATCTGTACCAACTGCTCGTGATCTAGCTTATAGTCTCCGGAGCGATACGACAGTAATGAAAGGGAGAGCGCACACTTTATTACAGTTGTTTTATGGATAAAAAGTTTACCAGTTTAGTAAGATTTTTTATTGTTAAGACTTTAATGCACACTTCTTGTACTGCATTTTATTAAGCTCATACTGTGATTTTCTGGAGTGAAAATGGACACTTCATCTTTTGTGTGATGTACAATAAATTTCATAAAACTCATCAGTAAAGTTTTGGCCATCATTCGGATGTGGTCTGCTACAACAGGCTTGTACTAATATGGATAAAAGCAAGATGACAACATAATTTATAACCGGTTTAAAGCAGAACTAAGTAACTTTTTTACCTTCATAAATAGTTCTTACGATGGTTAATTGACTTGTAGTGGTGTGTTTGAGGCGAGCACTAACCCCATCTGGCACGTCTATGCCAGAAAACAGCACTTGCAAGTTGAGCTGCACCGACCCGACACAATCTCGCCTCATGTTCATGTGATTCACTGAAGGGACCTGTAGGGGGAGCTTCGCAAATCTTACTGAGTACCGCTGCCGACCGAACACAGCTTCCGACAGTTTTGGACATTTTCAGTGCTGAGTTCATGAAGCCCCACCCTCTTCTTGAAAGGGGGGGGGAGTAGCAGCAGCTCATTTGCATTTAAAGGGACATAGAGCAGTTATTTGATACAGTGGCTAAATTAACAAAAAATAAAGCTTCAACTTCTGATGTTTCCAAATAGCACAGCAGTAGTGACTTTATGAACTTTTTTACTTTCAAGATTGATAAAATTAGAGAGAAAATTATAACCATGCAACTGTCTACTACAGTATTGCGTCAGACAGTGCATTGTAGTATCCCTGAGGAAAAATTCAATTCATTCTCTGCTTTAGGATAGGAAGAATTGTCTAAACTTGTTAAATCATCAAAATCAACAACATGTATGTTAGACCCTATAACGACTAAGCTATTGAAAGAGATGCTTCCAGAGGTCATAGATCCTCTTCTTAATATCGTCAATTCATCTTTATCACTAGGATATGTACCAAAAACGTTTAAGCTGGTTATTATTAAACCTCTTATTAAAAAAAACACATATTGATCCTAGAGAATTAGTCAATTACAGGCCGATCTCGAATCTACCTTTTCTGTCAAAATACTAGAAAAGCCAGTATTATCACAACTACGTTCCTTCTTGGAAAGAAATAGTATCTGTGAGGATTTCCAGTCAGGATTTAGACCGTACTATAGTACTGAGACTGCTCTCATTAGAGTTACTAATGATTTGCTCTTATCATCAGATCGTGGTTGTATCTCTCTATTAGTGTTACTAGAGCTTAGTGCTGCATTAGACACTATCGATCACAACATTCTTTTAAATAGACTCGAAAATTATGTTGGCATTAGTGGAATTGCATTGGCATGATTCAAATCATACTTATCTGACCGTTATCAGTTTGTAGTAGTAAACGATGAGATATCATATCGATCACAAGTTAAATATGGAGTACCGCAAGGCTCAGTACTAGGACCGTTGCTTTTCACTCTGTACATGCTACCCTTGGGAGATATCATTAGGAAGCATGGCATTAGTTTTCATTGTTACACTGATGATACTCAGCTCTATATTTCTTCGCACCCTGACGAAAATCACCAATTCGCTAAATTAACAGAATGTATAGCTGATATAAAAAACTGGATGACCAGTAAATTCCTACTAAATTCAGAAAAAACAGAGATTCAAATTTTTGGACCAAAAACTTCTTCACGTAATAACCTAGAATATTGTCTAACACTTGATGGCTGCTCTGTTAAGTCTTCGTCATCAGCTAGGAACCTGGGTGTGCTCTTTGATACCAATCTTTCATTTGAAAGCCATGTTTCTAGCATCTGTATAAAACCGCATTCTTCCGTCTTAAAAATATATCTAAACTATGACTTATGCTCTCAATGACAAATGCAGAACAGTTAGTTCAAGCATTCATGACCTCAAGGCTAGATTACTGTAATGCTCTACTGGGTGGTTGTTCCTCCCGCTTGATAAATAAACTACAGCTGGTCCAAAATGCAGCAGCTTGAGTTCTTATTAGAACCAAGAAGTACGACCATATTAGCCCAGTTCTGTCAACACTGCATTGGCTTCCTGTTAAACATCGTATAGATTTTAAAATCTTGCTAATTACTTACAAAGCACTAAATGGTTTAGCTCTCCAGTACCTGAGCGAGCTCTTAATGCATTATAGTTCTTCACGTTTATTGCGATCTCAGAATTCAGGCCAGTTGATAATACCTAGAATATCAAAATCGACCGCAGGCGATAGATCCTTCTCCTATTTGGAACCTAAACTCTGGAACAATCTTCCTAACATTGTTCAGGAAGCAGACACACTCTATCAGTTTAAATCTAGACTAAAAACACATCTCTTTAACCTGGCATACACATTATTAATTTATGTTTTCAAATCCTTTAATGGATCGTTAGGCTGCATAAATTAGGTCAGCCGGAACTGGGAACACTTCCTATAACACCAGATGTACTCATTACATCAGAAGAAGAATGGCATCTACGCTAATATTAGTCTCTCTGTTTTTCCCGAGGTTTACCGTAGTCAGCCGGATCCGGGCCGTATCCAGGTGAGATCGAGGACCTAGACAAGACGACAATGCAGCCCTGAAGTGTCAGTAGAGATTGAGTCAACTAGATCATCCACTGTGTAGGCCTCACTGCTAATGTATCAAAGATGTGTGAGATAAAATTTAAAATGTTCAGACTAAACATTTTCCGGGCAATTGGAGAAAAATTGTTGTGTTAGTATTATCCCTGCTCTGTCCCTGCCCGACATCTCTACTCTCTATCTAAAGTTATGCTTAAGAGCAAAATCCCTTCAGACCATACTGTGGCCTGCTGGAGGCAAATCTATACTAAGAGATGTTTTCTTTCATTCTCCCCAATTAAAAACGAGTGGGGTTCTGTCTGTCTGTCATAAACTTCCTGGTTTTCTCTCTCCCTCTTCAGTATTCTCACACCAAGACAACCACATCATTCAATAAATCACTGCATTTCTTAGAGAACTCCTAATGAATCTGTACACTGCATGATGGTGGGGGTGGAGTGTCATCTGCAAGGACGTTTTGGGGTCATGGCAAGGCTGGTGTCCTCATTCAGCACTAGAGAAAGAAAAAAGTCGATGAAACCAAAGCATTTTTCAGTCTTATTAGAATAGAATGGCTTCATTGTGAAAGGAAACGTGACGTCAAACCCTGGCCAGAAAATAGTTTCTCAGAAGAAATGGATTCCAGGCAGTGTTTTGATGGCATCAACTGATTGTGCTGAGGGAATTATGGGCTTTTGTTCTTAAGGCAATTCCTCATCCATCACCCCGATGTATTAGTCTGACAATAAATAAATGATACATTTGTCTTGCATCATCTTCCAAAGCACAAGAACATCTGATCTCCTGTATGCTGAAAGCTGATGTTATACATTCCTCAACTCAAACTGTTGACGACTTTGCCACATTCTTCATAAATAAAGCAATAGCCTTCAGCGGCCAGTTCTTCACACCACAAACTGACAAACTCATCTTAACAGCAAACACACACACACTCTCCCCTCCTTCTCTCCGCTCTTGGAGGCAGAAGTCTCCAAACTCATCCTTTGCAAACACCCTACTACATGTCCGCTTGATCCTATCCCTACTCATCTCCTTCAAGCCCTTTCTTCTTTAGTTGTATCTGCACTCAAATCATCAACAGCTCTCTTCACACTGGTTTTCCCACACAATTCAAGCAAGCTCGGATAACCCCACTGCTTAAGAAACTCACTTTAAATCCAGCACTTTTTCCATTTATTGCTAAGACACTTGAGTGAGTCATGTTTAACCAAGTCTCTACCTATCTCTCACAGAACAAACTCCTGAACAACCAGTCTGGCTTCAAAAGCGACTTGTTACTGAAGCTCTAAGACTGGCAAGAGAAGCTTCCAAAACATCAGTACTTATCTTGCCGGATTTGTCTGATGCTTTTGACATGGTTAAAAGATTAGTTTACTTTCAAATAAAAATTTCCTGATAATTTACTCACCCCCATGTCATCCAAGATGTTCATGTCTTTCTTTCTTCAGTCGAAAAGAAATGAAGGTTTTTGATGAAAACATTCCAGGATTTTTCTCCTTATAGTGGACTTCAATGGTCTCCAAACGGTTGAAGGTCACAATGACAGTTTCAGTGCAGCTTCAAAGGGCTTTAAATGATACCAGACGAGGAATAAGGGTCTTACCTAATGAAACGATCTGTCATTTTCTACAAAAATACAACTGCATATGCTTTATAAACACAAATGATCGGCTTGCACAGGCACGCTTTCCGTATTCTTCAAAAAGCTTATGCTGTATGTCTTACACCTTCCTTATTCAACTTACGGAACGAACGCTGAGCCAGTTGCGTTTTTTTTGTTGTTGTTGCCCTATTGTTGATTTAATTCCTTCTATGATTCTCATATGTATATCGCTTTGGATAAAAGTGTCTGCTAAATGATTAAAAGTAAATGTAAATGTAAACATGCCATGCAGTTTTGTAGGAGTATGTGCCAATGGTGCTCTGGTCAGCTGTTAATGACCTTGTTCTGAGTTATATTGCTCTTGTCTGGCCTTAATGCCCCAGCTCTGCGTTTGATTGCAGCAGTCTGAAAGTGATGAATCATGCTGTAATGGCTGCTCAGGCAGAGGAGCATATGATTTCTATCATGCCATCACCAGCTAATTTGATTTGGCTTTTCTGGAGGATATAATTTGACAGTATAATATTTCCACTCTTTCTGTCTGTCCTTTTTTTTTTTTGTCTATGTGTACACAGTTGCCTATACAGTATATGTGCATGATAAATGTGTGGGGGTTAAATAATATAATTGAAAAATTAAAAATTAAAAATGCAAAAAGATTTGTGTGAAGGTCAGGTTCAGGGTTAAGGGATAGAGAATATTATTATCTTTGAATAAAAACAGCAGAGGTCAAATGAAAGTCCACAGTGTTTCAGTGTTCTGAGGATTAAAGGGTTAGTTCACCCAAAAAGGAAAATTCTGTCATTTATTACTCACCCTCATGCCGTTCCACACCCGTAAGACCTTCGTTAATCTTCCGAACACAAATTAAGATATTTTAGTTGAAATCCGATGGCTCCGTGAGGCCTGCATAGCCAGCAATGTCATTTCCTCTCTCAAGATCCATAAAGGTACTAAAAACATATTTAAATCGGTTCATGTGAGTACAGTGGTTCAATATTAATATTATAAAGCGACGAGAATATTTTTTGGTGCGCCAAAAAAACAAAATAACAACTTATTTAGTGATGGCCGATTTCAAAACACTGCTTCAGGAAGCATCGGAGCATAAATGAATCAGCGTATCGAATCATGATTCAGATCGTGTGTCAAACTGCTAACGGCTGAAATCATGTGACTTTGGCGTTCCGAACTGCGGGTTCAACACGCTGATTCATTATGCTCCGAATCTTCCTGAAACATTGTTTTGAAATCGGCCATCACTAAATAAGTCGTTATTTTGGGGGTTTTTTGGCGCTCCAAAAATATTCTCGTCGCTTTATAATATTAATATTGAACCACTGTACTCACATGAACTGATTTAAATATGTTTTTAGTACCTTAATGAATCTTGAGAGAGGAAGTGACATTGCTCCCTATGGAGGCCTCACGGAGCCATTGGATTTCATCAAAAATATCTTAATTTGTGTTCCGAAGATGAACAAAGGTCTTACGGGTGTGAAACGGCATGAGGGTAAGTAGCTAATAAATAACAGAACTTTCATTTTTGGATCAACTAACCCTTTAATCAATATAATGTATATATCTATGCAAGAATAAATGAAAAGATCTTTCATTAAGTGTTTCAATATGAACTCAAGCATTTATGATAAAAAAAAAAACAACTAAAAAATACAACAGTAAAAACAGTTTTTTAACTGTAAGTTATCTTTCCATATATGGTGACAATGTGTAATTGGTCTAACATTGCATTAAATTTAATTTTAATGTAAATAAAACCCTCCTAAATATATAGTTTTTGCCAGTAAAAACTATAAATTAATATATAATTTATGGTGAAAAACAGTAAAAAGACATTTCCTGCATGACACATCACATATGATTATATTTCAAATAAATATATATTTTAAAAAAATGTATTATCAGTAATGCATGTTTTGTGTTACAATTTTATGTTATTTAGTTATTGTTTATTGCATTATTTTTTAGTGACATGGCATGTCTTTGTGTATGGCCCTGCGCACCGTCGTAGATAGATAGATAGATAGATAGATAGATAGATAGATAGATAGATAGATAGATAGATAGATAGATAGATAGATAGATAGATAGATAGATAGATAGATAGATAGATAGATAGTCATGTTTCATATAAGAGCCACGCTTTCAAAAAAGCAACACAATTTTCCTCTGGGCTTGCCTGAAACTTTATAATCTGTCTTTGACTTTACAGGCTTGTGATAACTTTATAGTTATGTAATAAAAATATAGCCTATTTATATTATACTTTTATTTTTCCCATGCAATTAGGCATGTATTTATAAATCAAAACATCTATGGCTGCCTCTTTAAAAGGGGCAATTACTGGATAATTTCATGGTGTACTTACGTGTATACCACAGGCGGAGGCATTTGTGTTTGTTTATCATTTTCAGGCAGGCTGGAAGTCGTTGAGTAGCATGTTTATGAAAATCAGCTCGTGTTTATGGCTTCGAATGGTTCAGTTTAAGTGAGATGGGATAGTTTGCAAATCAAGTGGCAGGACCTGATTCTCCAAATGTGTTTTTAATCCAGTCACAACCATCTTCAGTCATCCTTGACTGGTTACACATAAGACGCTGGAGGGACAGAAGCGAAGTGACTGAACGCGTACTGACACAACACCGAGGCAGCGGAAATCCTTCCATCAATGCTTGCAGGGCGTCTGACAATCAAGGGACAGAACGGGTCTAATTGGCCCTCATAACCCTGTATTATCTCGGTAGTTACGGACGCCTACCCGCAGAACACGGCGCGAGCGCCATCTGTGCGCTTTATTTTCTCCTAGTGGCGACGAGGGGGTGAGAGGGAGGGCGACGAGGGGGTGAGAAGGAGGGAGGAGAGGGGAGTTTGAATCTATCCGCCCGCACAATCTATTCACCACCGAGGCTGGCAGAGAACGTGCGGTGCCTTCGCTGTTCATGGATTTTACGGTTTCACGAGGACGCACCGGACTCCGATGGCTGTTTGTCTCGCCGTGGGTTCTTAAAATCACAGGCTCACTCACTCCGATGGTGAGTTTTTTGGCGTAGCTAACGGCAGAGCGCGCGATGGCTGAGCCGCAGGCTTCCGAATCCGTGGCGGGACCCTTATACGAGCACGTCTCCGAGGCGACCACCCCGACCCGGGACGCGGCGGCGGCGGCGGCACTGAGCATCAGCGATACCTACCAGACATACCTGGACGTGTCGGCGGCTGCGCACCCAGTGTATGGGGCCGAAGGGGTATACTCTAACGGACGGTACAGGGAGCACAGCAGCCCGCGGATCGCTACCAGGAACCGCGACAGTTCTGCAGAGAGGTGCACCGGTACCGGGAATCCACCTTGCGGTATTATGAAGGTGAGTGAGTGTCATCACTTTGTTATCGACTGAGGACTTTCAGAGCTCTGCAGCGATGCATATGCTCATGGAACCGTCCACTGCTGGAAACACATTGTGTAGTAGCATTACTTAACTGTTTCTGTAGGATATTTGGTGTGTCCTCCTCCCCTGTTTTGGACTGTCTTGATACGTTGGCTCAAAATCAAGTGAGATGCCTATCTAGAACATTTTGGAATATCTTATGGACATCTTATGCCCTTCTAAGAGATCTAACTGATATTAGATAACTGACACACAATCATTAGGCTGCAGCAATAAAAACATACCGACCATTATGAATATTTTTAAGTGTTTAATTAGGATTATTTTGCCATTTATGTTCATGCATGTTTCTTTTGCTATTTAAATGTGTGTACCTATATGACTATTTTGAGTTATGTCAAAGCTTAAAAATCACTTGATAAAGAATGGCTGAAATGTGAAAAGTATTTCGTAATTAAACTGTAATTTTATTTTCTGTTGTTATACTAAACAAGTAAGCTATCCTTTTAGGTAAGCACCAAATCTGTTGACCTTATGTTAAAGAACCAATAACTGATAAGGTATTGATCTATATTGATCAAACTAATTCTCATGATAAAACAGAACTATTTTAAGAGGTGCCGATTCCATATGAATTTGTATAATGTGATTTGAAGAAACGTGATTTTGAGGGAAAAAATTAAGCATGAAGTTCCACCCCTAAACAAACCGTCAGTGGGACGTAAGTCATATGAAAATGTGCGGAAATGTGTAAATGTAAATTAGTTACTGATTCACCCACTGCATCAAAAATGCTGTCTAGGTAGGCATCTCATCTGATTTTGTCTGTCAGTGTATCTGGATGACCGACGTCCTGGTTACAGTCTTGGATCATAATGTTTTTTTATTATTTTATTGACGTCTATTAAGGTACTCAGAAACATATTTACCTGACAGCTTTATAGTACAGGCACTGTCGCAACTCAATGGCTGGAAGGACAGCTGTCAAGTGGTGTTTTAATTGAAAACAATATTTGTTATAGTTTACAGAGGGCCTGAACTGCACAATCAGTTGAGTTTATTGGATTTCAGTGCAAATCAAAGGCTTTGGGTTGGATCAGTGAATCTATGCAACTGATTGGTTGTCGTTTGGAAAGTGTCAATAATAGATGGCGTGGCTTAGTTGTCAAAGCACAATGCTGTTAGAAATCACTGCACATTGACCTATCACAACAAGGTTGTTCTCAGGTCATAGAAGAGATAGAAGGATGTAAAGAATAAGACGGTTTGAGTACAGTTCAAGACACAAAATTGAATTCACCCCTTTGTGTGTGTCATTGTGGGTCATTGCTGCTGTTTGAGATGAATCAAGAGCTGAACTTCAAATTTGTCATTGGGTTGATTCACTTTGCTTAGCAACAGACACAAAACAGCGTGGTACTCTCCCATTCCCTCGCTTTATTGAATTCCTATGCGACTGTGTGGGTGTCTTGGCACCCACGAGAGGACCAGTGTGACAGGGAAACAAGCGAAGTGTTCAACGTGCCGACATCTGAGCACTCAAAGTAGACTTGGTGTGAGTTTGTGGTGGTTGTGTAGAAGATTTAGCACACTGGAAGTAAACAGTCTTTACTCAAGAATTTAAGTGTCATCATGTGGAGAATCAGCTTTCACATGAATCTCCATTATCTAAGTTGTTAGAAATCGACTAGCTGTTTAATTGTCATAGGGCTTGGTCTGAGTGCTCTTTTGCTTAGGAATACTGATCATGTCATGTATCAAATCTATTTCGTCCCTGGTTTAAAGTGCTCCATTATGCTTTTTTTGGGGGGAATTTCCTTTCTTGCAGTGTGTTATAATATAAGCTGTTTGTGAGTGTAAAAGATCTGCAAAGTTTTAAAGATCTAAGCGAATGATAAATTTAGTTATTGAACTGCCTGAATCGAGTCATCAATAATTCCAGTCTTACTTCCTGCATACCCAAGTAAGTTTTTTAACAAATTTGCATAATGCCAGCCCATGTGGTTTTAAGTGGCTGCCCGGGAACGAGGTCTCCTTTGACCCGCCCTCAAACACTCTAGTTATAGCTGAGGCCTGGAAGAGTTTAGTTCATGTTGTCGACATGTCAAATTCAAATTCGAGCATTTCATTTTCGACAGACGCTGTAAGCGGTAGGCCAATCACAACAGACTGGGCCATCTGACCAATCAGAGCAGGCTTTCAGGAAAGGAATAACCTAACCATAACCATGTAGTTATTAGGGCTGCAAGATGTATCGTACAATGCGAAAAATAACACTGAAACGCGATTCTTAGTGCAATTATGAAATTGCAAAGGCTGCAATTGTTTTGGGTTTTTTTACGCACATCTTGTCAATGAAGTATGGCTCCAAATGCTAATCCAACTGAAAGCACTGCGAGTTTGAGTCACTTATAATGTACATTTGAAAAAGCAACACGTGTCATACATCTTTCCAGACATGAGAAGCACTTATTAACATCTTGTCCAACAAATGACAACATTTAATAACATGTTTTTTTCATAATGACAGTTAATCATACTTCTGTCAGATGATGTGGCTTCTTACACAAAATAAGGCAGTCGTGTGTTTATTAGTCATGTTTAATCAATCAAAGTGTTTCAATCTTCTGTTTATACATACATAAGGATTTCCTGGAATGACATGTGTTATCTACTTCTGCGGCAGGGTATATGTGGAGTTTCTATGTGAGAGCGCCCTCTTGCTTACAGATGGAGAAGCATTTAATACTGATCACAGAACCGTACAGCTCTGACAAGCTGTGCATAAAATAATCACAGCGTTTGCCAAATCGTGTGCGATAAAATTTGCGATAAATGGCGATATATCGTGCAGCCCTAGTAGTTACCTTATATTACCAGTACATTCTTGGGTAAGTACAATGTAAGTACACATACTGTAAAATAAAGTGTAACCATTCTGTTAGTTAAACATGCTGCAACAGATCCTCCAGTCAAACCACCTAGGGCCAAAGCAATCCAGCAATCCAGAGAGAAGAATCTGTCTTTCTTTTCAGCTTTCCTTCTCCTCACCTCTGCTCTTGAGTCTCGCCTTCTTGGCTTTTTAAGCCCAAGGCTTTAGCTTTGGTCTTACTAGTAATGGGATTAGGCTACTATAACCTGTGAGGGCAGTTACACTGACTAAGATGTAGAAGTTGTGTAGAAAGGAGATAAGAATAATGGCTGACGGCTATAAATCTCAATCACAGTGTCAGTCACAAATGTGTCAAAAAATCACTGCTCAAAAGACAAAACTTCATTAGTGACATTTCTGTTGGTAATCAATTCACTATCTTTCTAGAGTTCATATTGCCACCCAGAGAATAGCGGTGGATGATTTTTATCAATAGTATGCGAGAAAGGGAGAAAGTGGAAGAGAGAGGGTTGCGTGTGGGTTGTTGTGCGCTTGGTTGAGTGAACACAGTAGCATTTAATCAAATCAGATGCTGTTAAACCAAGCAAATGTCATTGACAAATGGAAAAATATCTAGACTCGGTAGCAACGTGCACGCCTCTGCATATTAGGAAACAACAGGTGAAGTCAGGCCACGGCATACTAACAAATGTGACATTTTCTTATTATGTTATTACAAATGTTTGTTTATATAATTGAGTTGGTGTCGAGCGGACATTAATTATGACATTGATAAGTGGTTGGCTTATGGCTGTATAATGGCTTTAGGCTGTAGTTTGTATGGTTCACATATGCTAATGTACCTGTACATTGACTACCTATAGGAGGGAAAATCACAAATGTGTCTAATGTGTCAAATGTGTTGTCTAGACAGCAATGAGAACAAATGAAGGCTGACGTCTCATGTTTACAGAATTTTTCCTTAAGAAAAATATTACCCGTGATTTCACAAGTGTCTCCTCTAGAGTTTCAGATTAGGTCTCAAAAATGCCACACATTTGCCAGAGAAGGTTCAAACTCAGATACATTAAAGGAATAGTTCACCAAAAAAATGAAAAAGAAAATTCTGTCATTAATTACTCATCTTCGTGTCATTCCAAACCCGTACGACTTTTGGAACACAAATGAAGATCTTTTTGATGAAATCTGAGAGATATGCAACTGACACTTTGATGCTTCAAAAAGTTCATAAAGAGATCATAAAACTAATCCATATGAATTGAGTAGTTTAGTCCAAAATTTCTGAAGAGACTCGATCACTTTATATGATGAACAGATTTAATTTAGGCTATTATTCACATATAAACATTCATCAACTGACACATCAGTTGTGGTAAACAGAAGCTCAAGCATTGGTTCTTTGCATGTGAGAACCAATGAGGTTCATTCTCGAGTGTTACGCAGCACGTTTCAGTCATTCGAGTTCGGTTGAACAATGTTTAAATGTGAATAAAAGCCTAAATTAAATCTGTTCATCATAAAAAGCGATCTTCGGAAAATTTGGACTAAACCGGTCAATTCATATGGATTAGTTTTACGATCTCTTTATGAACTTTTTGAAGCATCAAAGTGTCAGTTGCGTAGGCTGTCTATGGAAGGATGGAAAGCTCTCAGATTTCATCAAAAATATCTTAATTTGTGTTCTGAAGATGAACGAAAGTCTTACAGGTTTAGAACGACATGAGGGTGAGTAATCAATGACAGAATTTTCATTTTGGGGTGAACTAACCCCTTTAACATAAGCACTTCTCTTCAAATTCTTCCAATATATATATATTTTTTTGTTTTATTTATTTTGTTATTATTCGGTGTGCTTCAGTATTAGTTTAATATTATTTATAGTTTTTATTCATCTCTCGAATTAGCTTTCATTTTTGTATTTTCAGCTTTTGTTTCGGTTTTATTCAGCTTTATTTCAGTTAACAAAAATGTTTTTGATAGTTTTATTTAATGAAAATAACAAAATTCCAGTCCTGAGAATAAATGCACTGCTGGTATAAACAGTCCACTCAAATCCATGCTGCATCATTGATTTTCTTCAGTGTGGTAATGGGTTCGGGCCATAGACGGCTCTCCTTTTTGGTCTCATCTGGGGAGAGAAATGCTCAGGTCAGCTGTCTGGACGTTTTGAGATTAGAATGGCTGGAGGAATTTGCGTATTGGAGAAATCACCCTCTGCTGAATCTAATGCGGGTGAGTTGAGGTGGTCTGCGGGGCCACACCGTCTGTGAGACTGTGTGATAATGCTGCCTCACGCAGGCTTCCGCTAAGCTAATTTGTGCAGAGTACCACTCCATCTGCCCTGCACATAATGGGGTTTGACTTCAGTGTTGTTAGGCTGTCTCTGTTCATGTTCATTGTAAGTACAGAGTCCATATGAAAGTGACATTTGGAAAACACACATAGATGCTGAATAAGAGTACCGGTATGCTGGGAATCTGGGTCACAGGTCTCTGGAGTTCACACGTACGCTTTAGTGGAGACATCAAATGCACTCTGGCTTTTTGCAAGTGCGTGAAACTTTGTCTAGTCATGGATTTCCATGATCAAACATATTTGATGTTTGAGGGATCCCTATATTAGTCTTGTTATAATCGGCGTGCAGGATTTAAATACCGTATATTAAGCATATATGTGTGTTATGTTATGGTGGTAACGGTCCAGTCGATCCACATTTACAATTTGCTGTCACCAGGCTCCCAAAAGTTGCCAGAAGGACGTGTTCACTTGTCAGCATTACATAACACCTGAATCTTAGACAGCTGCAGAGTCCAGGATTCAGTGTGTGTGTGTGTGTGTGTGCATAATTGAGTGTGGGCATTTTTTGTGTGTGTAATGTATATGAATATGTGTATATAAAAATGGCAATGGACATTAAATAATTTTTAGTTGACATGTTGACATGATACAATATATTACTCTATGTGCAGTAAACTGATTTTTCTAATTCTTTTTATATTTAAAAAATATATTTAAAATATTGGCAAGCAAGGACACATTAAATTGATCAAAAATATACATGATGTTATAAACTGTTTCTGTTTATAATAAATACTGTTCTTTTAATCTTTCTATTTATCAGTGAATCCTGACTGAGAAAAGTGAATCAAGATTTTCAAAAAAATAAACAGCACAACTGTTTTAAATACTGATGATAATAATAATAATAATAATAATAATAATAATAAATGTTTCTTGAGCAGCAAATCATCATATTAGATTGATTTCTGAAGGATCATGTGACACTGAAGACTGGAGTAATGATGCTGAAAATACAGCTTTACCATCACACAAATAAATTACATTTTAAAATATGTAAAATATATAAAATAGAAAACAATTATTCTGTTCACAATATGACTTTTTGCAAAAAATTTTATCAAAATTACGTAGCCCTGGTGAGCATAAGTTTCTTTCAAAAACTTTTAAAAAATCATATAGCCCCCTAATGTAATGAATCGGGACATGACGTGGGATCCAAGTGCAGGCTTTATTAAGCAATGTTCGTGGTCAAACAGGCAAGGGTCAAATGGTGGCAAACAGGTACAGCAGGGACAAGGCAGAATTGTGGTCATGGAACAGGCCTGCCTGCCTTGTAGATCAAGGCAGGCAGATATCAAACACAAGTCCAAGACAGAACAAATAACCCAAAGGGCAGGCAGCAGGGAATCGTACACAGGAAACAGACAGGATCAGTAACAGGCCGACAAACAGAATGCTCACCACTCAGAAATGCAAACCGTAGTAATACAAGACCTCACGAAGTGTGTGAGGAAGAGAGAGGCTTAAATAGTCCAGGTAATGAGCTGCAGCTGGGTGTGGTGATTAGTGATGGGTGGAGTGAGTGCAGGTGATTGGTAGGGAGGATTATGGGAAATGGAGTCCGGGAATGACTGGAACTGTGACGCCTAACTTTTGAAACATATTTTTCATTAAAAAAAAAAATGTATATTTAAAATGTCATTAGAAAGTCGATGGACACATTATGCATACTACTGGTTTAAATTCCTTTCTCACGTTTCGCTTTTATGCATCATCAGCACACCAGACAGACAAAGTGCATCTGTGAGTCTGTTGTTCATGGTGTGTGAAATCTGGGCATACTCTCTCTCCTCTTCCCAGAAATGACCTCATGTGCACCAGATTAGGACCCTTCTTTCTTTCTCTCTTTCTCCTCTCACCTCCCCCCACAAAGCGTGTTTCCCCTCACCCCCTCTCAGTCATCCAAAAGCTATACTTTCAGTCTAGTATCCCAGAGACCAGTGTGTGGCCATGATGAAACTAGATACTTATCTAGCTGGAGCGAAACACTGTTCCAATGACAGTGTTTTTCTCACTCATAATGCTTTTTCATCTGGTGTGTGTTAGTTAGATGTTGTTCTGGCAAACCAACATTAGCATTATGCCAAGACAAAACCACGTTCCTGATGGCAAACAAGGCTTAAACCAGCTTAAGGTGGTTTTGCTGATCTAGCTGCTCTCATAGCCTATCCAAGCTGCCAAACCCCACTAAACCAAACTATACCAGTGTAACCACTGGTTTAAGCTATAGGCTTTATCAAGGTTTGCACTAAGTATGTACTTGTCTTAAAGCCACAGACCCCTTTATTGCATACTATTTGCATTTGCAAAGTATGTATTAGAATAAAGCTATAATCGTTAGCTTAAAATTAAATATTACTTTAAATAAGTATGCACTGATACTTAGGGCCCTATTTTAACGATCTAAGTGCATGGTCTAAAGCACACTTAGGGCACCATGCACTTAGGGCGTGTCCGAATCCACTTTGGCTAGTTTAAAGGATTAGTTCACTTTCAAATAAAAATTTCCTGATCATTTACTCACCCCCATGTCATCCAAGATGTTCATGTCTTTCTTTCTTCATTCGAAAAGAAATGAAGGTTTTTGATGAAAACATTCCAGGATTATTCTCCTTATAGTGGACTTCAATGGAGCCCAAATGGTTGAAGATCAAAATTACAGTTTCAGTTCAGCTTCAAAGGGCTTTAAACGATAGCAGACGAGGAATAAGAGTCTTATCTAGAGAAACGATTGGTCATTTTCGAAAACATTTAAATGTATATGCTTTATATAAACAAATGATCGCCTTCCAAGTGCTTCCGCCAAAACCGCACTTTCTATTCTTCAAAAAGCTTACGCTGTATGTCCTACGCCTTCCCTATTCTACTTACAGAATGAATGCAGCGCCAGTTCCATTTTTTCCATAAGTAGAATAGGGAAGGCGTAGGAAGTACAGCGTAAGCTGTGAACTGACATTTTGACCTTCAACCGTTTGGAGTCCATTGAAGTCCACTATAAGGAGAAAAATCCTGGAATGTTTTCATCAAAAACCTTAATTTCTTTTCAACTGAAGAAAGAAAGACATGAACATCTTGGATGACATGGGGGTGAGTAAATTATCAGGAAATTTTCATTTGAAAGTGAACTAATCCTTTAATGACAGGAAAAATGGTCTGCCCGGTGCATGGTAAAAGGGTCGTCCCTACTCTCTTAATGAGTAATGGTTGTGTTTTGGGTGTAACGTGCAATAAACCAATCAGAGTCTCATCACCTGTTCCCCTTAAAAGCCAGTTGTGCTCGCACCATGGCGGATTTGGTATTTACACGGTGGAATTTGCAAGCAGAAAAACTGAAAGCTTCTCTAGCGAGCAAACAGATCTGCTTGTGCCGGATTCCACTAAAGCATTTTTATCTTTATGCACACAATACTAATCTTTTACATAGTAATCCTTTTATTTTTAATATTTGGCATGTTTGTGTGCTGCTTCTCATCTCTGTGTGTGTAATAAGCAGAATGCACGCGCGTTGTACACCCTGGCATTTTAATAACGCGCTCTTTAAATAAAACAAAAATTGCGCCATTGACTTTAGACCAGGTTTTTGTTGGTCAATGGCGCAGTCTATTTCAGTTGCCTCAAAATAGCAACACGGCAACAATGCGCCTGAACACACCTAATTTTCAGACCAGCACGTCCATGGGCGCAAATGCATGTGCTATTTAAACAACGTGGCGCAGGACGTGAAAATGGTAACTGCATCGGGCTGAAACTGGCGAAAAACATGTCATGCCTGGTGCTGCATTGCGCCGGATGTATGATAGGGCCCTCAGTATGCACTGATATTCTGGCCTATACAATAAGCTGATAGTTATTTTCATGTTATTGCCACTGAAAAGGGTGATATTAAAATGTCTAAACTGTAAATGAAATGTATTATAATGTACATGAATATTTACATCCCTAAAGAGATTTCTTGCCTTTTGAAGTGCAGGATATTATGGAAAATGCATGCATGCATGCAAAAAAAAAATGCATATACTGTTTATATATGTTTATAGTTATATACTTATATATTTGTAATAGTATACCCTTTGGGTATTTTTTTCATATACTGTGATTAAAGGCACTTTTTCTACAGTATGGATAGTGTGTAAAGTGGTCCACAGTCCACAGCCATAGTCTTGAATTCAGTTAAGGTGGTCTTAAAATTCTCTTAATTTAACAGCATGGATGCTTTCTTTCTGTTCTTGCCTGTGTTCCCGTCTTTGATTCTCAGGAAGGCAGGTAGATGAGATATCTGCTGCTGGTGTAAACTCATACCAGTCATTGTGCACTTATTTCACGCATACACGACTGAAAGGTAATTCAAGAAACCCATTTTCCCCTCTTTCCAAGCCTGTCCTCTTTTTGCCTGCCCCTCCTGGCAGCAGGTAAGGCAGCTGGCTGCAAGCCCAGTTTGTGGCACTTTTTCATCGACTCTGATCCTCCGTGTGAAGCTCAGTATATCACATGCTACAAATTACCACAGTGACTTCATTGAAAAGGCAGGAGCTGTTTACATCTATTGTAAGTCTATTGGGCTGACCACACATCTGTCATCTTCTCAACCATCGGACTGGGCATATGAAGACTGTGAGACTGTTCCACTATGAGAGACTGCGGTATTTCATCACTATTGGTAGACAATTGCATTGCAGTCATGAAGATTCAGTCAGTGTGGATCAGTGTATTAGATAATCACCTGAAACTGATTGCTTTGGAAAACTTTAGGTTCTATGACTGAGATGTTTTGATTTTTTTTAAATAATTATTTTTTTGTCATTGTGACTTTATTTCATATTTAAAGCTGCAGTCCGCCATTTTTCCTCTTTGTCGCCATCTCTGTTTGAAACCTGCAGTTATCGTTGCGTAGGTTGTACTCTGTGTTCGGGCTGATTACCGAGCTCAGAGCCCTCTCCCTGGACAGCACGCCAAATATGTTTACCAATTAATTTACGTGACTTATTTGAAAGTGTGAACTCTTGAACGGGTGAATCTCCAGTTGTCACTGATGATTGTCAGTGTCATATTGACGTTTAATTATTTCAGCTGCTGTGAGAACAGACTATAAATGATCCATGATAAAACCGACTAGCCTGGACAAGACTCCGGCTTTTCTGTTTACAGACGTGATGCAATGACGCACAGAGGAACTGCTGCATGCTTGAATTTCCCGCAGAAATCCACCAGGTCGCTCTTATTATAAAACATTATTACAAGCTTACCGTTGTGAATCGAGCTAAGATAAGGAGATAGTTTTGAACACTGGCTGGTTATGTACTTGCTCAAAATTGATTTTGGATAATTTTTTCCCAAAAAAAGTTATGGACTGCAGCTTTAAAATCTAATGTTTACCTTTCTTATTTTTACTCTGATGATTAAATGGGCTTCCATATAATGCACATGTAGAATGTATTCCTCTTAAAATATCATGTGTCCCATAACATTGGATTTATTTAAGTGAATCTGTTAAAGGATTAGTTCACTTCTGAATGAAAATTTCCTGATAGTTTACTCACCCCCATGTCATCCAAGATGTTCATGTCTTTCTTTCTTCAGCCGAAAAGAAATTAAGATTTTTGAGGAAAACTTTCCAGGATGAGGAATCCCAGATGAGGAATAAGGGTAGCGAAACGATTGGTCATTTAAAAAAGCAAGACGAGCATTAGTGGTTAAAAAGTATATATATATATATTTTTTTTAGAAAATGGCTGAATGTTTCGCTAGACAAGGCCCTTATTCCTCGCCTGGGATCGTGTAGAGCCCTTTGAAGCTGCATTGAAACTGCAATTTGGACCTTCAACCCGGTGATCCCCATTGAAGTCCACTATATGGAGAAAAATCCTGGAATGTTTTCCTCAAAAACCTCAATTTCTTTTCGACTAAAGAAAGAAAGCCATGAACATCTTGGATGACATGGGGGTGAGTAAATTATCAGGAAATTTTCTCAAATCATTTAATGAACTGATTTAAAAAATAACATTTCTAACTTGACTTTGTATGTCAAAATATTTAGCTGCAGATCATTGCCATGATGCTTTATTAGCAAAAAAAGATGAACCACTTCTTAATTAATCAGTCAAAAAGATTTACAAAACAGCCTCAAACTCGACTAATGCAACTGTTGTGATATAACATCACACTCTGTGGCATTTTGTTTTTTTAAAAACATAAATTCAACATGTAACACTTAATAATACATCCAAAATGTACTCCACACTACTGTAAAAAGTTTGCATTCTTTTAATTCAGTTAAAAGGTCACATCAATCTTCTATTGGTCTTCACTTTGCAGGTCAGTCAGACTTCAACAAACGTAATCTTTGAAATGCAGTGAAATCTGAAACTTCTTTGCATGAGCTGTTGTGTTTCCTGTCTCCCACATTCACATGCATTTTAATGCAAGTCAGTATAACGAAAAGTGTAGTAGTGTTATCACCACTTTAGTCATTCGAATCTTACTCAGTGAGTTTATCACAACTAAGTTCACAACCGACTCCCTCACTGCTATAATCTAGACTCAGTTATATATTAGGGTGTATTCTAGTTTTTTATAGTTACTTTCATGTAAATGTATCTTTTGTTAAAGTTAAACGCTGTAATCCTTATTATTTTTGTGCCACAAAAATATGACTAAATTATTAATTATCATTGGATGGATATATGTTTGAAAAGATATTGATCCCTTACAGTAAGTACCTTTATGTCTGTCAGACTCTCAAAAGAAAGACCACTGTCTCTGGCAGTGTTAAATGGTTTTTTCAATCAGAGTCTCAGCATAAAATTCAGTGAATTGTTCATACATGCATACATAATTATATCCATCCATCAAGTTCTGTGACAGAAAGTCAGGTGTACGTAAATAGCGAGAGAACATGATGACAGAGAGAGAGAGAGAGAATCCCCAGAAAGGGAACAGATTTATCCTCTTTCATTAGAGCCCCATCTAATGTTCCATCTGATTGGTATGTTTACTTTGACTGCTCGTGCATTTGCATCTTCTCTCATTTTGTCCCCGTCATTCTGTCACATGATGAAGTCTTGCCGGGATGAGGAGTACATGAGGCTCGGAGGAAGTTGGCTGGCTTTCAAAAAGAAAAAAACAGGAAATGAGAGTTATCAGCACAGATCATGTTTCAGCACTGTATATGTTTGTGGTTGTCACATGCATGAGAAATCAGTGTATGTTTGCCTGTAGGCTACCTGTAGATCTTATTAGCATTGCAGATGCTTCTTGAAAGTTACATCACTGCTTAAAGGAAACATTAAAGCAAGAGTTCACCGCAAAATGAAAGTTACAAAAAAATAAACATTTGCAGCAATAATTTAAAATCTAGTTGCCGTCGGCAGTCCGTGAGGTGGCGCCCTGTGAGTGATTCCTTAATACATGAACACATCTCAGGGCATTACATTCAATTCTAAAAAAAAATTAACTGGTTCTTTTTAACGAGTCTGTCAGAAAGATTTGCAAAACAATCTCAAACGGAGTTCTTGATTTGAATGTGACTCACTCAGTGGTTGAATCGCTCAGAGCCCTCACTGATTACACAACTGACTCCCTCACTGAACTGGGAGTAATTTTTTGGTCATATCCGATTCAAAATGAATCATTGCATTTGACCTCTTAAGATTTTGGCTCCTAAATATTATATATTCAGAGCCAATTAGTCATCTAGTCTGGAGTGTAGTGTAAAGACAAAGTAATGTTAATGCAGAAATGATCTGTGAACATAATGGTTCCAAACGCAACAAAAAAACTTTTGCAGCAATAATTGTAAATTCTTGTTGCTCTTTGTGATCCTGTGAGGTGGCATTATGTTTTTTTAGAGTGCGTGCCAGTGTTTCCTTATCACACGAACACAGTTCAGGCCATTATGTTCAATTCTAAAAAAAACAAATACTGTTTTTTAACCAGTCAGTCAGAAAGATTCACAAAACAATTTCTCTCATGAATTAGCAGTTTGAAACTGATTCACTGAGTCAGAGTTTGTGCTGAAATCAGCCCCTATACCCTCATTCACTATTACTCCACTAATATAGTCCACTTAAAGGAAATTAATGAAAACGAGTGAGTGAGTTCGGACACTGAGGGTGCCAAAAGGGCTGCTGCTTTTGCATCATTTGTGCTTGCTAGGTTTAATAATCATTTGACACTTAGCAAACTGGCAGCTCCAGTAGTAAGATGGTACGATTTATCTTCAACTTTGTCATGGAAACTAGCATGTATAAACCCAAATTAAACAATTTAATAATCAGTTCAAAAGGAATTTATACCTGTATGATATTACACTATAGCCACATTGGACCAGAGGTTTAGAAAGGGGATGGATGGATGATTCAGCTGCAGGCGCCATCTTCTGGCAAGATGTGGGAATTTGTTCGGCATGTGACTCTCACAGTGGGTATTATGGGTATTCTTTAGCCATTGAGCATCAGTTGTATACTCGTTATTGAGATTGAGAGTGGACTCGATAACATTTTTTTTTTTTTACATCTGTGCTACCTGACTAGAGAAAAAAGGCTCCGTCTTCCCTTTTGCCAAATAGGTAGATAACCTTCAACACCCATAATGCACTTAGCATTTTGCTATGCAAGGTCACCCCCACCAGTTTGTTAAACTATGCTTACCAGAGTCAAATTACCACCTTGCTTTAGTAGGAAATAATTCTAAGCAAACTTTTAGTCGTTATGGTTGTATTGTTCCCAGGTGCAAGAATTCAAAGAGTAAACATTTAGCAGGAGTGAGTTACTTTCGGTTTCCAGTGAAGGATCCAGCATGTTGTAGGCAGTGGAGGAAAGCTGCAAAGAATCATAAATACGCAGAGAACTCTGTGTTTGTAGTCAACATTTCAAACTGGATAACCTCGAATATAGTGTTTTTAGTGCTAAACGGAGGGAGATATGGAAAATTTGGAGAAGGACTAAACATTGTTCATTTACATATACTACCAACAATGCGAATAAATAAATCAGCGAAGTAAACTAACAATGAACAACACTTTCGCTGCATTTATTAATCTTTGACAATGATCATTTCAACATTATTAATACATCTTTAAAATCTCAAATTGTATTTGTTAACATTTGTTAATGCACTGTGAACTAAGAAGTTTAATAAAAGCTTTAAAAATGTATTGCTCATTGTTAGTTCATGTTAGCTAATGCATTGATCAATGTTCACAATCTTATTGTAAAGCGTTACAGTGACGTATGTGTAAGCAATGATTCATACGTTTCTACACTATTGACAATGGACATTTTTTGCATGCAAAATTTGGCTGAAATTTCACTAATGTGACCACACCTTAAAGAGAAAGCTGTCATCATTGACTTGTTTCAAATACAATTTTGTAAGAAGTCCTGCATGGATTTGTATTTATTTACCCTTAACCGATGATCGAACATGCATACACACAAAGGGGTGAATTCATCATTAAAAAATCTCCCCAGATCAGTAGCTGCAGGGTAAGTTTATTTGTGCTGTGTAGACTCTTGGCTCCGTCCCCTAAAGACATTTGTTCCCACAAGGTAGAGTAAAGAACAGCGGGAACACTCAAACACTCTTTAAAAGTCACGAAGACACAATCTTGATAGTACGCCAACCCTCTCAGCCAGGCGTCTGGCTCGAATTCAGACTAAGCAGGTAGTGAATGAGGTTGTGCTGAGTAGACTGGTCTCAGAACAGATCTGCAAGATGGTTTTTAATGTGAGTCATTGTGATTGAGGTTGGGTCAGGATGATCAATCGCCATCCACCAACCTGACAACCTCAACGTGAATTCCCTGTTTATGTGTGTGTTTATGTATTGTAGTTGGCACTGTGCTAGAATGAACACTGTTCCCATGTTAGTAATAAGGCACTGTGAGTGTCTGTGTGCCTGATATAGAGTAGACATAAATACTTCTAATGTTTTATTACCTAATGTTTTATTAGTAATAAATTTGCCCTGTTTGCAGGCTCTGTGACGATCACATTAGACTTGGCTGTTCCACTGTTATATAAGTGTTTCCCAAAACAGTCCACCATAGTATTGCTCTGTTTTTGAACTAAAAAAAGACATCCACCAGAGCAGTAAACAACTAATGAAATTAAAAAATACATGAAGGAGGATCACACATCAAAACACCTCAGAACAAGGCAGCATTACTCCAGTCTGCAGTGTCACATGATCCTTCAGAAATCACTCTAATATGCTGCTTTGCTGCTCAAGAAGCATTTCTTATTATTTTTATCAATGTTTCAAACAGCTGTTCAAACGGTGATACTTTTTTCAGAAATCTTTGATTAATGGAAAGTTCAATGAACAGTATTTATTAAAACATTTATTAAATAGATATCTTTTGTAACATTAAAATGTCTTCACTGTCTCTTTTGATCAATTTAATGCACCCTTAATGAATAAAAGTATTAATTTCATTAAAGGGTTAGTTCACCCGTGTTGTTCCACACCCGTGAGACCTTTGTTCAGCTTCGAAACACAAATTAAGATATTTTTGATGAAATCCGATGGCTCAGCTACATCACCAGTAAGACAATTAACACTTTCAATGCCCAGAATGTATTTAAAACCATTCATGTGACTACAGAGGTTCAACCTTAATGTTATGAAAGCGACGAGAATACTTTTTGTGTGCCAAAAAAACAAAATAACGACTTTATTCAACATAGGTTGACCAGACGTCCCGAAAAATTTGTTGTCCCGAATCCCGAATCTGGCCCTAATTGTCCCGAAAATTATACTAAAGCAAAATCTTGTAGTTATTTTCTAAAAACATTAAAAACTGTCTGCGGAGGTTGAGTCGTCCTGCAACCAGCCCCCGCCGACTGCTCATTGGCTGCAGCATCTTTTTTCTAAGTTCTAAAAAAATACCGTAGGCGGCTAGGCGCGAATTTAGATATGCATGTCCTTTTTGTTTTAAGCCTTGATGAAGAGAGCGCAAGTTGCTGCAGCCGCGAGGAGGACAGTGATGCACGCGCACGAGTGATTGATTGTTCGCAGCACTGTGTACAAAAAAATACTTCACTACATTTATTTCGTTATTTTCGTTTAAGCTTATTAGCGTTAGGCTATACAGAAAGGTCTGATTTACGCACTGTTACTTACAACAGTCATTGTTTTTTTGTTTTTTTCACAATGACATTTGAGTTCATGATTTTAATGTTGTTTTTTGTGGCAGACTAAAGACTAATGACAGACTGTTGATCTTTGAATAAAAATATGTTTGGTTCAGAATTTGTTTGAAATTCAATATCTTTTATTATAGGCTACGCAGTCTAATATCATAGGAAGCCCCCCATCCCGTCACCCCAGACTGCAGACACGTCCCTGTCCCGAATTTCAGCCAATCTCATCTGGTCACCCTAATTCAACAATATCTAGTGATGGGTGTTTTCAAAACACTGCTTCATGAAGCTTCGAAGCTTTACGGATCTTCTGTGTCGAATCAGTGTTTCGGAGCGTGTATCGAACTGCCAAAGTCACGCCCCCCAGTGGTGAACCATTGAAATTTCGAAACACTTATTAACGAAGCCTCGTTTACTGAAATCACGTGACTTTGTCAGTTTGATACACGCTCTGAACCACTGATTCAAAACAAAAGATTCGTAAAGCTTCGAAGCTTCATGAAGCAGTGTTTTGAAATTGCCCATCAATAGATATTGTTGAATAAAGTCATTATTTTGTTTTTTTGGTGCATAAAAAGTATTCTTGTTGCTTCATAACATAAAGGTTGAACCACTGTAGTCACATGAACTGTTTTAAATACATCTTTAGTAGCTTTCTGGGTATTGAAAGTGTTAATTATCTTGCTGGCAATGGAGGCCTCATTGAGCCATCAGATTTTATCAAAAATATCTTAATTTGTGTTCTGAAGAGGAATAAAGGTCTTACAGGTGTGGAACGACATGAGGGTGAGTAATTAATGACGGATTTTTCGTTTTTGGGTGAACTAACCCTTTAAATTACATTAGACAGACAGACAGATAGACAGATAGATAGATAGATAGATAGACAGACAGACAGAGAGACAGATAGAGTAGTTGAGAAGGAATGCTTAATAACAGCCAACATTGCCAAAGACTTAATGACTGCCAATTTGCTAGATGACTAAATAAAAATCTCGATAAATAATGCCTTTAACACCTTATAAACCTCTCAGCTTTCCTTTCGGTAGTTTGCTTTAAAGTGCAAGAGTTCTAAATGAGTCTCTGGTATTACAATTGGCTGTAGTTAAGCTTGGTACTTTGTTGCCAAAGCAGAGCCAGCTCTATCCTCGCTTTCTCTCTACTCAAGGTGCCAGTACTGCTGGTACACAGATGGCTTCGATACGATGGCAACTAGTGCCATGAAAGTGGAGGAGGCATGTACAGTGTGTGTTTGTGTGCTGTGTGTGTGTGTGTGGACGCATTGTGTGTAGGATTTGGTCGTGTGCAAATGGAAATAGCATCCTTGTTTTGGGCTGTCATGTTGATTCAATCTGTTGCTCAAGGTTTTTGCTGAGATCCTGTGCTGTGAGCCTTGTTTATGTGTGTGTGAGAGAGTTTCTCTTCAGCAATGCAATGAAATGATTCCATATAGGCTTGGAATCTGGATCTAAACTGTGCCAGTTCCTAAAAATTTTCTGATACTGTTGGTAGATCAGCCGTAGGAGGGGGTAGTGACTGGTCACTGTACCATTAGTGCTTTTATTTCCATTTGCAAAACCTATTGACCTCAGTGACACATCCTGCCACTGAGAGTCTGAGTATGTGCTGTCAACTTCATGCATCAATGTCTCTCTGTCTTTCTATTTCTGTCCTCTGCAGTGTAATGTTGATAAGGCAATTCTAGACCTATGTACAGTTTGGATATCTTAATACTTTACAGTATTTTCAGCATTCAATATTTATCTTGTTGCTTAATTGCTCTGAAGTATTTTTAATTTATTTTAAAAATGTGACTGTTGCTAATTGGAAGACTTAAAATACTGTGAAAATGTATCTAAAAACAATTAAGTCATATTTTCCATGCATACTGTCACACAAGTAAAAATGATATTTAATATTTTTGATATTTAAAGAAATTGCTGATATTTGATATTTAAAGAAATTGCAAGAGAAAGTAGTAAACGATTGAAAAGATTATTGCAGCATGGCCTTTCCTGCCTTTTATTTCTGAGTAGAACAGTTTGTTGTTGTGTTTTTTTTTTTTCTTCTATTTGTTGCGCGAGTAACAACAGCCTCACCTCCCTTGCTCCACGTCAGCCTTCTGTATGTGTGTGTGTGTGTTTAGTGGAAAGGATGTTATCCTGAGGGATCTCAGCTGCATTCCAGCCTTTATCTCTGCATCTCTATATGTGTGTGTGTGTGTGTGTGTGTGAAAAATGTGTAAAAGTGGAGAACTTGAGGTATTGTTGATGAGGAACGCTGACTGTAGGCGTTTATGTGTGTGTGTGTGTGTGTGTGTGTGTTTGTTTGCTTCAGAGATGTATTTGTGATTGTGTGATCTCTTTGGGCTGAACAGTGATTCAAATCTTTCTAAGACGCATGTAAGATGATTGTCTCAGGCAGAAGCAACTGAGGACCAATTTAAACAGCAAAAGATGTATGAACCCCCTGTCCTCTTTTTTAAAAGCAGTAGGGCTCTGAAAATGACTGTAATTATTATAATGAGAGCGAGAAAGAGATTGTGCACTAGGTATGTTTTATTTTGGTAATTTCCTTGACCACAAACAATGTCATAAGCAGGCATGTGTGGAATCTGCACACACAGATTTTGATAGAGTCAGAATGCCGTCATTTACAAAGTTGTACACATCTCCAGCCCCTTGTGGGTTCATTTATTAAAAATGTCAGCCGATTTGTTTGTGTTTTCTACTATTCCTGTAAGAGCTATGTTTAACACATTTTTCCATGATTAAAATCATTCAGCATAATTTTCTCCTAGAATCAGCCCAGATACTGTGAGAATCATAAGTATTCAGACACATGCAAAGCCATTGGTTAGCTGTCAGAGAGCGAGAGAACATGCGAGATGAAGAACAGACAACTGGCAGGGCTTCGCTAGATGTGTACGCACACACACACATACGTGTTTGTTATAAATTGGCTTTTGCTTTATCCCAACAAGTAGTATGTGTGTGATCTGGAAAGTAAAAATGAATAATGGTGACCTGTAATCAGAATGTCCCCTTATGCGCACACGTACCATCTGTTTAATCTTCTCCTTAGTTTGTATATGATGAATATTTATGGTTAGACAGATGTCAACTGTACATGGAGGGAGGTGTCCTGACAGACAGAGGAAAGGAGACAAGATGAGGGAAGTGAGAGAGCAAGTTAGAGAAATCAATGGGGAAGGATGTTAAATTAGAGGATAAACATGATTAAATCAGATTAGGGAGCCATTTATCAAACATTAGTGCAAATACACTCACTAAACACACTTAGTGCAGATTGCCCTGAATTGGGGTTGCATTGTATACGAAAAAGTATGGCGTTTTATCATCATTTTGCAAATTTCAGTACCTGACCGGACAGCATAGTTCAAAAAGTTAAGGGTTGACATCTAATACTTACTGGCATATTTACACTGCCATTCAGTCTGTAAGATTTTTTAATGTTTTTGAAAGAATGTTTTTTTTTTCTTTTCAAAAACACGGTAAAAACAGTAATAATGTGTAATATTATTACAATTTCAAATAACTGTTTTCTATTTTAATAAATTTTAAAATGTAATTTATTCCTGTTATGCAAAGCTGTATTTTCAGCATCATTACTCCAGTCTTCAGTGTCACATGATCCTTCAGAAATCAGTCTGATAAGGATATTTGCTGCTCAAGAAACATTTCTTATCAGAAATTGAATGGAAAGTAACAATGTTAAAAGCCTTTACTGTCACTTTTAAGGCATCCTTGCTGAATAAAAAAATATGAATTTCGTAAAGGTGCCATCGAATGAAAAATTTAATTTATCTTGGCATAGTTAAATAACAAGAGTTCAGTACATGGAAATAACATACAGTGAGTCTCAAACTCCATTGTTTCCTCCCTCTTATGTAAATCTCTTTTGTTTAAAAGACCTCTGAAGAACAGGCGAATCTCAACATAACACCGACTGTTACGTAACAGTTGGATCATTAATATGTACGACCCCAATATTTGCATATGCCAGCCCATGATCGAGGCATTACACAAGGGCAGGACATCTTGATGTGCACAGCTGAATCATCGGACTAGGTAAGCAAGCAAGAACAATAGTGAAAAATGTCAGATGGAGCAATAATAACTGATATGATTCATGATATCATGATATTTTTAGTAATATTTGTAAATTGTCTTTCTAAATGTTTCGTTAGCATGTTGCTAATGTACTGTTAAATGTGGTTAAAGTTACCATTTATTTATTATTGTATTCACGGAGACAAGAGCCGTTGCTATTTTCATTTTTAAACACTTGCAGTCTGTATAATTCATAAACACAACTTCATTCTTTATAAATCTCTCCAACAGTGTGTAATGTTAGCTTTAGCCACGGAGCACCATCAAACTCATTCAGAATCAAATGTAAACATCCAAATAAATACAATGCTCACAGGAATCGATGTATGCATGATGAACACTGTAAAGATCCATTTTGAGGGTTATATTAGCTGTGTGAACTTTGTGTTTGCTGTTTAAGGCAGTTGAGAGCTCGTGGGGGCGGGGAGCGGGAGATTTAAAGGGGCCGCACACTTAATCGGTGCATATGTAATAATGGCTCAAAATAGGCAGTTGAGCTGAAACTTCACAGACACGTTCAGAGGACACCTTAGACTTATATTACATCTTTTGAAAAGGGGGTTCTAGGGCACCTTTAAAAAAAAAAAAAAAACATTTACTGACCCCAAACTTTTGAACAGTAGCGTGTATGACTGCTTCATTTTGTAATTGATTTAAATCAAATCCAGAAAGGGTGTTTTACAAAACTAAAGTTTTATTCTCTTTCTGGTGTAATTTAATAAGCATCAAAGATGAACAATTATGAAATGTTGTGTTTTGTACTTATGTAGACTGTTTCTTGCTTTATTCTTACCAAAGTAGAGGAAAAGTCATTTCAGCTCATTAAGTTATCTAGTCTTGTAAATGAGAAACATTTGTATGTGTAAATGCTTGTGTGTGTGTGTGTGTGTGTGTGTGTGTGTGTGTGTGTGTGTGTGTGTGTGTGTGTGTGTGTAATTGTGAGTATTTGTGAACATTAGCAGTGACATACACTGCTTTTTCAGATACTATTTCCCTAGAGATTGCTGATCTATACGTCATCAGGCAGTGAAAGCATCTCCTACCAACATATAATCTGTCCCTTCAGAGTCCTTGACTCTTAGAAATGTGGCCCCGGCTGTCTAATGACTAAATTGAATGGGTTTTCTATTGAATCTGGCCACAGCAATCCAGATGGCCCTGAGATACCCAATAGGTTTGTGGGTAACCTCGTTTGGCTCGCCACTTCATGAAATGATATTTCTTTTTCTTTTTCTTTCTTTCTTTCTTTCTTTCTTTCTTTCTTTCTTTCTTTCTTTCTTTCTTTCTTTCTTTCTTTCTTTCTTTCTTTCTTTCTTTCTTTCTTTCTTTCAATAATAGGAAGTGCATCCTGTCTCTATCACACTGATTTGATAGTGTTTGATTGAGTCTTTCACTAAAGGCTTGGACCAATATCAACACACCAGTCTTTTAAATTATTCAGCCTTAACAAAGTACCAATGGCTCCAGTGAGAGGCAATAATAGATTGTGTGTGTGTGTGTGTGTGTGTGTGTGTGTGTGTGTGTGTGTGTGTGTGTGTGTGTGTGTGTGTGTGTGTGTGTGTGTGTGTGTGTGTGTGTGTGTGTGTGTGCGCATGTGTGTGCTTCTACATTGTGTGGACCAAAATGTTATAAGGATAACAACACCTGAAATCATTGTTGGGACCAGGCAATTGTCTCCATGAGGAAAGCATACAAAGTAATGTCTTAATGAAATTATAAAATTGCTAAAAGGTTTCTGTGAGAGTTAGGTTTAAGGTTAGGCAACAGAAAATATAATTAGCTCAGTACAACAACAGTAGAAATCAAGGAAAGTCCCCACCTTAATAGAAAAACAACTATGACTGTGTGGGTGTGTGTATTTGAGGGTGTATATGATATGAAAGTTGAAACAGAAGAGACAGGAAATCAAATGTGATCTGTTAAACTGTTTTGTAGTCTGGGAGTTTCAGTCTGAGAATAACCCAACTGTTGAAAAGCTACAGTGTAGGATAAAAACAAACACATACATACACATAGAGACATATAGATACCTTTACATACACATACAGAGACTCAAACATCCGTACAGACACGTATATTTATGTATAAGCGTTTAAAAATCCTTCTCATTGCCAAAGATGAGGGCATTTTATATGATGCCCAGACACTTTTATGCATTTTACATGTTTGTATGTATGCGCCTTTCTTTGCACATGTCCAGCATGTCTGTACCAATGTTTGATTCTGAGGGCAGATGAGGTCAGGATTCCTCTGCTATCCTGCTGACCCAGCACACAAGGCCAGAGAAACAGATCCATCCCCTGCCGGGCAGATGATTCCTGTCTGTACTGCATTCCAGGGCCTCAGGTCTTCCCTTAAGCCACAGTCTCATTATGTGTGGAGTGTGGACAATATATATTCCTGTCAACAGTAGAAAACTGTGTCAGTATGATGGCTCCCTTTGGGAATTACAGTCATTAGGATCTGTTTCAGCCCTTCACCTTTGTCAATCCAAGTTTTACCAGAACTGTTGGGATAGAAAACATATTGTACAAGCTTTCTATTGCATTTTAAAGCAGAATATAAGGCCAAAGAAGTTTCAAAAATATAAAATTAACGGCAATTATTGTCTAATGTGCATCTTTGCATGTTCCCATTCACACTTACTATGGTATAATGCATTTCTTAATGAGAGTGGCTTGCACTTATTGCACTTCCTGCAAGTTGCATGGCATCTGCAACGGACAAGTTTTACAGTTAAACTGGCATCTTCTCCTTCTGAGTCATTACTCTGCTACGGTGATAAACAAGTGGTAGGTTGTCATAATAACATGACCCAAATACAATGGTGTACATCCAAACGAAAAAATCAGCTTACGACAACGCTCACGTGTGATTCATTAAACTTTCGTATGCGAATTCCGTTGCACGAATGAACGGGTGTTGATAAATGTGGCGGCTGAAAACAATCGTCATTTAAATTTCACGCCCCATAGTTTACTACACAAAGAAACATAACCTGGCCATAAAGAGGAAGTAATCTCATGAAAAAGAAATTTATCTTACTCTAAAAACACCTCTCAACCTCATAATTACACACAATAAAATTAATTTAAACAAAAATACCTGTAAATAAAACTAAATACTTACAAACATTATTAATATATATATATATATATATATATATATATATATATATATATATATATATATATATCTTGGTTATTTTAGTACCTCACTCCACAGAATAATATATATATATATATATATATATATATATATATATATATATATATATATATATATATATATATATATATATATATATATATATATATATATATATATATATATATATATATATATATACTTGGTTATTTTAGTACCTCACAGAAAATCCTTTAAATTTATTTTATTCAGAACAAGAACGAAAAATAATTAGCTATATATCATAAATTGAAACACAAATTAGGCTGTAGTAGCATTCATTATAAAGCAGAAATGAATTTATTTAAAGCAAAACTGAATTGGGCTCACATAGCCTACCGCTCTCATTCGGGAAGAATCCAAACATTTCTATATTCGCAATGTAACATTTATTGGTTGCTGATCTACTGTTCATTATGTAAACTAAGGCTTTGTATTTCACTCTTGTTGCAATATCCACATAAAACATCATCCTTCGCAAACGCGCAAAAATGTGTTTGGTTGGGCGTTGCGCTCGCCGACTGGTACAGATGTACTCCTATAGCGGACCATTTAAACTGAGCAGTGTTTTCTCTGCATTAGAGCTGGGCGATATATCGCATGCGATTGTCACGCGCATTTCGTCAGTAAAACTACGCAATATCGCGTTCATTATCGAAGCTGATTCATCTGCGATAATGAACGCGATATTGCGTGGCTTATCAGTGAACTACGGTTCTGTCTATTAAATGCCGCTCCATTTGAAATCAGGTGATGGCGATTTAGCGGTAATCAGGGAACCGGCTTTACTGATGAAATGCGCGTGACAATCTCATGCGATATATCGCACAGCCCTACTCTGCATTTTAGTTTGCTGATAAATGGCTGAAATGTAAAGATAGCGATGCTAGAACTGATATGTAGCATATGCGTGTGTGAGTGAGGCGCCTGCGCGATCAATTGGATTTAATAAAATAAAGATAAATATTTTAATAAAATAAAGAAAACGAATACAACGCATCAAATGAGCGTAGCCTGTAGTAGCCCTACTTGATGCAGTTTTACTCTTTTGTTTTGTTAATCTGTTAATTATTTCAGTGAAATATATATTTCATGTAGTCAGTGTGTGAATCCTTATGTTCTGTTGATGTTGCCATTTGTGCATGCAAAGCGAAATCCCTGGAAAGAAAAACAAAAACATTTGTGGTATTTTAAGACACATCTATTCTAATTTCATTTTAATTTGACATTTTAATCATGTCGTTTAATGGTTATTGATCGGTTAGTGAGTGATTGTCGGTCAGGAAAATAAACTAAATGTTCTCATAACAGTTCTCCACCAGATTTATTATTTATAAGTTCCCACTGAGTCAAAAACTTTCGTACACGGGCTGAGACCTGACGTGAGATTTAATTGTAACCACCGCTCAGTCTCATATTGATAAATGCCAAATTTTGCATGGAAACAAGCGTACGCACAGTTTTCTGGCATACAGTCGTTTGATAAATGAGGGCCATTGAAAAAGAAAAGAAATTGAAAAGAAATCGGTTTGAGTTTGCAAATAATCAAACATCACTATTTTAATTCATGATTCAGGCCACCAGCTTAGTAGTAGAGTTTTCAATGAGCTTAATAGGATGTGTATTCTATTACACAGTGACACTAAAATTTGAGTATTGTTGTGTGTGTTGCGAGCAGGTGAAGGCTGGTTTTGTTGCACTTACTCTTTGTACTGAGAACAAGGGGAACGTCTGAGGGAGGAGTCTTTGACCTTGCCATGTCAACCATGTTTTAAAAGACATTGTCATATTGCCTAGCAACCAGCCTTTTCTGTACTTCCTCTGGCTACTGTTTCTGTTTGCTGCTGAACTGCTGTCCATCACTGACTCCCTGAAAGACATCGATTTGACAGCACTAATATATATATATATATATATATATATATATATATATATATATATAGATATATAGATATATATATATATAAAGATAGATAGATAGATAGATAGATAGATAGATAGATAGATAGATAGATAGATAGATAGATAGATAGATAGATAGATAGATAGATAGATAGATAGATAGATAGATTGTATCTTTCATTTTTGTAGTCAAGAGGGTTTTTTGTTATGATGGTGGGGAAAATATCTTTAGCCTTTTTTGTAGCTGTAATGTCACCATGTCTATAAAGTCTGAAACGGCTGTCAATGTGGGCAGCTCTCTATGGTTTGAGACACCGTGTCTGACATCCATCGCTCCTCTAGCTCTAAAGCATTCTTGTCCAGCATTCATGATTAGTGCTTAACACTTTAATGAGATTGAGAGCTTCTCATGATGCGGATTTCCTGTGTCCCTTCTCTCCATGGCCTCTTTTTGTCAGTAGGTAATTTATAGCAGGACAATGAGGCCTTGACTCCATTGAGTCGCTTTCTGTTCCTGTTTAACTCCTCAAAGTCAAAAGGCTTGAAGAACTCTATTACCTAAAGTCAACATGAAATCAAAATTGACCCTGTTTACTTGTCTGACTGTGCATAATTCTTTGGTCCATGTAAATAACAAATAAGGCCAAAAATCTAAATATTTTGCTCTGAATCTTGCTTACAACTTGCTCCACAAATTTGCTTTTTGTTTGACTTAATCAGTTTCTGAGAGACAAAATCTGTTTTACATTTTGTCTGGTTGAAAATACGTCAGTTTACCAAAGTAAAACGGGATGAATGGCTTATGGGTTATTTCATGATGACTTAAAGTGTAAAGACTATTAAGGGAACACAACATGTTGACTTTACGCTGGTATTATGAGCTAATCTGGTATTATGATTCAGCTCATTAATTAGCTCAGCATTCAATTGAGTATGGCAAATGGTTAATAATCTAATTCAGTGTCAATATCAGCATGCACAGTTAGCAGAGAGATTACTGACTCCTGAGGTCGTTTAGTGCGGTGGTGTAGTCATTAGAGGTGTTGTGAGTGTGTGTGGGTTTACATGGCTTCATTTTGGTGAAAATTAATTTGAAAAAACCTTAATTGGGTTTTTGACCCTCTCTTTGAAACACTCCATTTTGATAGGTGTGCCACATTCAAGACTTGGAAGTAAATGGCCACTACTATGATTGGTTTTGCATATTAAAATAATTTTCAATGTCCATTACGCGTGTGAATTTGTTTTGAAAATGTCTGATGATGAAAAATCATTCTGGAGCTATATTAGAAATACAGTTCATCCATGCTTTATTAATGTTAAGATCACAAGCAAGGCAATGCAAAGACTGTGTTTTTCTACAACTTGGTACTTCAAAATGTCTTGTAATTCTTAAGAGCTGTTTACACGACACAGTTTTCAACTAAAAACGTAAAACTTTTTATGCATTTTGGGCGTTTATTTACATAACAATGGCGTTTTGGGTGCCTGAAAATGCAAACTTTTGAAAACAGGTTTTTAAAGTGCAAGCTTTTGAAAACAGTCTCCGTGTAAACTACAAAAACGCAAATCTGTAAAAACGATGATATCATGCACATGCGCATTACATGTTCAGTCTATAGTGTTTCAATCTCCATCTAATGGCCTGACAGCAGAATACAGCATTTTTAGTCATTTTCGCGGATCAGTGTGAATAGGGAGCGTTTTGTCATCTGTACACGGAAAACTGAAAAGGAAAACTTCTCAGAGATTCAGCCAACAGGTGTTCTGTCCATTTCTTTCAGTTGGAATTGATAGGGCAAAAACACTTTGCATTCTTATTGGCTGCTAGTAGAAAACTGCTGTAGTTATAAAAAATAAATAAATATATGATGAAAGCTGTTTTTGTTTTCTTTATTATTTGAATATTTTGAAAAATGGCAAGGCCACACTGAAATATTTCCCTAATGTTATTCCAAGCACACATCCTTATTAGCACTGTTATTATTACTTTGTCAAATGGCTGAATTCATTGGCTGTTTATGGCCTCTGGAGGGACATTTTTTTAAAAGCTTTTCTGCCTTTGGATAATTTCAGATGTCTTTTTTTACTTTTAATATTCAAAGACTTATTATCCTCTGTCAAACCTGCTGAATGCACATGCCTGCAAAAGGTTGACAGAATTCAGCTCTACGGCTCATATGACAGATGTGTCCTAATTGAGCTGAGCAGATTGATGGTTACAAACTGCTCATGTTTTATAACAGTGATATGCTTGACAGGGAGAGAAGGAAGGAAGGAAGGAAGGAAGGAAGGAGATAGTAAAAGGAAGAAAGAAAGAAAGAAAGAAAGAAATAGGCGAGTTTTTAAAGGGATTGAGAGTGCCCCATAGGCTCCATCATTGATTTATCATCCTTCAGTCTGATTCTTTCACTTTATCTCTTTCACTTTTGCCTTGCTTCAATGTCACTTAAACATTTGGAGGACATTATAGAGGGGAGGTTGTTGAAACGTTTGCAGAACATTAGTATGGAGTTTCTTCCTGCATTAATCAATTCCACTATGCCTCCGTCAGGCCCAGATTTACAACATTACAGATGACAGCGGGCCCTCAGACTCCCTAAGCATGATACGGCTGTGCATGCACGGATGACCTTGTGTCGAACAGATAAAAAAAACAGATATAGGAAATAATTCTGTTAGCAGCAGGATGGTAGGTCTCTAGGAGTTGTGACTTTTTATCATAACCTAATGTTACTAGTGCAACCTGCTTCATAGGAGCAGTGTTAAATTTGATCAATTTAAGGTGCCCTAGAATTAAATATTGAATTTACCTCGGCATAGTCAAATAACAAGAGTTCAGTACAGGGAAATGACATACAGTGAGTCTCAAACTCCATTGTTTCCTCCTTCTTATATACATCTCATTTGTTTAAAAGACATCTGAAGAACAGGCGAATCTCAACATAACACCGACTGTTACGTAACAGTCAGGATCATTAATATGTACGCCCCCAATATTTGCATATGCCAGCCCATGTTCAAGGCATTAGACAAGGGCAGCCAGTATTAACGTCTGGATCTGTGCACAGCTGAATCATCAGACTAGGTAAGTAAGCAAGGACAACAGCGAAAAATGGCAGATGGAGCAATAATAACTGACATGATCCATGATAACATGATATTTTTAGTGATATTTGTGAATTGTCTTTCTAAATGTTTCGTTAGCATGTTGCCAATGTAATGTTAAATGTGGTTAAAATTACCATAGTTTTTTACTGTATTCACGGAGATCAGAGTCATGTCATTATTGTTATTATTAAACACTTGCAGTCTGTATAATGTATAAACACAACTTCATTCTTTATAAATCTCTCCAACAGTGTGTAATGTTAGCTTTAGCCACGGAGCATAGCCTCAAACTCATTCAGAATCAAATGTAAACATCCAAATAAATACCATACTTACGCGATTAGACATGCTGCATGACGAACACTTTGTAAAGATCCATTTTGAGGGTTATATTAGCTGTGTGAACTGTGTTTATGCTGTTCAAGGCAAGCGCAAGCTCGGGGAGTGGGGAGCTCAAGAATTTAAAGGGGCGCAGCCTGAATCGGTTTGTTGTTGGTAATTGTTTCAAAGCAGCTTTACATATTAGAAGCACAGAAAAAAGAGAAGTGGTTAAAAATAAGCTGTACAAGCAGGCGTGGTAATATGTAACATATACAAGATGGTGCTACATTAAGCCAATGTCGGCTGACTTCCAGGGGTGGAAAAAAACCCTAGGAGAAAAACCCAACGTGCTAGCACTGGGAAAAAAGTCCTAGGAGGGAAAAAACCCCTTGGAAGATATTTATAATATATGGATATGGAGTTCAAAATCTGAATTATAAATTTTTATTATTGAGATTAAAAATAGATTATATATAAATATATGTATATGACTTGACTTTGACTATATAACTTTTTTTTACCTTCTAGGCATTTAATTAAGATTTCAAGTAACCCAAACATGCAAAGAGGCATGTCATGATTTGCACTTATTCACTTATAATTTATGATTTAATTCAGTTAATGAGCAATACTTTGAAGTGCAACAATTTGATGATGGACGAATAAAAGCATTTATCCAATTTTTTTGAAAAACTATAAAAATGGAAAAGAAGAAGCTACTGTTGGTGTATTTTTGTATTAAGGCGCATTCACATTAGTAACGTTTCATTGAAATTTCACAGGAAATAAAGATCTATTGTCTATTGTCAACAGTGTATGAAGCACAGCTCACACAGAAGTCACTTTCAAACCAAGAAGATTTCTGTTGATCAATTGTAAAAGACCAACTTGAACACAAGCAATACCTGTGTGAGGAACATTTCCGCCCTCACATGAAACTCCAAATGAGGCAGATTCCTATTTAAAAGAAAGAAATTTCACCAAATAACACTAAGTGGGACTGCACCTTTAGAACAAGTTTCCTGAAGTCTGATCGGAAAACAAAAGGCAGTGTTTGTGTGTGGTAGTAGCCTTGGACCTGCCTGTCTAAAAATACCCATAAACCGACAGACTCTTGACAGGAAAAGACCTCTGGCAAATATATAAGCAAATATTATTATTTCTACTGCAGAAAGCTGATGTGTGTGTGGGGAAGAGGGGGAGATCTAGCACAGCTGTAGGCAGTTTTGTCTGTGGTGTTGAGAGAAGAGGTCGCACCGTGTGGAGAAAGCAAAAAAGTGCATTTGTGTTCAGTGGAGGGCTGGCAGCATCTCAAAGCTTAAGTACATAACACCTACGCACAATCACTCTCTTTCTCCCTTCTTCTGGATAAGCTGTGGCAAAAAAATGCTGTTTGAGGAAAAAAGGTTTTACTACAGATATTTACTACAGGTTTACTACAGATAATAGCTAATAAAAGAACGTCAAGATTTCATTGAATTTAACGTGTTCTTGCATTACTGTGGTGGTAACTCCAAAACTCCAGGGGGCGATAGTTACTCCAAATTTCTGAGCTGTTAAACTGGATTTGTTGTTATTCTGGAAGTTAGCTATGTTAACTCTCGGTGCGTTCCAAACGGGATATATCGCACTTCGGTGTGAAAACAGTCATGACCGCCATATTGAAGGGTCGTTTCAAACCGAAGTGCTCAAAACTGGCCACTTCAAAAGTCCCTTCAGAATGAAGGGTTTCGAAAGGTACAACTGATGGACACTTCAGGCCCCCATGATCCTTTGCACAGGGAAGTTGTTTGACGTCACAGAATGGGTACAGGAGGCTCGGAGTTCGATTTGACCTATAAATGTAGATTATTTTTCTATACTACTGTAATATTTATACGAGTTAGATTTGGTACGTTATTATTTTCAAAATGACATTGTACTTCAACAAAAATACTTTACAGCTCCCTTTATCAGTCCATTCAAATGTTTCAAATACATAGACATAATATATATTATATTTAACATAAAAGACCAGTAGTAGCTCATAATGTTACTACAGTAAATTAATGTGTATGAATACAAAGAGTAAACCAGGGGAAAAAAGACGAAGGCCTTGATTGTCACGTTAAGATGATGCAAAAGTGCATTCCAAAAAAATACTTTTTTGACCCCTACACCCTTCATCCCTTCGAAGCTCTCAATTCAGAGGGTAAACCCTTTGAAGGGAATAGGGATGAGCCCTTCTGAATGGAACGCAAGGTCTAACTAACTTGCTCAGCAAGACTCTCTTCAAACAATTGAACACTGCATGACTGAAAGAGAAAAACTAAGTAGACAGTTTATCTGATATGCTCATTTTTTCCTTGCAGCAACACTGCCACGCAATGTGTAGCATTATTAATTGCATAATGATGACACATTTTGAAAGGCAACAATGTATGGAATTGAGATTGCTTAGCTATAGTTAGCATATATGTCAATAAGTTTTGGGGTCAGTAAGACCTTTTTATAAGAAGTCTCTTACGCTCACCAAGGCTGCATTTGTTTGCTTAAAACTAGAGTAAAAGCTGTGTTGTTCAATATTATTAGTTTAAAATAACTGTTTTCTGTTTTAATGTTTCAAAGCATAATTTATTCCTGTGATGGCAAAGCTGAATTTCCAGCATCATTACTCCAGTCTTCAGTGTCACACGATCCTTCAGAAATCAGTCTGATGATTTGGTGCTTAAGAAACATTTCTTATTATTATCAATGTCGAAAACAGTTGTGCTGCTTAATATTTTTTGTGAAAACTGTGATGTTCAAAAGAACAGCATTTATTTGAGTTAGCTGTCTTTTATGGCATTATAAATGTCTGTACTGTTTACTTTTAAGCAATTTAATGCATCCTTGGTGAATTCATTTATTAAAAAAAACAAAAAAACAAAACATAACCTCAAACTTGTATACAGTAGCGTAATTGGGTGCAGTGTGTTTCGGATACTGTAGGCAAGTATACAAAATCAGATGTGAACTCAGTTTCATTCATTCATTGAACACACTTAAAGGGATAGTTCACCCAAAAAAGAAAATTATGTAATTTACTCACCCCAAACATTATGTTTTTCTTTCTTCTACTGGACTCAAAAGAAGATATTTTGAAGAAACAGCTGACAGGAGCCATTAACTTCCATAGTATGGAAAAATGCCACTCCTTTAAATAAAGCTACTATAAAGCTAGCTGTAAATATGTCAACTGGATCTAGTCCATAACACTAGTTCAACTGACAGTAAAAAAAAAAAAACAAGAAAAGAAAAGAGTTGAAAAGGCTGTTTATGTCAACAACCACTTAGTGTGCCTCTTGAGGCAATACAGAGAATTCAATGCATACTTGTGTCATGTAATTAAAGGTGCTAAAGAGGATCTTTTCGTTGACTGAGAATCCAAAGACTGTTTGTGAGTTTTTGAAATGAGCGCATGCGTAAGAACAACCCCCTCCTTCACAGTTCATTTCAAGGGAACGCCTCCCAAAACTCGTAAACACTCGTATTGGAACACGAGTGTTTACCACCGGCATTCTCTGTATCGTGTTAGTGGATTCATTATGTCGGACTCACCGCAGGTAACTCATAATCTGCAGTTGTTACTCCTGTCTCCTGACAAAAACATTGCATGCAGCGCCTGTGGAGTGTGGAAAGTTACTGGAGTCATAGCAGTGATTGACAAGCCAGAGGGCCAATTGTTTATGCGATGATCGCGCAAACGATTGGCTGATGTTTTTAAGGCCCTACCTCATGCACAGATGATGTATATTAATATCATTCCTTTCAGTGCACCTAATAAATAGTCTTTTATCAGATAGTAAAGACAGTTTCAAGTAATATTGCAAAAATGTATAAAACTGTAGCACCTTTAACTCCATTCTGACACATTTGAAAACATTGTATAAAATCACAATTAGAAGCATTTGCAGTCACATACTAGCATAAAGTATGTTTTGGGCCTAAGTAATTATAGTAATATATATTTTTTGACAAATAAGTTTTGAATTGATGAACATATGTGCTTGGTGTGGTGGATTGTTCCAGAACATGTTTTCCACTTTTCCACTTTTTTTTGGAAAGTTCGTACAGCGTTGCTAATACCGCACAGCCCTCCTCCCCCAGACTGAGCGCTGCCGTCCACTCGACACACACCTCAACTGAAAGACCATTATTAAATGCAGCTTCGCCACAGTTTTTTGTTAGTCAAAGTATGGCCATTTACCTTTTGAAACATACAAACAGGTCCTCTTTCCCTGGAGAGCTCTGACTAATGCTGTACTTCACTGTGTGAATGTGTGTGTGTGTGTTTGAAGAAGAATACTTTGTACATGTTTATATCAGGCTCTTTGTGCTATTCCAGAGTTTCATTTCTTTTTGCTGTCTCTATTTCTGTCCGAGTGTATTTTGTGTTCTTCACAGAGTGAGGTCTCATTCTGAGAATGAGAAAGCACCCACTGACTTTTGTAAGTCACACTGTGCTTCAGTGCTTGTGTTCACTATGTGATACAGAGCTGCATGGTAAGCAGACGTGAGTCTTTTTATCGAAAGCTGGCGGCTGGGATTTTTTTTCTCCCACTTTAGAGTGGTGTTGGGAACTTTAGGACCTGTGAGAGTTCTATTGCTCCAACTCATATTGTGAAGTATGTGTGTCTTTGTTTTTCCATTGAATGGAAGGAAAATTGCTGCTGTTGACTCTGTAAAACAAAGACCCTTATTGTGAAGGACCTGTTCATTTAAATTATTATTTTGCTTGAAATGCAGCTGTTTGCATGCCATTTAAATCTGATGGTTAATCTTATTGTACAGGCATAGACACACAAGCATATGTGAATGTGTTTGAATGCTATATCTAGATCTGGAAAGCTGCTGAGGATATCCTTGAATTATTAGTCCATGTTAACCTGGGTTCTCCTTCAGTTCGGCCTGCATATGTTGCTGTATGGAAACTGTGAAACTGAATTCAGGTCAGATAGACTTTGTGCTGTTTGTTCTCTTGTGTCGACCCTTGGGAAACAAGGTGAGAAGAGTTGTTTCCGCTTCTGCAGAGGTACATTCACTCCTCCTTCTCCCATAGGAAGTAGCAAGTATACGTGCAGGGCTATCCAGCGTCCTACTTCCACAGGGTAGGTGGCCTTGATATGTGACCAGAGTGCATTCTGGGTAATCAGCAGGTCACCTTTACTGTGTGTGGATGCTGAGCGGTTTAAAGACAATTAAACATCCTGCATCTCCTTTAAGCAGCCAAATCCTCCATTCAGACGTGTTCTGACATGAATTATTGAACATTTTTATTCATATTCAATGCAATATTTGTCTCATAAAGCAGGTTGTTCACCTTCAGATTTAGTTATTGTGTCAAAAATCAGAAATAGAACAATACATAAAATACATCATTTTAAATGCTTTTTTTTCTCCAGCTTTAAATTCTATTCATCAGAACAAGCTCTCTCACAATCCTGCTCAAACTTCAGGCTTCTGGAGACATAATGTTCATGCAGAAAGAATTTAAGAACAGTGCTTTCAAACTCTGTGGAACATCAGGTACAAAAGAATAGCAATATCAAACAGCGAGAGCACACGGCGCAATCAAGACAACTGAGTGCAGTGACAGTTTACATAGTGCATCTGTCAAATCTGAGTCAAGTTAGGCTTATTCTTTGCTCTTCTGCCTTGAAAAGAAACCAAATACTGTAGCCTTTGCATTTTGGCAGCAAGACAAGGAAAAAGCCTTTTTCGCTTTGAGGCCTGAAGTTCTGGTCCATTGGAGCGTCAGGAGAGATCCAAAGGCTCAGAGGTGCTCAGTGGGCTGAGCAGCTTTATAGCAGTGCACCCGTGCTGGGTGTATTTATAGCAGTGTGTGGGTTATGCCATTGCAGGGGCGGCCCGCGTCACATGCCAGAGGAACCCTCATGTAGCAGAACCAAGCCAAGACTTCTGTGCTAAATAAAGAGATGCTTTCATATATTTCCACTCTTACAAACACAGAGATAAAGATCTCTGTCTCTCGCTCTCTATCTATTTATCTATTAATCACACATCAGGGAAGAGAGCATTTGAACACCTTTTAAAAAGCAGTGACACTGATTATTTAAATCAATATTGATTAATTCTAAATAAAATAGTCTTACTGACAACAATTGTAAATTGATGAGGGTTTTCTACTCATACATTGCTCAGCGTAAACGAGTACACCCCCTTTGAAAAGTAACATTTTAAACAATATCTCAATGAACACAAAAACAATTTCCAAAATGTTGACAGGACTAAGTTTTATATAACACCTGTTTAACTTATAACATGAAAGTAAGGTTAATAATATAACTTAGAGAGCAAAATTTTCAGTTTTACTCAAATTAGGGTGATGCAAAAATGAGTACATCCCACTGAAAATCTCTGGAGCAAAGCTAAATTTTAGACTACAAATGTCTAATTTAACAAGAATTCAACCACAGGTGAGTCGAATTATTCGTTACACGGGTGTCCAGCAGACAGTTGACTATAAAAGGGTGTTAAAACCACTTCACATTTCATGCTGTCAGCAATGGCACCACATGGAAGAGAAATGTCACAAGACCTGAGAAAGAAAATCATTTCTTTACACCACAAAGGTGAAGCTACAAGAGGATCAGCAAAGCTTTACTTATCAGTCAGGATACTGTAGCAAAAGTGTAAATGTTCAAAACTGTATGGTGTTGCAAAGGTGAGGAATACAAAGAAAAATGCATGGTGCCTACAGTGAATCATGGTGGTGGCAGTGTCCTTATGTGGGGCTGCATGAGTGCTGCTGGTGTCGGGGAGCTGCATTTCATTGATGGCATCATGAATTCACAGATGTACTGCTCTATACTGAAAGAGAAGATGCTACTATCACTCCCTGCCCTTGGTCGTCATGCACTTTTCCTACATGACAATGATCCTAAACACACATCTAAGGCCACTGTTGGATTTCTGAAGAAGAACAGAGTGAAAGTGATTCAGTGGCTCCTGATCTGAACCCAATCGAACACCTATGGGGAATTCTGAAGAGACAAGTTGAGCATCACTCTCCATCCAGTCTCTGAAAGAGGTCATTCTTGAAGAAAAAGATGCAAAATGTCGCCAACTTGGTCATTCCAAGCCTTGAAGACTTGGTGCTGTCATTAAAAATCATGGAGACCATACAAAGTACTAGATGTAGTAGTTTTTGTTGTGGGGTGTACTCATTTTTGCATTACCCTAATTTGAAAAAAACTGAAAAATGTGTAATATAAGTTATATTATTAACCTTACTTTCATGTTATAAGTTAAACAGATGTTATATTAAACTTAGTCTCATTTTGGAAATTGTTTTTGTGTTCATTGAGGTATTGTTTAAAATGTTTCTTTTCAAGGGGGTGTACTCATTTATACTGAGCACTGTAGTGTATATGCACACTCATACACACACACACACATAAGTGCATTAGAAGTACAGCAGAACTGGTTTGTCTGCCACCCGTCAGGTGCGGTGAGATGATATAAGAGGAGTTGAATAGCATCTGACTGACCTGTACAGCTGTTTTCCTCTAATAAAAAAAGATCTGCAGGTATAAGTGGAGAATAAGTTATAAATTCTGCAGGAATGTACAATTTATAACTATAGTCTTATGCACGTAGTATAATGCTGTATAATTATATAATGCTGTTATACAGTATATAATTTACTGATAGTAATCATTGATCTGTCTTTCTTGGAATATGAATAGTTTTGTTTTTGTGTATTTACTGCTGCAACTGTTGCCTTTTGGCTTTCTTAGTTGGGGACACTTGATATTCAACAATGAGCTGATGTTTAGATGAATTAACAATGAATAACTAGATTTTTACAAATAATTGAATCAATACTGAATTTACTTAAGTTGGACAATGACACTATTTTCTTCTAGAGCTGCTGTACAGCCAGAATTATTTTCCTGTTATCAATGTAAAGCTGCATTGTAAAAAGCGCTATATAAATAAAGGTGACTTGACTAAAAAAAAGTCAGTTGTCCCAGTCTGACAACTGAAAAGTGCTTGAAACCCCTCTACAACCAGCCGACAGACCAGCCTTACCAAGCTGTGAGATTTTTTTTTTTTTTTTTTTTACAGTTGTTAATAAGAAATATGTATTGAACACAGGATAATAAATGAACATTTTCAGTGCTTGACAATTGCATTCCCTCTCTTTATCTCCCACCGTGTTCTCTCTTTCACTCACTCTAGCTCTCTGTTCCCCTCTTTCTTTCAGTCGGTCGGTCTTGCAGTCTGGGATTGTGTTTCATTTCCTCAGTCTGTAATTTTAGCAGAGTGAGTTTGCTAAAACTGGCTCTCTTACATTTTTAACATACAAGCAAACTTGAGAACACAATGTGCGGTCACACGTATATAATAAGGAAATGTTTAATTTATTGGGCAAACAACTACTAAACAAAATTACAAATAATTACTGTGTCTCTGTAGTACTGTATATTACAGCAAGGAAAGTTCACACTTGCATGTGCTTTAATAAATATCTGATATATTGTGTGGTCTGTGTGCACACATATGGGTGTAAGCAAGTATTAGCATAATGCTTTTACAAAATGACAGCAACAGCAATATGATGAAATATATCAGTGTTCTTCAAAAGAAATGGTGACATTTATTATTAATATTAATATTTAGATCAACAGTTTCTACCATATAATATAGATAATTAATCACTGTAGGCTTTATGTTGTTGCCAAGAAACAACAATCTGGCACATTTCCCAGGTGAAAAAGTGCACCTCCATAATGTACTTAAAATGCTCTATTTTCGTGTACTAATTTTGTACTTAATATACAAAAAAATTCTTCTTTAGTACTTAAGATAACCTTAAGAACATCTAAGTGTACTCAACTGGGTTATTTTGAGACACCTTGAACTAAAATGTGTTTTTAACATGCCATCTCTGTATTAAAGAAATGTATTTAGTTACCACTTGTAGTACACTTGATGAAAAGATGGATTCACTGTATGAAAGATGGGTTCAAGTTTGCTACAAGTGGTAACTAAATACATTTTTTTAAATAAAGAGATAGTATGTTAAAAGCACATTGTAGTTCATATTCATTGTGTCTCAAAATAGCACAGTTGAGTACATTCATATGTCCTTAAGGTTATCGTGAAGGATTAGTTCACTTCTGAATGAAAATTCCTGATCATTTCCTCACCCCCATGTCATCCAAGATGTTCATGTCTTTCTTTCTTCAGTCGAAAAGAAATTAAGGTTTTTGAGGAAAAAATTCCGGGATTTTTCTCTTTATAGTGAACTTCACTGGGGTTCAGCGGGTGGAAGGTCCAAATTGCAGTTTCAGTGCAGCTTCAAAGGGCTCAACAAGATCCCAGACGAGGAATAAGGGTCTTGTCTAGTGAAATGATCGTCATTTTAAATAAATAAATTTATTTTAACCTCAAATGCTTGTCTTACACTGCTCTGCGATGCGCCACACATTACGTTGACGTAGGCAGAAGTACCGCGATAGGGCGAAAAACTTAATCTAATTTTCTCCTCCAACTTCAAAATCATCTGATATTGTTGTTTTACCTTTTTTTGTAAAGGCCGTTTGGCTTAATCTTTGCACATTCGCTTTGTAGACACTGGATCGGTACATCCGCTTACATCACCCATGACCTTTGTCACGTGATTATGTAATGTGTGGCGCATCGCAGAGCAGTGCCAGACGAGCTTTTTTGGTTAAAAGTATATAAATTTGTATACTTTTTAGAAAATGACACTAGACAAGACCCTTATTCCTCATCTGGGATCGTGTAGAGCCCTTTGAAGCTGCACTGAAACTGCAATTTGGACCTTCCACCTGGTGAACCGCACTGAAGTCCACTATATAAGGAGAAAAATCCTGTAATGTTTGAATTTATTTTTGACTGAAGAAAGAAAGACATGAACATCTTGGATGACATGGGGGTGAATAAATTATCATGAAATTGTGAAGTGAACTTATCCTTTAAGAAGTACTAAAAAAAGTACAAAATTAGTGTGTGGAAATAGAGCACTTTAAATACATAATGGAAGTGTACTTTTTTCACCTGGGTTCAACTGAATGATTTCAGCCCAATTACAATTTAGAGTCAAAAACATGTTTTATATGCATAGATTTTGGAAAACTGCTTTTTAAAAATAAAGTTTTAGTACAGCTTTGCTGTAGCTCAAACATAATGACATTAAGGATGCAAAGGTCATGAGTTTGATTCCCAGAAAATGCATGAACTGATAAAAATGCATACCTTGAATGCACTTTGTATAAAAACATCTACCAAATGCATACATGCATTATGCAATTTAAATGTCAGGTCAAACCCCATACCATTACAGCTTTGGCTTTCAGAAGTGACACATTCTCTATAAAGTAAACCCACGCACCGAGACCATGCTTAGATCCATTTACACAGACCAGGGGTAACGCACAAAACAGGCCCTGAAAGTGCGATATTTATTTATTCTAAAACATAAAGAGGATATTGAATGATTTTTTATCAATGTAGTGTATTGAACAAATGGCATTAATAGTCCGTATCTAATATTTTCCAATGTCTTGTACCTTTGACGGTGTTAACCATGGTGTCACGTGGATGGGAACATGCATGGAAATGATATGCACATGAGGTTATGCATAGTAAAACTAGGCATCATTTTATGGTGATTTCGGGGAGGAGACAGGGTGGAGATGCACATACTCACAATCTTCCTCTGACTGGGATTTATAAAGGGATTTGTGCGCAGGTTCTGGCGTACGCATGGTTTTATAAATCTGATTTTTTTTGTGTGAATGCAAAATTTAGCTTTTGCACGTGCATACACTTGGATGAAATCTACGCAAAGTTTTATAAATGAGGCCCCAGACCAGTCATTTGCCTCCAGAGGAGTGATTGCATTATAATGGATATGAGTTCAGACCTTCTGACCAATCAGAAGAATCCAATATATAGTACTGAATTTGGGACCTGGTTGATCGTCTCTAACAAGCTTTCACTTATACCAGTTGTCTGAGTAATGACCTCTCATAAGTGCCTGATTGACTAAAGCATAACATAAGCATATTCTGTGTAGGTAATTACTGATTCAGAACAGGTGCTCAGGTTATTTGTGTTAATTAACTTAATTCTAATGGATTACAGTATGCACAACTAATTAAAGCACTGCTAAACTGAATGGTTAAGTGTTTTTACTTAATTGGCCATTGAAAGAGAAATTTGTACAGAATGTTGTGGGGAAAAATCACAGGTATGTTCTAGTTACATCGGCTGTATAAACAAAACATGTCAGTGAAACATTTGAATCTAATGAAGGAAAATAGGAAAGAGAGGAAAAAGAGTAAATACACCACGTTGAGAGACAGAGACCTATAGAAGGTTTTATATTATGTGTTGGATGAGTAATATGCATTGCCTATACCTCCGCAGAAACCTTGACTGCAACCTGCATTGCAGTTGACAGAGAAAAATCACACTCGCACTCTCACACACACAAAGACAGACTGATTTACAGGCAAGAGACATGCATCACATACTGTTTGCACGCCGTACACATACATTAATGCTCGTACACATGCAGTTGAGCTGGCATGAGCAGTGAAGTATTACAGACAATGCTCTAATTGGTCCCTTTGGAGTAGATGCATGCCCAGGCTGGAAAAATATAAAAACACAGAGTGCACAGCAGATAACACCAAGGGGACCCTTCCTGTTCTCTTTAACATACACACATTCTGTGAACATTCACTGTTATGTGAATGTGTTTAATAGAATGTTTTTTTTAGTCTGAGCAGTTCCTATGCAGGGGTCAGCAGTTATATATGTATGAAGTCTTCTCATTTTTGCAGTTGTGATAATATATGCGTGTTTGTTCTTACATTACCAATATCATTTCAAAGCGCAGACATCAGAATCGCTTATGCTTTCATGTATGTTCTTTTTTTCAACAACATGATAAATTAACCTCTTTGAACTTCATCTTAATATGTGACCTTTGCTGTGATTTGAATCAAATGCACAAAGTAATACCATTCGTTGTCTGTTTTTTAATCATCTGCAGTGTTCATCAAAAACTCTTCAAATGAAGCAATTAGGCTTCTCAGCAAATGTCTGTTTTTTTTTTTTTTTTTTATTGGGTTTTGAGCCACATCACGACTCACTGATTGAAAATAAGTGTGTATTTAGCATGAACTCATTTAGCATTACTCATCCTCATGTCGTTCCAAACACGTAAGACCTTTGTTCATCTTTGGAACACAAATGAAGATCTTTTTATTGAAATCTGACAGGTTTCTGTCCCTCCATAGAGATCCAATGCATATACCACTTTCAAGGTCCAGAAAGGTAGTAAAGACATAATTAAAATACTCCATTGATTTAACCTCAGTTTTATGAAGCTGCGCGAGTACTTAAAAAAAACAAAAAACAATTTACCACATCATTGTTCCCAGTTTTTGAAAAAAAAGCGTATTATTGCATTCATAGAGTGAACATTTCACTGAAGTTACATCCGTAATTCGTGCAAAACGTCATGGGGTGTAGGAAAGGAGTGGATAGACACATATTTACTATTTGATAAGGATATGTTTGTGTATTCCTTTAGCAGGCACACAGACAGGATGACACTTTGACTAGTATAAATAGCTGTGAGTGAAGACAGTCCTGCACCTTCTCATGTCTTGTGTGTTTGTGTCTGTGTAGAGTAGACATATGTTCTGTTATCCTTTTAAATGACAGAGATCAGGGCACAAACATTCTGTCAACTTGGTGTACAGAGAATGTAACTTGGTCTCATCTGTGCCCTTAACCTCTCTGCCTTTTTCTCTCAGTTACTCCTTATCACATGGAGATCCATTCAAAATTGTGCTGACATTGCCATTCACTCTCAGGAGCGATCTGAATTCAGACACCATTCAGTAGTTCAGTGGAAACACGGCTGTGTTATGAAACAAGGCTAACGTGCAGACGACCCTCATGGATCTGCTCCCAGTAACATGCACATGGCTTGGTGAAATGAGTTCCTGTGCAGCGATGCCCAAATAATCCAAGTGCCCAAATAAGCTTAGAATTTTCCAGGAAATGAAATACAACCCTCAGCCTTGGTACTTGGTAGTTGCCTGGACTTTATTTTGCTAATATCATCTGGTTTCTAGCACAATACATCACAAGCCTGTTTGAATGTAAATAGTAAATACACACACATTACTTGAAGTGATGTTGAAATCATTTGACTGTTTCAAGTACGTATTTGTTTGAACATTTCAACCATTTCAGACAAAGCAACATTGGTTTAACCAATAGTGGGAGTTTGGGATGAGACAGGATTTTTAAAATAAAAATAAATATATAAAATATGATGTTGCAATTGCTCATTTATTCTCATCTGTGCAAAACATGAGTTAGTGATTTAGTAGCCACTCTGACTGATTCAGTGAGTTGATTCAGTGAAGGATTTGTCGTGTTCGACTTCATGCAGCACTGCGCCAACCGATCTGTGTATGACATCAAAGTACTGTGCGAATGATTGGAAAGCAGATGACATGTGACCCTGGACCGCGAAACCAGTCATAAGTCACATGGGTATATTTGTAGCAGTAGCCAACAATACATTGTATGGGTCAAAATTATCGATTTTTCTTTTATGCCAAAATTCATTAGGATATTAAGTAAAGATCATGTTCCATGAAGATATTTTGTAAATTTTCTACGGTAAATATATCAAAAAGTTATGTTTGTGAGCGGATATGCATCGCCTAATTTGGACAACTTTAAAGGCGATTTTCTCAATATTTTTGATTTTTTTTTTGCACCCTCAGATTCCAGATTTTCAAATAGTTGTACCTCGGCCAAATATTGTCCTAACAAACCATACACCCACTGGAAAGCTTATTTATTCAGCTTTCAGATGATTCTGGTTTTGTGGTCCAGGGTCACATATGCTTTCAAATCGCTCTCGTGGTACTTTAATATCATACACCTCACATCATACATCGGTCTGCACTAGTCCAACACACTTTACGTATTTTTTTGAACAATTCATTAAAATAATCAATTTATAAGAATCATTAATTCATGACTATTTGTTGCACAGTATGTTTTTGATTCACTAAATAGAATTGGCTCATGAGAGTCATTTGTTTGTTCATTCCCTAGCACTCAATAGAAAGGCATTTTCTTGCCAGCTGCATTTTTTTTTAAATCTCATTCATTCACGATCACAGCCTTTAAACAGTGTAGTATGACATTGTGCATGCTTTTGTATATGTGTGTCTAGCGTATGTGAAGCTCAGCTGTTATAACAGTCCTCTTCATCAGAGGTGGGTAGATGTGATATGAGCTTGATATGGTTCTGATCCAGCTGAAGATTTTCCTGGTTATTCTCTCTACATGTGCTTTGACTTGCAAAGACTCCAGAGCAGGAGTTCATATTTTAATCAAGTAATCAGATCTGTTCTGATGTTTCCTTTAGCAGCAAACATATTCATATCTCTGATCTTCTGTGTATGCATGCTTTTTTCGCTGGCTTGAGATTTGCTGGTTTGAGATTTCCATTATGTGCCTTAAAGCATGAATGTATCTGTAGGTGTAACTGTGACTTTCCTGTCTGTTTTATATTGATTAATGTGTGATAGACTACATTGACCTGTGATAAATTGGGTACTTCAGATTTCTAGCTGAGATAGCTGTAGATAGAAATGTATGTTAGTTTCCTTATTTTTATTCCAGGCCATAGCTTTCCTTCCTTTTTTACTTTGATACATTTCTTTGCTTTGTCTCTCACGGTTTACTTTATTTACCCTAATGTATATTTGTAATTCTTTTTTTTTTGTACTTTTTTTCTTATTTTAGTAAAGTCGATACCAGTGAAATTTTCTGATACTCATTATCAGTATATTAATACCACAGTGATATTCAGTGTTCAATCAATGTGACATTAATATGATAATGTGATGAATGACATGCTTGTTTATTATAATTAATGAAATTTAAATAAATATCAATAAATGCGATTACAAAAATGACTATTTTTCAGTTAAGTAAACATTGCATCCTGTTCAATTCAAGTAATTATTCAATTATTCAGTGAGTAAAAAAAGACATAGAAGGAGCAGTGATTAGTTTTATTTTTTTCTAGTCAAGACTTGTTGACTATGTATTGGTATGTAGGGACTCTAGGGAGAGGTATATTTTGTAGAGTATTAATTTATTGAAATTTACTGTTTCATTATTATGTTATTATAAAATAATTCTTGCTCTTTTCCCCAGCATTGTAAAACTCTAACATGTTTTGTTATCTTTGCTAATATAAGAAACCATTTAATGTAATGTTTCATTTTTAGATTGTCTATTTCAGCTATACTTATACCAGGCTTCTTTGTGCTCTTTCTGCAGGATGGTTCAAAGCAGAGGCAGGCAAGGAAGAAAACTGTCTCATTCAGCTCCATGCCAAGTGACCGCAAGATGAACAGCACAGCTGCCTGCATGGCCTTCATGATGGAAGGCTGTGAGATGAAGAAAGTTCGTTCCAATTCTCGCATGTACAATCGTTACTTCCTATTGGACCCTGACATGCGCTGGCTCCGCTGGGAGCCATCGAAGAAAGACTCAGAGAAAGCCAAGCTTGAGATCAAGAGCATCAAAGAAGTTCGGTTGGGAAAGAAAACACCCGTCCTACGCAGCAACGGCCTTTCGGATCAGTTCCCGGATGAGTGTGCTTTCTCAATTATATATGGAGACAACTATGAGTCTCTGGATCTGGTCGCAAGCACGGCAGAAGTGGTTAGCACCTGGGTGATGGGACTACGGTACCTGGTCTCATATGGGCGGCACATGGTGGGCGTAGTCGAACCCAATCAACCTAGTGTTAGAACATCCTGGATTGGGTCAGTGTTCGAGCTAGCTGATCCAGAAAGGCAAGGACATATTGACCTCTTCCGGGCCACCCAAATCATCAAGGGTCTCAATCCTGGCATGAGGGAGTCTCGCATTGAACTGAAGTTCAAAGAGCTACAAAAGGCCAAGGACTGCTATGGGGAAGGCATTGATTTAGACACTTTTGTAGAAGCCTACTGTGAACTGTGCACACGTCCTGAGATCTTTTTCTTGCTGGTGCAGTTCTCTAGCAACAAAGAGTACCTGGACTCCAAAGACTTGATGCTTTTTGTGGAGGTGGAGCAGGGAGTGGAGGGAGTCACAGAGGAAATGTGTCGAGAGATTGTGCACAAGTACGAACCCTCTGCTGAAGGACGTAACAATGGCTACTTGTCCATAGATGGCTTCACACACTACCTCCTGTCATCCGAGTGCCACATTTTTGACCCGCAGCACAAGCATGTTTGTCAGGATATGACGCAGCCCCTTTCACACTACTACATCAACTCTTCCCACAACGCCTCACTTTTGGAAGATCACTATTGGGGCTCATCGGACCTCAGCAGCTACGTTAGGGCGCTACGCATGGGTTGTCGAAGCATAGAGGTTGTAGTCTGGGATGGCCCTGACTGTGAGCCTGTAGTCTATGTTGGTAGCTCTGTTGCATCCCAGCTGGCCTTCTGTAAAGTTCTTGATGTCATTAACCAGTATGCCTTTGAGGGTTCAGAGTATCCACTAATCCTCTGTCTTGTCACACACTGCAGTGTTCCCCAGCAGAGGGTCATGGCTCAACACCTGAAGAAGATTCTTGGGGACAAACTGCACATTGAGCCTCCTAATATGGAGGACCATTACTTGCCCTCCCCTGAGAAACTCAAGGGAAAGATACTCATAAAAGGGAAGCGCCTGCCTACAGACTCTCAAGAGTCTGAAGGGGAGGTCACAGATGAAGAAGAAGGCTTCGAGATGTCCAGGAGAATGATGGGTGTAGACGATAAGGACCAGCTCAACGGTATTGGCTGCAAACGATTACGATTCTGCAAAGAACTATCTGACCTAGTCACCCTCTGCAAGTCTGTGCAGTTCCGTGACTTTGAGACGTCGAAACGGGAACAGAGGTATTGGGAGATTTGCTCCCTTAATGAGGTTGACGCCAACCACTTTGCCAACGAGTTTCCTGAGGACTTTGTCTCTTACAATAAGCGATTTCTGTCACGGGTGTACCCAACGCCCATGCGCATTGATGCTAGCAACATGAATCCACAGGACTTCTGGAAGTGTGGTTGTCAAATTGTGGCAATGAATTACCAGACTCCAGGTTTGATGATGGATTTGAACCTTGGATGGTTTAGGCAAAACGGCAACTGTGGCTACGTCCTGCGTCCGGCAATAATGCGTGAGGAGGTGTCGTATTTCAGTGCCAATGCTCGTGACTCACTTCCTGGAGTCTCAGCCCAGCTCCTCCACATCAAGGTGATCAGTGGTCAAAATCTACCAAAGCCTCGAGGCTCTGCTGCTAAAGGCGACGTGGTAGAGCCGTACATCTATGTGGAGATCCATGGAATTCCTGCAGACTGCACAGAACAACGCACAAAAACTGTCTCGCAAAATGGTGACAATCCGATTTTTGACGAAAGCTTTGAGTTCCAGATCAACCTTCCCGAATTGGCTGCTTTACGTTTTGTTGTCCTTGATGATGACTACATTGGCGATGAATTTATTGGCCAGTACACCATTCCTTTTGAGTGCCTGCTTCCTGGTTACCGGCACGTACCATTGCAGTCACTTACAGGGGAGTTTTTGCCTAACACCACATTGTTTGTTCATGTTGCAATTACAAACCGGCGAGGTGGGGGTAAGGCCCATAAGAGGGGTCTCTCTGTGAGAAAGGGCCGCAAAGCTAGGGAATACACCTCTACTAAGACCACAGGGATCAAAGTAGTAGATGAGCTCTTCAGGGCATCGACCCAACCACTACGGGAAGCAACAGACCTACGGGAAAACGTACAGGTAGGGTCTTTTCACGTTCAACGTTTTTAAGATTTGGTTGTTGAGTCTGTTTGCTCTGAATCTCGAGTCTTTTGAGAAATTAATGTTCTGACAGAAAGCATTGATATTGATATACAAGTATTAATGATATTTGTATATAGCTTCAGGAATCAGGAGTAATCAATAATAGTAGTGACTGTTCATAGTGTAGATTCCCTCTTCACATTTAAATAAAACAAAAAATACATGTTGTGTCAAAGCACAACATGTATTTGGTATGAAAAATGTGCATGTGGAAAAAATTAAAAATTCCTCCACTGAGGAATGGCATCAGCTGCCATTTTTAGTATTGAAATCTGCCTTGGCCCTAGAGGCAGTTTAAGGGAGGTAAAGGGGATGTAACAAGGATTATGACAACACAGTATTGAAAACACATGCTTAGAAGTACCTGTGAAGTCAAGGACAGGTAGAAAGTGAGAGAGTTAATGATGCAAGAAAGATCTACAGTGGAAGTTTTGTTGTTGAGCTCATTAGTAATGCCCTTAAAACCGGATACCCGGGTTTTGTTTCTAAAGGTGTTTTCACATCTTTCACAAAATGTGTTTTTACAGATGAGAGATTACAGATGTTTCTCAAATGCTGGAATATTAATCATGCTTTGTCACTGAATACTAGTGGAGGAGTAAAATTGCATTGTTATAAAGGCAGTACATCATTCCAATTCATGTCACGAAAGATTGGGTGAAAGATACAAATAATATTGGTTTCCAAATGACTTTTGCTCAGCAGATTTAACATGCTGTCCTCTAGCGCATGGTCCTAATTTAAGAAGACTAAAACCTCAAAGGACATCCCATTAGATGATTAGAGACAGAAAACATATGGCCAGCTTGAGCTGTCCTTCTGCTCTGGGTCTCTCCCCTTGTCTTTAAATGTGTGCACGCATGTGTGTAATTGTGTTATTTCATTTCTGCTGTTACTCTCATTTTCTTGGATTGTCCATTTCTCTGGTGTTCACACAGCTGACCTAGTTTTTTATATTAAAATATGCTTCTATTCATTTACTTGTTATAATTAAAGCTTACATTTACATTTATTCATTTGACAGATGAATTATCCAAAACTACTTACAGTGCATTTAATGTGTCCATAATATCAGTTCTTGCATTCCCTGACCACATCCAAACTGACCTTATGACACTGCTAGCGCCATGCTCCACTGTATGAGCTGCAGCCGATACTGGATTTCCATTTGTTACAAATTTATTTAGTTTAAAAAACTTCTTTAAGAAAGCTAGAATTTAGCCTCCTAAAAGTCACTGTGCAATTCAAACAGTGAATCCATTTCCTATTAGCCTGTTTCTCCACTGATTACTAATTGGAGAAACTGATGCGTGTCCACTAAAAAGGAGAGGAGAGGGCGGTGTACAGGAAAACACTCCTTTCATGCTCAAGTGTGCAAACGGTTAAAGGAAACACACTGCAGAATGTGTATAGGTTTTAATGCTGCTATTAAGAATTCATGTGTTGTGTAACACTTTTTTGTTATCCTGCTGTATCTTGGAATAAAACTAGGGAAGATGAGGGCAGAGCACCAGTATCAAGTGCCAAGTGATCCTGTTGTTGGCAGGATGTCATTCTGCTCAATCACTTATAAAGTTTCAACATCAAGCTGTCTGCTGCTTAGTTTTTCTCCATGCCTCTGTTACACACTTCAACAGCATGGTCTTCACGGTCTCTGTCATAGCAATCCCACAGGAAGCACTGCTTGTGTAGAATGTGAATATGCAGATGATTAGATTATGCTTCTCTGGTATGGATACTTTTACATTTTTATTTTTGAAAGCACATCTTGAACTATTTTAGTCTCACAAAGCCATTTTTAATTGTGGCTTGCGTGTCAGTTTTAAATTGGATACTATCGGTGTATCATGAGGAAGTAATCTTTCAATACAGAAAAAAAATCCCTAGTCAGGATTGTATTGCAACCATATTGAAGCCTGATCTAAATCTGCTTTGCTTTAAATATGGACGTATTGGCATGCACATTGCTCAGTGTTTACTATGCACACTGTCATGAGTCAGCACTTTTTGATTGCATAACATCCTGTCAAAAGTTAACGTGTCTGCTTTAGGCTGAGCTTTATAATTGTGCCTAAAGCACAGAGTCAGAAAGTGGATGAATTAGACTTGTGCTGCTGCAGCATTTAATGGGTAAATATGAGTATTTCATGGCCATGGGGCGACAGATTTATGCCACAATGACAATAATAAATCACAGCTGTCTTAGCACGAGAACTTTAAGATCATCAGTGGAGTTTCATGATTATGTACTTCCGCTTTAACTAGGAAAATGTTGCTCAAATGTTTCTTTTTATAGCCCTGAAGATAATTGAAGTTGTTGTTTGTTTCATTGTAGCATCAACTTAGGATTTTCTAAATTCTAAACTCATGTGATTTTCTTTCTTTTGGTGGAATATCAGCTGATTCATTGAAAGGATATGACTCAAAAAAAACAAAAAAAACAATTTGTTCATTAATCAGACATGACTAATTCTCTTGAACATGTCAGGGTGAGCAAAATTCAAAATGTTCTATGGACTCATGGACTTCTTTTATGATGCTTTGATGTTTTGTTTTGTTTTGTTTTGTTTTGTTTTGTTTTGTTTTGTTTTTATGTTAAAAGCTCCAGTCCCTATTTATTTCAACTTAGTCTTTTTTCTATTATTTTACCTATACTATTAAAAATGTATTAATCTCATGATTTCTTACCAGTGTTTCAAAAGTAAAAAGTGAAATATTGACATAACTTATTAATGTATTTAGTTGTTTATTTATGTATTCTCTTATTTTTAAAATTTAAAATTTCACTTTATTTATTTTTTTTTTTCTCATTGTTTTCCCCTAGCACCCCCTTGTGGCCCCATTTTAAAAACCCCTGTTCAAGATTACTCCTTTTGTGTTCCATAAAAGTCATCTGAGTTTTGGACAACATGGGGGAAAAATAAATTAATGTACTTACATTCACTTACAGTACATTCAAATTTGCACAATTTACATTCTCAATAGATCTTTTTGTGATTTCCCCCCCCCCCCTGTATTGGCTCACGTAGTAATTCAAATTCCACTTAATCCAAAAGATTTTTCATGTTCTCAATTACTTACAGGCTTGTACAATTACAATTTGCACCCAGATCTATAATCACGATAGCCTGTTTTTACATTATATTTTTGATCCATTTTCACATTATAGCTCAGCTAGTGTGACCCCGACCCCCCCCCCCCCCCCACCACTCTTCCTGACCCATGCAAACACAAACACCCTTGTTTTCACAAACACAGGACGAAGTGTCTGGAACACATTATCCGAGCGCTTGCCGGAAGCGGCTCTTTCCCGCGCTCTCCTGGCCTGAGCCACGCTGTTTGTGTGTGAATTCAATTGTGGAATTTGGATAATGCAGTAAAGAGTTCATTAAACTGAAAATAACAAAAATGAATGATAAATGGAGGGAAAAAATAGTGCATTAGATAGATAGAGGAGCTCTTCTTGAGTATATGTGTGGGTGGGTGTGCGAGACCGCTGATGACTCTTATATGAACAAATTGTCCAAATCTCTTCGTAAACACCAATCTTTAAACACTCCAGTATTTCCCTTACACACAAGCATCTGTCTTAGTTAAAAACAAGGTAGTAGGTAGGTGGGTGTGTGTGAGCATGTTTTGGTATTCCTGTGGGGAATTTCTGAAAATGTCCCACGAGAATAGCCAATCCTGTTGAAAGCGTCGTGCTGGGGTCATCTCCAAAGGGAAGACAGATTAATAAATGTGCTAAATATAAATTCTCGTGTGTGAAAGAGTATGTGACTGCATGTGTCTGGAAATGGTTGACGGCTTGACAAATGCTATCATGAGACCAAAAGAATATTGTTAAAGGGTGAGTTCCCCAAAAAATGAAACATCTGTCATCATTTACTCAACCTCATGTTCCTTCAAACCTGTATGACTTTCTTTTTTCTGTGGAACAAAAAGTAAGGTATTTTGAAGAAATATTTGTGTCCATACACTGGGGTCCAATGTTGTTTGAACATCAGCAGTTTTTAAAATATCTTCTTTTGTGTCCCACATGCAGAACATCTTCTTTCTTTGTACCTTACTTTAACAGTTGATAAAAAGACAACTCTTATGTGCACTCTGATGAGCTCTGGGTGTTTCTCTAATTATCAAGTTTCAAGCATACTGTATATGTAGACGCAAATGCACTCACAGTCGGGGTATGAGGTGCTCAAGGGCTCAAGGGGGAAAATTTTATTTTCTGATGAAAATTGCGATTTAAAATGCTTTTTTTTTTTTAAGCTCCAAGTTTGCAGTTCTTGTTTGTAGAACTGAACAATTTGGTCGAAATGTTGTTATTATAAAGCAATATAATTATAAAATATTATTATTATTATTATTAGTGGTAGCAGTAGTTGTAGCAATATTAAATTGAATATTTTATAATAGTAATATTTTACTGAAAGTATTTAAGGAAAGTATTTAACTAAAATTACAATACTAATATTTATAGCTAATGGCTAATATAATAATTTATTCATTTTAAAAAATGTTAAACCATCTAGCTTTTACTTTGTTGGAAACCTTCAGGGAAATCTTAAAGCTCCTCTTTTGTTGATGACAGCTGGTTTAAGTGCTTCTCATTCTAAGTATGGGAATATGGTTGCTGTATGTTGCTTTTTCAAACGCACATCATAAGTGACCGAAACTGATGCTTAAAGGTGGGGTATCCATTTTTTTCAACTATGCTGTTGGACATTGATGATATTTGAAATCAACCCAAACAAATCCAAACATCTCTTCATTGCTCCGCCTCCAAAACTCACCCTCCAATCCTAACCACCCTGCTCCGAGTCGGTCTTGAACCCCGGCCCATCTCCTGCTGGCATGCGAGGCGAATGCACTATCAATGATGCTAAACACCTCATTCTCTAGCGGTCATCAGTGTATAGTTTAACTGCACAACTCTCACTATCTATCTGGCCACTGTTACACACGCAATGCGAGAGTGGATGTCTGTTTATCACAGCTGACGCGCAACAAAATGCTTCACGAAAAATTAAGCGCAGTTGATGAACGATTGACAAGGAAGCACAAAAAATGAACGTACAGTACACAAGTGTGAATATAAACAAGTGTTCATTGTTAGTTGCAAACAGCACAGCAGCTCCAGACAATCATGACACGCAAACCCAGTGTTACTCACATGAAAAGTGTTCAAAGTTCAAAGCAGCCTCCGCATCTGTTTTCAGGCCTTCCCACTAAGCTCTCTCCAGCGCTGGAAAGCTTTTCTAATATTAACGCAGGTCTTAAAGCACTTGCCCAGTCATAAACCGTCATTCCAATGATATTCTTTTGAGCTCTTTTGTATTGTCTCTCCTCGACCGTCATACGCCCCCTAATGCTGATTGGCTACACGTTTGTTGTTGGTATCAGCCCGACTAATTTCCAAACTGTGTAGCTGAAAAAATGGAGACCCCACCTTTAATGTGGAGCAGCACTTACTGCAAACCATGCCTCTCTGAGACGTTAAAAACACCAGATCATAATATGCTCATTTGTAAAAGGACACAGTTACATAATCACACTAAGCCATATCGCAATTTTGGTTTTAATCCTATCAATTGTGAATCCCTAAGGTCTCAATGTGTGTCAGGAGACCAGGAAAACATCTTTGTTACTGTATGATCTGTGTCAAAAGCTTACAAGCAGCTGTCCACCCTCTCATTCATAAATCAGAACTCTTGCTTACTTGATACTCTTGTTAATACACACAGAAACACAGCATCAGAGTGCAAACAACCCAAAAGCCAAGTGGTCTGAGATCTTAATGTCATGGGAACTTAAACCATGCTGCTCTTCTCTCAAAGACCTTCTGTGTTTACAGAACTCTCATAGAAACATCATTTTTCTCAGATGGGTATGATATCATCCCTAATCATTTCCTGAAATAAGGCAACATTGTTGGCAAGAGCAGATCTTAGAGTCTTAGTGGTGATTTAGCATTAGTTACTAGAAGGCGAAGCTTTGTCCTTTCTGCGTCGCTCTGGGACTCGATGTGCTGAATGCACTTTCATTACGATCTAGTGTGTGACTTTGATCTGGCCTCCAGCTTCACTGAGTGCTGTGTCCTCTTGTGCACATTCAACAATTACTGAGCGAAAATAAAGAGGAAAGTTTAATTTCCTTGGTTGAGGTAAACATGAGCTTCTCCATGGCCAAAGGTAGATGTATTTAAACAGAATCACACTGTGTGCTGTTGCTGTGATTAATCACACATTTATCTTGAATGTGAAACTGACCTGCAGTTTTTCATATAGGTCTCTAAAGCTAATGTCTGCTCTGCTATCTTTTTCTCCAGAATGCCATGGTGTCGTTCAAGGAGCTCTGCGGTCTGACTCCGGCAGCTAACATGAAACAGTGTATCCTGACTGTGTCCTCCTGGCTGATGAACAGCGAGCGAGCGCTACGGGTAATGGTAAATCTCAGCGAGGCCTACCCCACCATGGAAGCCCATGGCCCCATTCCAGAGCTACTGCGTAAAGTGCTCACCGCTTATGACACGGTAGGGTGAAATTCAACAGCGTGACCCTAAGAGTACACATGTGAACCATAAAAATATGTTAGGATCTGGCAAAATACCGTAGGACACAACATGATAGGGTAATGCATGATAGTTCAGCTCGAATATTCTATTAACTTGTTTAGTAGTTGTAGTGCAAAAATGATCAAAAACAAGAAACAAGCATGATAAACTTATAATGAATAACAATATGGCTGAATTAAGTTCCAGCAAATCTTGTAGTATATATAAACCTTTGTGTTGTTTTAGTTTCATCAATTGTCGTAAATTCTGAATCTGTAGTTTCTATAATGCATATATATATATATATATATTATTTATTATTTATTAATAAAGTTTATTCACTATAGTTAAAAAAAATGGTAATAAAATATGACAAGATCTCAGTTAAAATGTGTCAGAAAAAATTAAATGATGTTAAATAACACTTAAGCAAAACATGGTCAGGTCAAAGTGTCTGAATAATTTTTGGTTCCAAATCTTTATCAGTTTTACTGGTACTGGTAGTACATTCACTGTATGAAGAAATTTTGGGTATAATATGTCACAGTTTACTTTATTTTGCTATCCTCACTTATATAAATGAACTATATTGTCCTAGTAAAAATATATCAAAAATATAAAAAATGTCTGAATAATTGTTGGTTTGACTGTATGTATGTACAGTATGTATGTATGTAAATACATAACATAATGTTAGAAATAATGAATTTATTTTTGTAAATCTGAAAGTATAGTTGTCAATATAATTCAATTTTCAATTCAATTCACATTTATTTGTATAGCGCTTTTCAAAATACATATAGTTTCAAAGCAGCTTTACAGAAAATGCATGTCAACATTACAATTTAGAGTAATCTGTTATCAGAGGCGACTGTGTCCAAATTATGTAGTTTCAAAATGTACAAATGCAAATCATGCAGTTAGCTAACAATGTATTAATTTAAGGCAGAAACAATGAACTCATTGAAGTAATGAATACATGTTAACAATGATTAGGATATATAGCAAAATTTGCATTGGTGCAAAAATGTATATTTAGAAATACTGAATATATATATATATATATATATATATATATATATATATATATATATATATAGAGAGAGAGAGAGAGAGAGAGAGAGAGAGAGAGAGAGAGAGAGAGTTCCAAATCTGAATATAATGTCATAAATCCTGAATATATTGTTTAAATCAAAATTTATTTATATAAATCCTGCATATATAGTTGTATATAGCTGCAGATCATAATATACTGTCATAACTGTATATTCAGTTTATATGATTATTCATACATATACAACTATGTAAATATAATGTCATAATATACTGTATATCATAAATGTCAATCCAGAATATATCATAAATCCTGAATATGTAGTTGTAAATATGAATATACAGTGATATATCCTGGGTATATTGTTGTAAATCTATATATACAGTCAAACCAACAATTATTCAGATATTTTTGATATATTTTTACTAGTGGGTGCAGGACACTATAGTTCATTTATGTAAGTGAGGAAAGCAAAATAAAGTAAACTGTGATATATTATACCCAAAAATTCTTCATACAGTGGACTACCAGTAAAATTGATACAAATTTGGAACCAAAAATTATTCAGACACTTCGACCTGACCATGTTTTGCTTTAGTGTTATCTGACATAATTAAGATTTCTGACACATTTTAACTCTGAGATCTTGTCATATTTTATTACCATTTTTTTAAACTATAGTGAATAAACTGTATTAATGAATGAAATGTTCAAGGTGTCTGAATAAATTTTGGTTTGACTGTATATATGTTGCCATAAATTCATAATATATACTTGTAAATCTGAATATGTCATAAATCCTGAATAGAATATTTTCTATAAATATTTGTTTTCTATTTTTATTAATTTGATTTATACTATACTTAATTATAAAGCAAGATCTGCCTTTTTTTACTTGGATTTTTATTTAATCCAAATATTTATTTATATAGTTATATCGTACATCAGTACTTGTGTAGATTAACTGGAGCTGCGTTTATGAATTCAGTCATAGCCTACAGCAGAATAACTGCAGCATTCTACTCTGTCTTGCTTGTTCCTTTATAATGGGACTTTACTACAACAGATTAAATTCTGCAGAGATGTGAGAGTGTGTTTGATTGTATTACACACACACATCCCATACCCTGCTCTATCACACCCTGCTGTGTATTTTCTCTTTCAATGCACAGTTCCATTTTGATATGAGTAGACATCCTCATATATAATGTATGCAGGAATATTGTGTGTGTGTGTGTGTGTGTGTGTGTGTGTGTGTGTGTGTGTGTGTGTGTGTGTGTGTGTGTGTGTGTGTGTGTGTGTGTGTGTGTGTGTGTGTGTGTGTGTGTGTGTGTGTGTGTGTGTGTGTTCGTGTGTGTGTGTGTGTGTGTGTATCAGATTGGCTGTGTAGGATTTCCACTTTGTATTAGACCTCCATCAGGGTCAAATTAACTATGATTTGTCAGGTGTCAAAATGTTTTGTTAGACTCTGAATAAGGAATGTAGAGCCCTGAATCACAGTAGTAATTTTGAAAATTTAATTTGACAAATCTCTGACAGCACCAACTTTGACCAACATGATTTTCTATGTTGGTCCAAGCTGGTTTACAGTGGTTAGTGCATTCAGTTTCATGACATACTGATTCACATCATAAAGAAACTCAATGCCTAAGCAGTTTAACAAATGTGTGCGCAAATACTGTACAGTATATTAATGCGAGTATGTTCTTACTTGATTCTAAATGTAGCTATAAACAGCATCATTGCACTAGTAGCAATAACAGAAGTGAAAGGGCTTTACTGCAAGAAGCTCGTCTCATCTGGCCTGTGGAATGCAGCTCAATCTCTTCTGTCAATACAGCTTATTACTGAGTGTGTGTGTGTGTGTGTGTGTGTGTGTGTGTGTGTGTGTGTGTGTGTGTGTGTGTGTGTGTGTGTGTGTGTGTGTGTGTGTGTGTGTGTGTGTGTGTGTGTGTGTGTGTGTGTGTGTGTGTGTGTGTGTGAGTTTGAGCTTCTCGGGGGAGGGCATGCCTGATCTGGAAGACTTACTTCCTGCTGAGACCTGACTTCCTGTTTCCTGTTTTTGGTTTCTTATAGATGATCCAGACAAGTCGTACACTGATCGAATCAGCCGATGGTGTGTACTCTAAACTTACACAAGCACAGCGAGCAGGTATCGTTGCACAAACACACATACAGTACACATACAGTATTAGCAGTAAGATTAACAGTGCAAGCACAACAATGCTTGATCATTTACAGTACTTCACAATAACAATTAGGCATTGTTAATGGCTGTATGTTTTTGTCCGTTTATTCATGGAGCAACAGGAAGCATAAACTCTTGCACACACACGCACACATATTTTCTTGCAGTTAATAATTAGTGTACCCCTTAATAATCTATTTTGAAGCTGAAGTGAATTTTTTTTCCAGAGTTTCCTTTTTGTCTCTTTTTGCATGTTTTGAAAACTTTTAATCATCTGACCTTGTGGATAGTATTGAATAGCCTGGGGGCTTTTTTTATTATTATTTTTTGTATACCCATTTTTGGCATAAAACACACAATACCAACAGACACAATTGTCCATTATTTTTTTAACTGATGTGCCTTCTACTGTGTTCACTTAGATAAAGCTAAGATTTGAGCAAGAGAGAGAGAGAGAGAGAGAGAGAAAATGTTATTATGACAGGATGTTTATTTGAAACACATAACTTAACTTGAGATAACATAACATAACTATTAATTATTTTTTATCATAAATTAATAAAGTGATACACCAAGAGGGCTCATGAGATGCAGTGATTTTACAGTGGAAAAGGCCCAGAATCCCATTAGACTTTAAAAACGCAAACATTTTTAAGACACCGCAGAGAATAGGATATGATATCACTCTTTAGGGCTTCTGTTTAAAAAAAAAAAAAAAATGAAAATATTAGCACACTACAGTTCAAAAAAGAAAAGGCTGCATTTATTAGATCAAAAATACAGTAAAAACAGTAGAAATTGTGAAATATTATGACAGTTTAAAATAAAATAACTGTTTTCCATTTTTATGTATTTTCATTTTTATATTCGTAATTTATTCTTGTGATGACAAAGCTGAATTTTCAGCATCATTACTGCAGTCTTCAGTGTCACATGATCCTTCAGAAATCATTCTGATACACTGACTTGCTGCTCAAGAAACTTCTTATTTCTTTGAATAAAAAGTTTAAAAGAATATTTTTTTTTTTTTTTTTGGAACAATGTCTTTACTGTTACTTTTGATCAATTTAATATGGAAGCTTGTTTCCGCCACTGAATAAAAAATAAAAAAGTTAATTGCAAATTTTTATCCTGACATTATTTCTTGCAACTGTGAGTTTATATCCCGCAATTCTGACATTACAACTCATTATTATTTCTCACAATTGCAAGTTTATGTCTCGCAATTCTGAGAAAAGAAGTCAGAATTGTGAGATAAAAAGTCCCAATTGCCTTTTTTATTTTTTATTTAGTGGTGGAAACAAGCTTCCATAATGTAATGCATCCTTCTTACTGAAAATCTTACTGACCCCAAACTTTAGAATGGTATTACTCATTCAAAATGTGAAAATATATCATCTACTCCAAGTTTGTGTTAGTCTGTGACATTTAGATTTATTCTCATGATACAAATTCACCAGTCAAAGTTCACCAAATTTTAACTGTTGTACAAACAAAACGTGATACTTCTGTACATGAGATTTTATTGCTGGTCTCTGGCGTCCACATGCTTGTGTATGGAAGTTAATTGAGTGCAACGTCTAGTGTGACCTTAGGCACAATTAAGTCTGTAATTATTATTGATAAAAATGTGAATAAACAAAAATCTTTCGCCAAGAACTATAGTTCATTGTTGCAACCTCAGGCTATTTGGGGTTGCCAAGCAACATAATGCATTAATACAGAATGTGTGCATTAATATGTGTGAGTGTGTGTGTTTATAGTCATTTTACAGCAGCTAAAGATGGAACAATCAGTTTTATAACGTTCCGTCAGAATCCATAGTCGGCTATGTGTCACCATGTTAATGGAGAAATCTGCTTCAGAGAGCAATAGAGCGTCAGTAAATAAACAAGGTTGGCGTGCTCTGGCGCTGTCTCCTCGCCCACTCTTTCTCATCTCATGTTCTTCCACCTCCCTCCATCTATCTCGCGCCGGTGGAGAGGTTGAATCATGGCTTTGCTAATGACCTTCTCTGCTCTTACTGGTTTGGGCTCAAAAATAAACACGTTTCTATAGCACTCGCCATCTCTCACATTCTGCCGTGCGGATCTGGACTTGTCCAGCTGAGTGTCACAGCTGCCGATCTGAACCTTAATTAGCAGTGTGAGGGGAGAGGGGCAGCTGTTTGAGAGAGATGGAGAGCTGTGGAAGGCGCTGATAGCCTTGTCCAGCACCTCTCCATTCTAATAAACACTTCGGTCAAACTCTGCTAATTAAAAGTGAGTTAAGTAATTAAGATTGAGAGGACTGAGAGCTAGGACAAGTATAAATGTCTGTTTCTGCTCACATCTTCAGATAATTATCGTGTCCCATGGTCGCTTAAAGGTTTAGTTCACCCAAAAATGAATTTCTGTCATTAATTACTCACTCTCATGTCGTTCCACACCCGTAAGACCTTCGTTCATCTTCAGAACACAAATTAAGATATTTTTGATAAAATCTGATGGCTCTGTTTTTGAGGCCTGCATTGACAGCAAGACAATTAACACTTTCAGATGCCCAGAAAGCTACTAAAGACATATTTAAAACAGTTCATGTGACTACAGTGGTTCAACCTTAATATTATGAAGCGGCGAGAATACTTTTTGTGCGCCAAAAAAACTAAATGACGACTTTATTCAACAATATCTAGTGATGGGTGATTTCAAAACACTGCTTCATGAAGCTTCGAAGCTTTACAAATCTTTTGTTTGTGCTGAACCATTGAAATTTCGAAACCCTTATGACGTAACGAAGCCTCGTTTACTTTCTTTGGTAGTTTGATACACGCTCCGAACCACTGATTCAATTAAGTGTTTTGAAATCGGCCATCACTAGATATTGTTGAATAAAGTCGAAAAAAGTATTCTCGTCGCCTCATAACATTAAGGTTGAACCACTGTAGTCACATGAGCTGTCTTTAGTATCTTTCTGGGCACTGAAAGTGTAAATTATCTTGCTGTCAATGGAGGCCTCACTGAGCCATCGGATTTTATCAAAAATATCTTAATTTGTGTTGCGAAGAAGGTCTTACGTGTGTAGAACGACATAAGGGTGAGTAATTAATGACATAATTTTCATTTTTGGGTGAACTAACCCTTTAATGCAAGGGTCTTCAACCAGGGGTCCGCGACCCCTAGGGGTCCACAGTGGTATTGCAGGGGGTCTGCCAATTAATGTTTGATCACACAATTTTTTGTTAAAAAATGAAAACATGGGGGAAAAAATTACAAAATTAAATACTAAGCACCCTCAAATGAAAGCCAGAGCACTTTCAGTTGATACTGTAATAATATCATATTGGAGAAACAGATTTGGCAAACAATTGCCTAGGGGTCCTTGCCCTGAAAAGTGTTGAAGACCCTGGCTTAAGGCAAAAAATAAACTCATCTGTATGATTACATGCAGTTTAGTCAGACTAAAATAATACTTTGCCTTTTGTCATTAAATAGTTTAAAACCAAAATGATCTATTGTAAAAATGTTGTTAATGTTACCATGAACTGCTTATGTCCACCCAACTTTATGAAAAAATATTAACATAACATAAACTTTTTTTGTGAAGAAAAGTTGTGATTTAACACATTAAACAAAAATTTGAATTAGTATTAACCATAATACCAGATGTTTTTTTTTTTTCTGCAAAAATACTAGTTTCTCTTGAATTTGCATTTACCTTTGTTTTCCCTGGTGTCCATGATTCATAAAAATAGATCTGTGACCTATTTGTGCTACAACGTGTCGGATGGATGAATGTAAGGATGGCTAGATGGATAAATGGATGTTTCAGGCCTAACTCTCAAACTTACTTGAAATTTAAACACACTCTTGCATGGATCTAAATATAACTGCATGCAGTTTAAATTCATAATAATCTACTTGACCTATGAAGAGACGGCACCAACTCCTGCGAGGACTTCAGAAGACGCAATCATCTGGATCAACATGCACATTCCCAAATTTCTATATATCCTAATTATTGTTAATATGTAATTCATTTTCCAGGAGCTCATTGCTTCTATCTTCAATTAATCTGCTAACAGTTATTGTAAATTAATTGCCTAAATTATTACATTATTTGCTAACTGCATTCTTTAAATTGTAATGTTGACATGCGTTCTCTGTAAAGCTGCTTTGAAACGATATGTATCGTGAAAAGCGCTATACAAATAAATTTGAATTGAAAAAAACATAACGATAGTCCATTTGCAAGGACTTCATCCTTTACACATTGAGACGGCTATTCAATACTGCCCGTAACTAACACAGTCTTTCTTTCAGTTCATTGCAGTTGTTCAATCCTGTACTTTATCCTGTTACTTCAGCCCTGTCCTTATTTTTTTCCTTTAATCCTTTTCTCCATCCAGCTCTTTTTCTCTTGCCTTCATCATGACACCTCTGACTCAAAGATTCCATCCCACACGCAAACATGTCACAACCGATCATCCAATCAGGATCAACCATACATCATCATCGCCATAGCAACCACATTAACTGTAACAAGGCAACTTTGTCTGTCATTAAACACACTCTCATCTGTATCGAACTTCAAAGGCTCTCAGACACAAATACATGTAGATGTCCTCTCATTTGGTGACAGCTCAGAAAGGTACATTGTGAGAAAATGATGGTTTTCCCGGCAAATCTCTTGTCATTTGCAGCCCTATTACTCCTTCCTTTTTTTGCAAGCCCTTCCTCGCTCTGTGCCCTTGAAAATGTGGAGCTCCAGATGAGCTCATTTAGATAACAATGTTGTCAGAACACTGACATAGTAAGAAAATAAATTTGAGCAAACATAGCTGTCCTTGTTTACAGCTGTGGCCTCGGGGCCTGTGTAAAATCATATGAATGCTGAGCAACTACAGCCGATTTTACTTAAAAAGAGTATTTATGACTAGCTAGCCTTGCAGTAGCAGCATCTCTTGGCATAAATTTGGCTTTGGCTGTGGAGATGAGAGGAGCTGTTCTTGGAATGATTCCCAGCTGAGCGAAGTGGACGGTGGGCAGGTGTTAGGGAACGTTTTGACACCTTCAGGCTTAGCGCCCGGAGAGAGTACGTCTGAACTTGCCCAAATACACTCTCAGACATTTCTCTTAGACATGTGCACTAGCTGCTGCATCTGATAGCCCATATCTACCATTTCATTCGGGATGTCACAAGTGTATGTTCTGCAGGGTTTTTTTGGGGGGGTTATCCATGAAAGAGAGTGTGAAAACTATAGTAAAGGTCAAAAAGGCAGGGCATTCATGAAAGAAAGTGTGAAATGTGTGTATGATTGCAGCACCACTTTGCTGTTGCTTCTTTTAACCTTTGTCATATTTATGGAAGCCTGTTTCCACCTCACTGTAAAAAAAAATAAGCAATAGTTGGAGCCGATAGCCTTGTGGGCAGCACAACATGAGTGGACATCCAACATGAGCTCGAGTCCCGGCCCGCGGACCTTTCCCAAACCTGTCCCCCTGTCTCTCCCACTTCTCTTCCTGTCTACTCGATACTATCTCAATGAAGGGAAAAACACCAAAAGTAAATATATAAAAAAGAAGCAGAAATAGTCAGATTTTGAAATATAACGTCGCAATTGCAATATGCAAACTGAAAGATAATTGTGACAGAATTCATCAACAGAAAGTACCACGGTATTCTCTGAAGTGCTTTGGAGTACCATGTAAATACCAGTAATCATTTAATTACATGGTTTATATCAAAGTACCATGGTATTGACATCTGATACCTTCACATGTGCTGCCATAGTAGACTGATGGCTGTTGGTACAAAGTTGGCTTTTGTTTACATCTTTTTAATAGAGCGTCGTCTGATATAAACTGTTATACTTGAGAGAGCATTTGTGCCACTTTTGATAGACAGATTTTTGTCAACATAAGCAGCGTTTCTTCATCTGCCTTCAGATTGGCTTACTTTCTGTCACTGAGATGCTGTTAACAAATGTTTCTGAATCGTACAGTTCTATTGTTCGAAGCGGATACTTTTTATTTTCACACACAGTACATCCATCTGTCCATCCATCCATTCGTCACAGTGCTTTTTCCTGTCTCTGGCTGTTTCTGCTATGAATGATATATGGAGTGAGTCACTACTGTGATTTTGTTGCCCTGTGGCAGCGTGTCAGGAAAAAAAAAACAGCTTCTAACAATAACAGTACGCCCATATTACTCTGTGATGTCTTTGCCCATATGTTTTTACAGAGCATATTCTTAAGATTCACGTTGTGCTGGCTAGGAATTACTGTCTGTATCTTTCATAAATACTATAACAAATGTTGCTTTATTGGACTTTCAGGATTGGACTTTCATGAGGATCTGCATCGAATCGGGGCAAGAGAAGGACTGAAAGGGAGGAAGTTACAGAAGGCCATGGAGAGTTACGCTTGGAACATTACTGTGCTGAAGGTTTGTACCTTTTCTTTATATTATGGACTGAGGGATGTATATACCAGGTACGCTTTTCTATTGGGGATAATCATTACAGGGTTGCTAATAGGTTTGCTTTAAGTGCTACTACTCAAAGTGTTTCCTGGCAGGCAGCTCAACCACAACCAATCAGATTTCATGCTAGTCGAGGCCACAATTAAATAGCTTTGTCCTGATAACGTTGTGTACCTTACAATGTAGATGATCCATAAACCTGCACTATGAAGCCAGGGAATTACGGAACATGATAATTTATAAAAATTAACATGTGTGTAGATTATTATGAAAGACATGAAAATCAGTGTAGTGCAAATTGCATTCATATCATTGTTTAATATTACTGCTCATACAAATGTTTAGACAAGTATAGTATTGTCCTTAATATAGGATCTCCATATTAATTAAAATATATATACATTGTATGTATGTGTATACTGTGAGTGTGTGTATATATATATATATATATATATATATATATATATATATATATATATACACACTTCTCTTTTAAAGTTTAGGGTCAGTAAGACCATAAAAGGGACCCCTAAAGGGGATTTTTTTTTTTTTAAGCAAGGATGCATAAAATTCATATTTTCTAACTTTAACTTCAGCAAAGAATTTTGAAAAAATGTATTACAGTTTCCACAGAAAACTTTAAGCAGCATAACTGTTTTCAACACTGATAATAATCATAAATGTCTCTTGAGCATCAAATCATCATATTAGAATGATTTCTGAAGGATCATGTGACACTGAAGACTGGAGTAATGATGCTGAATATTCAGCTTTTGCCATCACAGGAATATATTACATTTTAAAATATATTACAATAGAAAACTGTTAAATTACAATGTTAATTTGTAATATTTCACAATATTTTGAGAGCACGATTAAAAAAAAAAAAAAGTGCAGATGGGAGGTGGAAAGTTCTGTGTGTGATCTACTGATGACGCGCAAATTAAAGACAGACGCAGCCAGATCATTTCCATAATGATCAACATAATCTACCTAGAGCAGTGCAAATTAGCATCTTTTAAGACATGAAAAAGACAAATTGACTAGCGCATGTAGTATATCACCTTGTATGGTTCATTTAAAATGAAAATTTTGCGTCTAAAAGGGAAACTCCTACAAATGCGTATGCATTATGGTCAGCCGCAATAATACCTGTCCATGCCTTTTCAGTGCTAATATTTCACTGCTTGTCTTTAGTTAATCCTGACAATAGTTTTTTAATGTCAAAAGAGGGTTTGCGCTGGTGCAAACTGTTATTAAATATGGCCCTAAAAGTGTAGTGTGTGTATAAACATATTCGTTTTTGAACATTAGATGACTGAAATGCTTTCCAATATATTGTGTATCTCTAAACCACAGTCAGCTACCATATAAAACATACAGTAGTAAGAAAGAGAATTAACCAGCAATGATGCTCAAGGACCTTTCCAGTCTTACCCGTTTTCCCACCAATACTGTGATAGTTAATTTGTGCACATTGCTAACAACATAATCAGACATTTTTATATGTAGTCCTGGCTAAAACATAAGATCACCATAAAGTGAAAATATCCTCTCCCCCCCTCTGTTTAATCACGCTTGCTCTCTCTTATCTCTCTGCAGATGTGTTGATATATTTATGGTGTTCATGATAAGATAAGCTTTGCTAAAGTGCCATGTTTTCTAACAGATTAATTGTGTCCATACTTATGTAAACAGATAAACCGGACACAGTGGGAACAAAGATTAGATGTCACCTTTAGTGTGCGATAGTGTTAATGAAAGTGTCAAATTGCAGAACAACAATACGGATGGGTCTCTGGTCTAGTTGTGGATTTAATTGCACTATCAATGGCAATTTGTTCTTGTTGAAATCTCTAGATTTTAAAATATTTTTGTAGTAGATTTAGTAGATGTTTTACATATTTAATATAAAGAGAGAGAGCTTTTTTGTGTGTGTGTGTGTGTGAAAATAGGTTTGTGTGCCATTGCAGAAGAGGTATGTTGCACAAGTGTGGGACAGATTATTGTCTTAATTAAGCCTTTAATAAAATTAGATGACTAAAGAGGCCTAAAAGGGATTGAACTGTGAATCTCACATAAACCTTCATGTTTGTGTGTCCTATTGTGCATGAGCTGATTTATTTACTTGCGTTTCACATACACAGGGCTGAATGCAGTTATATACATTCTTAAGCCAAACTTGAAATGTATGACTGTCTCTGCATTAGAGCAGGATTTCTCAAACCTTAACTAAAGTATAAAGGCAGCAATATATTTTCTTGTATAAAGATTCATTTGTAAAACCCATTTATACTGAGAAAATATTATATTATATTATATTATATTATATTATATTATATTATATTATATTATATTATATTATATTATATTATATTATATTATATTATATTATATTATATTATATTATATTATATTATATTATATTATATTATATTATATTATATTATATTATATTATATTATTAATGTGATATTATAAATTAGAGATGAACCGGTAATACATTTCTCCACCGATACTGATAGACAATTATTCAGAGTGATATCTGCCAATACTGATAGTTTGGGGGTTCTGCCTTATATACCTTCTTTTAAGTTAATGATAATTTCATTATAATTTATAATTAATCATTATATTTTTAATTATTATATTTTGAAAGAAATGCAAATATAAACTTTATTCCCTCAATTTCATCCACTTGTTTCAGAGTAACTGGTATCAGTTATAAACAAACACTAAATTCTGAAGATTAAATTAAACTTTCTGAATGTTAATTCATATAATTACTATTAATATTGAACGTCAAACTGGTTTTTAAGCATTTTCTTTCCACAAAGTATAAATTTAAAATAAAATAAATTTTCCTGCCCTCTTTTGATTGACAGGATATATCGGCCCTGACTATTGGCTGTTTTTAAACTATCGACCAATAGTGTGAAAATTATGGAAGTAAAATAATGCCATATGTTTTTGAAACAAAAAGCATCTTGAAATGCACTACTTGAAAAAAATATGCATTGCATTAACCGTGCTTGTATTTTAATTCATTGTATTTTTAGGGCTTGCATTTTTATGGGCTGCAATTCAACATGGTTGTGTATTTAAGCTGTGAATATTTCAATTCAAAACATTTCACACACATTTTCATTGTTAAAAATTCAATAATCCATATTCACCTTTCAGATTTCACTTCCAAAATATTAATTCTGTTTAAACATAAAACCTATACTATTCAGCAGGCAATTCTTGGTCCATTTTATTTAGTGTCCACAAAATCAATAACTCTCCAAAAACCCACATTAACAGAAACTCTTCTAAATTAGCATAACAAAGCATTAATCGCTACTAAATCTCCCTTACCATTAATCTTGCACAAAATATTATATAACACTTAATTTTAGCATTTACTCTCCCTTTGGAGTGCTGTGGGCAAAGTATGCTGGGAAATAGAAATCCCAGCCCAGTTTCAGTTAAACTTAGTCTAAATTAAAATGTGTCAGTGCTGTGAACTCAAAAGAAAAAGAAAGTTCTAAATACTCACAGCAGTTAATTTAACTGAACTAATTTGTTCAATTTAAGTTTGTTCTACTCAAACCAATTAAGTATTTTGAGCTTTTTTGAGCAGGTTTACAGTGCATTCTGGATTAAAGAAGAAATAGGATACAGGAGATGAAAGTTCTTATTTCACTCTTTCTAAATCGAATCTAAAGTAAATTTGCCTATTAGTATGGTTGAATTAGATCATTGAAGGTCAGCAGCAAAGACATTGGTTAATAAAGTGAGATTACATAAAGTATATTTGTGTTAATATAATTAATTATTACATACTTGCGCAAAATTTCACAGTTTTTATTCATTTCGAGGAATGTTTTTGTGCAAGTGAGATGAGTAAATGCATGTTCACATTTAGTCTAGAACTACAGTATGTACCACCTTGCCTGCACTTTATTTCTCTCAACATGGGGACAGGAGAGCTGTAAAAAAAAAAAAAAAAGTAACTAGCATTACTTATTTGCAAAAGTAACTTAGGTATTTTGTTTTACATTGAAAAAGTAATGCATTACTTTATTAGTTACATGAAAAAGAACTTGTAATGTGTTACCCCAACACTGTGTGTGTGTGTGTGTGTGTGTGTGTGTGTGTGTGTGTGTGTGTGTGTGTGTGTGTGTGTGTGTGTGTGTGTGTGTGTGTGTGTGTGTGTGTGTGTGTGTGTGTGTGTGTGTGTGTGTGTGTGTATATATACATATATATATATATATATATATATATGTAATTTTGTAAGCACCAGTTTGATAACCCCTGAATTACACAGCAAAATATCAAACCCAAGTGGCCTTTTTTTTGCCAAGTAAGCAAGCATTGGTATGTTTTTTTTTTTAGCAAAGGGCTTTTTTAACTAATTACTCATTTGAAATACTGTGTGCTTCATTGTGCTCATAAACCACTTCATTTTATGCTTAATTTGACCTTGTGTCACATTTGGATGAGTTAGACGAGTCCTGACTCCAGAAAGTGACATCAAACTGTCACCCAGTACATAGAAGTGTTTCACCCAGGCTTTATAAAGTATGTACCACCTTGTCTCGCTGCAGTGCTCTTAGCCTCTCTTCTCCTCACAGTCTAAGAGTCTATATGCGTCATGCCCATATGCATAATTCATCTGTTTTAAAATATATCACTTATTTATGGCAAAAGACTCCTCTATCCAGGTCAAGGAGCCTCTTCGGCGCTGGGCACCCATGCAGGTGTCCTGCGAGAATCCATACTGAAGCACATGCAGGAAAAGTATCCAGCCGCATGTACTAGTCTCACCTGTCCTGTCTGTTTCACATTAGAGCGCATAAAAGAGTGTTACTGCAGTCTGAATGAGTAAAAACGCAGTGCAGCTGATGTTGCAGTGCTCTACTTGGGAGTTGTCATCATGTTGAGTAAAGTTAAGTTTGTTTTATTCTGGTAGACCAATAAGAACGCTAGGTGACCTCATGATGCAGTTTTCCTCTGTGTCCTGAAAGCGCTTCATCAGCTGGTTCGTGTTTGAATCATAAATGATAACTCAAAGGAAGTCATTTTGTGAAATTGTTTTGGTTACATTTGGATTTTAACTGCTGAAATAGACAAATAAGCTTCACTCGATCATATCTAATCATTTCTTTTCCAGTCATTTGACAGGGAAAATGCTAGTTTTGTCGAAAAACAAGGCTGGGAAGAACCGGTGTCCTTGTGAGAGAAATAAAAAGCAAATTTATGTGTGGTTATGGATGTTTTGCAGGTGAAGGTTTGCGTGGTTTGGTAATATGTCCTTGTATATTAGCATTTATTTATTATGTCCCTTCAAAATGTCTTCTTACACACATAAATACATATATACAAGCTTATAAATTCCCTTGCTGGCACACTGATTTAAGCGACACACAGGATGAAGAGACATACTGTCCTTATCCTCCTACCCCTCCCTTCCCTGTCCCATCCACTTACACTGTCTCTGTCCCCGTCCCCTTCATCCAGTCCCCTCTGGGACGTTTCCAGAAAGAGATGAAGGGAAGAGCGTTGATATACATAGGGTATTGGGTATATTCTAGCTGTGCTGTGTTGTGCGTGCAGTGCCACCTTGTGTTAGACTGACCCCTGTAGGCTGGATCCTTACAGTGCATATAAAGATTATATATGACAGATTTATTCACAGTAATTTAATTTAGCACTTCTGTTTATTAAAAATGAACTTTAAATATATTTTCACATCTTGTTCTGGCGTGATGGCCAATGTTCTGTCTAACATCTTGTTTCTATTGCGCAGACCCTTCGGTCATCTGACCCCTATATAAACAGAACCATTGCAGAACAGTTCAGTTTTTGGTCATAGGGTGTTTTATTTGCAATTATAGTCACGCTATGTAAAATATGATTATATTATTTAATTCATTTATGAATGTATTTTATAATTTTTTTTTATTATTTTAATCAAAATATTTTAAAATGTATTTTTAAAAAATGTATTGAAACTTCTCTTTTTTTTTCTTTTCTTTTTTTTAGGGCCAGGCAGACCTGTTGAAGCACGCGAAAGGAGAAGCGGTAGACACTTTGCGACAGATTCAATGTGCTGCTCACTCGTGTGGCTTAGCCAAGAATGGAGCCTCCACGTCCCCTGCCTCTCCTCTACTGCCGCCTCACGCACGGCCCCTCCACACCATCCACGAGACTGAGACGGACAACACCACCCTGCACTGAGAGAGAGAAAGAAATTCTAGTTTTTTTCTTCACATTGTGAAGAAGGGTGGTATTAGCTCTTTAGTCCAGAGAAAGGGAACAGTAAAGGAGATAGTCAGGTGTGTTGAGCCAGTGAAGGACACACTGGAGACAGTTTAACTTTGATCAGCGCGCTTTACTCTCTTCCCAGCTCCTTAATGCCTGCCGGGCTCGGGTCTTAAATTGGTATCTCCACTGTGGAGTCGTGTTTTAAAGGATTCTGTGACACAGCTGCTGTTGAAAATTAGCTGTGATCACCTTAACTCCCATAAGCCTCAAATCTCAATTGAATGCACTCATTTTAAAGGATAATTCACCCAAAAATTAAAATTCTGTCATTATATAGTCTCTTTCATGTTGTTTCTAAACCATTATGACCTTTATGGAACACATAAGAAAATATGTTAAAAAATTATTGTTTTTGTGGTTCTTGTCCATACAATGAAAGTCACTGGTGTCCAAAGCTGTTTTGGAGACCACTGACTTTCATAAACAGTTCTTCAAAATATCTTTTTTTGTGAAATGTTATGTTAGCCTGCAGTAAATCTGCAATAAAGTCTGAAATGGGATGAAACCACATGGAGGGTATTGACCTTAAACCAACAAAAATTGAGCAAGATTTTTCAAAAAGTGCAAAATGACTCAGCTGAAAGAGCAGTAAAGCATTTTGAGCTTACAAAGAGATCAAAGAAAGCTTCTGGAAACGGAACCTAACAGAAAATAGAATGTAAATGGGAACTCACATATTAAGGCGAAGGCCTCCTCAGTTTACACCAACATAGAACTGAAGACTCTCACTCCCCCTGCTGGCTTCTCCATGCATTTTTATTCATTTAAAAACTGTCAGCTCAGTACACCTTGGTCCTAAAAGGGCCTTTCTCCAGGGTCGTGTGTGTGTGTGTGTGTGTGTGTGTGTGTGTGTATATATATATATATATATATATATATATATATATATATATATATATATATATATATATATATATATATATATATAATATGTATGTATGTGTGTGTGTGTGTGTGTGATGTGTTTGTTGTGTATTTTCAGAAAAGTATGTATATCGTTTCTAAACTGGACACGTCCCAATGAGATAGGCTCTACTGGTAGAAACTCTGGGAAAATACAGATCTCAGTCGCTGAGAAACGCACCACTGATGATCAGAAAAGCAAATAAATATTTCAATAAATGAAGAATTAATAATTTTAAGTCAAAGTAAAGACACTTGACCATCTCATTAAGAACACATCACACCCAATAATACACTCTGTTCATGAATATTGTTATTACTGCTGTTAATATTGTGGGTAGGTGTTAATTAAAATGGAGGTTATTTTATATTTGTGTAAACAGGTGTCATTCTGTACAATTTTTCTTTGGTGGAAACCTCACAGGAACAGGAAATGTGAATGTCGGGGAGACAAGGGGGTGGGAAATATAGTTTGGGTCAAAGAATTTGGGTGTTTACTGTCACATTAATGTCAAATAACATCTGACTGAGATGATGTCTGTCATTTATAAAGCCCACATGATATCAGAAATGTCTCCAGGTCATTTATTTATTTTAATATGTTGTATTACATTGTTAGAAAATCAGTGGACATACACTTGCTTTCAGCATCATTACTCCAATCTTCATCGTCATCCTTCATAAATCAATCTAATGTGATGATTTTGTGCTCAAGAGAAAATTCTCATTATAATCAATGTTGAAAACAGTTGTGCTACTTAATATTTTTGAGGAAATTGATTCTTTTATTAGAAAATTTAAAATAACTTTTTCATTTATATGAAATAGAAATCTTTTATAACATATGTATTTACTGTCAATTTAATGTATATTTTACTCAATTTAATGCTTTTCTTTAAAGGTGCTGTAAAATGGAAAATTGAATTTACCTCGGCATAGTTGAATAACAAGAGTTCAGTACATGGAAATGACATACAGTGAGTCTCAAACATCATTGTTTCCTCCTTATATAAATCTCATTTGTTTAAAAGACCTCTGAAGAACAGGCGAATCTCAACATAACTGTGTAACAGTCAGGATCATTAATAGGCATGACCCCAATATTTGCATATGCCAGCCCATGTTCAAGGCATTAGACAAGGGCAGCCAGTATTAACGTCTGGATCTGTGCACAGCTGAATCATCAGACTAGGTAAGCAAGCAAGGACAACAGTGAAAAATGGCAGATGGAGCAATAATAACTGACATGATCCATGATATCATATTTTTGATTATTTGTAAATTGTCTTTCTAAATGTTTCGTTAGCATGTTGCTAAAGTACTGTTAAATGTGGTTAAAGTTACCATCGTTTCTTACTTTATTCACGGACACAAGAGAGCCGTCGCTATTTTCATTTTTAAACACTTGCAGTCTGTATAATTCATAAACACAACTTCATTCTTTATAAATCTCTCCAACAGTGTGTAATGTTAGCTTTAGCCACAAAGCACAGCCTCAAACTCTTTCAGAATCAAATGTAAACATCCAAATACTTTACTTACATGATCCGATGCATGCATGCATACTGCATGACGAACACTTTGTAAAGATCCATTTGAGGGTTATATTAGCTGTGTGAACTTTGTAAATGCACTGTATTATAGTCGAGAGCTCAGGGGGCAGGGAGCGTGAGATTTAAAGGGGCCGCAGCCTGAATCAGTGCATAGTTAATGATGCCCCAAAATAGGCAGTTAAAAACATGAATTAAAAAAAATATGTGGGTATTTTGAGCTGAAACTTCACAGACACATTCAGGGGACACCTTAGACTTATATTACATCTTGTGAAAGAACGTTCTAGGGCACCTTTAAAATATATATATATATATATATATATATATATATATATATATATATATATATTTACCCGAAACTTTTAAACATTAGAGTAGATTACTATGCATTCATGAAAATCATTTTGTCAGTGTGTCCTCTGGGAATCAAACCCAAGACTTTGGCATTATCTTGAGCAAAAACCACTAAGATCCACAGTCACATGATGTTGTAAAAACCATTACAAACATTCATATACAAATATTTGCAAGATGATATTTGTGGCATCATTTTTGAATTCCTACATGTTTACATTTCTCTACACATTTCTTTATAATTAACTGTCTGAAAGACTCCAGAATACATCCAAAGACATCCATTTTACATATAATGTGAATACCATTATTCATGCAATCCACAACATAAAAAGTGATCTTCCTCTGTGGTGTAATGCAGGTGTATCTGTATGTGTTCAGAGTGTCTGTCATCATTAACTAACTGCTCTCTGACCTTCTGCTTCACACAAAGGCATCTTGCCATCCATATTCCCCTTCTTTATTTGTTAGTGACGCTGCTGCTCTTTTGTTCCATTCAGGCTTTTGTTACTGTCAGGACCCTCTACATTTGCAGCTAATTAAGTCAAGGCCTTGTCACACTCATTCTGTTGGCATTCGCTAACGAAGCTTGTCTGCCCTTCCATAATAGTCTTAACAAAACTCACTTTACAATTCCTTGGATACAAGCAATCCTAGTTACACGCTAATGACAAAATGCTAACAACCCTAGCAATTCTTTATTGTGTCATAATCCAGCTTCAAATGAGAATGAGAATAATTAACTTCAGAGGATGGAGCAGTGGGTGGCATGTCTCTATAAAAACACTGGTCCCAAATCAGAGAGCTAAAGGACCATCGACTTTAAACATCAAGTCCATCAGATACACTACATTTGTCTATCAACAAGACTCATGGACTGCACAGCCAAGGTAAGACCAGTCAAAGACTGAGTTCATGCATTATTTCAGCAATTTAAACTGAAGGCTATGGGTAACATCTGGATTATACAGTTTAAACTTGAATGATATTCACGCTGATCATAAATTGTCATTGACATCAAAATAATTATAAAACCGACCAATGCAAAGCTTAACCGAACAATTTAAAACATTTAATTAAACATTAACTGAAATTCAGTGAGACTTTTTCAGAAATTGATTGAATGTCAGAAATTATGCCACAAGGCTGTTAAACTTATAGTAATTGTGGGAATGCACTAAAGTTGATTGCTTTTGAGTTAAAATATTGAATATCATAAGCCAAATCATTGGTAAAAGAACTCCTCTTGATCCAAAGCTGTGTATATTGCATATCTGCCCTCTTAATTTTAAAATCACCCAACATGAAAGATTATTATTAATTCTCTGTTTGCTAGAAGCTAAACATGTAATAGCGTGTACTTGGAAAAATGAAAATGTTAACTTTTGATAAATAAAACTTATAGTAATTAAAACTCAGAATTGTTGATTCTGAGATTTTTTAATGCACTATATATAATATAATATAATAATGATAATAATAATAATATAATATAATGGAAAATAAATACAAACAAACAAATACAGTTGCAATATTTAAAATAAAAATTGCTGGTTGGTCTTATATATATATATATATATATATATATTATATTATATATATGTGGTAAAAAATTTCCTTTTTCATGATGTAGCCAACCAACTGAGCAATAAGGTGGAAAAACGAAAATCAATTTCATTCGTATAACAATCAGATCAAGGAATATTAATCAGTTACATTGTTTAAAATGAACACATTTTAGCTGATTGGTATTATTTTAATTTAGTGTGGTAAAGGTTTTCTTGTCTACTGAGTAATGGTATAAAAATACAATTAAATAATTTTCAGTAATAAAAATTAGATAGGCCTACAAGTTACCATACAAAATCCTTTGCATTGTGATTCTCTGTTATTATCTAAAAACCTTTTCATATATTCATATATGATATGATATTCAGCATTTATTGAATGCATTCTCTCTTTACAACAGAGAGTTCAGCTGCTCCTCTTCATGGCGCTGTTGGCACACCTGGCGCGAGACGCTGAGGGCGTGGCCACCTGCTGCACGAGCTCTTCTAGATCCTGCAAAATGTACGAGTTTCTGTGTCGCGCGGGACGCCGGAACGATACTTCCGTGGCCAGGCATTTCGGTCGCTTTAATAACGACGCTGCTGTCGGGATTCTGACACTTGGCAAACGTAAAGTGGGCGAGAGACGCGTCGAAGACCGCCTGCAGCAGCTCCTGCACGGCTCACGGAATCAAGCAGCGGGAATCCTGACTATGGGAAAGAGATTCGAGGATGGCGGGCACCTGCAGCTCGTGCACGAGGGAGGGACAGGGAGCGAGAGCGCGCCCGTGAGACTCGGACTGGAGCGTCCGATGAAATATCTAATGCCCACGGTACTAGAAGATTTGGACGCTTATGAAAAACGATGACACTTGTCGCTTTTTAAAAACCACAGTAGAGCTGTTCGTTCGTGACTGCAATTGCCAAAACCGAAATGAGTATTTTGAAATAGCGTTTTTGATTTAAGTAAAAGCTGTTTGTGGTTATCATTAGCCTACTTGAAGAGACTTTAACGGGTTTTTTTTTTATTTTTTTTAAATATAAATCACATGTAGTCATACCTCAGATGTTATTTGTGTGTGTGCCTTTTATGAACGATTGTAGGCTACATAATTTTACGTAAATACTGTTCATTTCAAAAAACCCATTAAAACAACTGAGGAAATTTTCCCCTTTAAAATTCTCCTGAGGCTTTCTCAAACATGATAAATCCTTTCCGTAGTTAACAGTTAGGCTACCTGTCATAGTGGGCTTTTGTGAAATAGTACGATTTCTGGTCCCACTTTATATTAAGTGGCCTTAACTACTATGTACTTACATTTAAATTAATCATTTGATACAATGCACTTATTGTGTACATACATGTTTTTACATTGTACTTATATTTTAAAAACACCTGCATGTAATTACATCTGTAATTACATTTATAATTACACTGTTGACCCATCCCTTAACCCTTATCCCTACCCTTAAACCTACCCATACCACCAAAGCTTTCCTTAACCTTATACCATATCACACCTCAATAGCAGCAAAAGTGTTTTGCAATTCAATATGAACCAAATAAGTACATAAAGTAGAGGTTAAGGCCACTTAAAGGGTTAGTTCACCCAAAAAGGAAAATTCTGTCATTTATTACTCACCCTCATGCCGTTCCACACTTGAAGACCTTCATTAATCTTTGGAACACAAATTGAGATATTTTGTTGAAATCCGATGGCTCCGTTAGGCCTCCATAGGGAGTAATGTCACTTCCTCTCTCAAGATCCATAAAGGTACTAAAAACATATTTAAATCGGTTCATGTGAGTTCAGTGGTTCAATATTAATATTATAAAGCGACGAGAATATTTTTGGTGCGCCAAAAAAACCAAAATAACAAATTTTTTAGTGATGGCCGATTTCAAAACACTGCTTTAGGAAGATTCGGAGCATAAATGAATCAGCGTGTCGAACCCGCAGTTCAGATCACCAAAGTCATGTGATTTCAGCCGTTAGCAGTTTGACATGCGATCCCAATCATGATTCGATACACTGATTCATTTATGCTCCGAATCTTCCTGAAGCAGTGTTTTGAAATCGGCCATTACTATATAAGTCGTTTTTTTGGGGGGATTTTTTGCGCACCAAAAATATTCTCGTCACTTTATAATATTAATATTGAGCCACTGTACTCACATGAACTGATTTAAATATGTTTTTAGTACCTTTATGGATCTTGAGAGAGGAAGTGTCATTGCTCCCTATGGAGGCCTCACGGAGCCATCGGATTTCAACTTAAATATCTTAATTTGTGTTCTGAAGATTAGCAAAGGTCTTATGGGTGTAAAACAACACGAGGGTGAGTAGTTAATGACAGAATTTTCATTTTTGGGTGAACTAACCCTTTAATACAAAGTGGGACCTGAATTCTTGTTAATAAAACAATTACATTTAATATAGGCTATGTTAGTAATGCGCATTTTATTATAGTAGCCTATTATTTATATTATATTCATGGTCAGGGCGGAATCTTGATTTATAAAAATGACTTGTTGGATTTCAGTAATGTGTAGTATGTTTTGTGGTCAGCAGATGGCAGATGATGTAAATACTGTAAAGTAACACTAAGTTCAGAAAAAAAAAATGGAAATACAATAAAAACTCACAAAGCTTAAGGGGTGAGAAACAAGAATGTAACTCTTCCACAACATATCTGTTTATTAAAATATAAAGCATATGTGATATTTAATGGATTATCTGATATACTTGTTTACTTTTAACTTAATTTTATTATCGTGAAAGTTTTCTATTTATACAGATATATTTATCAGGTAATTTAAAATATATAAAAAATAATAACAATAAGATAAAGGGCCACGTTTATTTGCAGTAATTAAAATAGCATGAAATGTTATCTTAAAAAAACACACCACATATCTGCAGGCCTATTTAAAATATATAAGGCCTATATGTGATATTTAATACAGTAACAGCTTATACAGCAAAACAATAATAAACACAAAATAGTTCATGAATCATACACAAACATAAGTGACAACTTGCCCCACTATCACTGTGACAGCTTGCCTCAACCTGATGCTTTTTGGGAGACAATTAGTCTCTCTCCACCCCCACTGCCTGAGAAAACAAACACATTTTCAGATTGTTCCTGCTGCCCTGCCACTTAGTATTGACCCAGAGCTGTATCCTTTCAAATTTCACCCGTTATAGAAATTCCCGTGTGTGTTGTGGGAGATGTTGCTTTTGTCTGGTAATATATGTAAATATCTGCTCAGCACAGATGGCTGTTCTGCTTTCCCTTTCGCACCATCTCTCTCTCTTTCTCTCCACCTAATTCTTGTGCTTCTCGTAATGTCGCTGTCTCTTTAAACCCACTTCAGCCCTTAAAGTCTCTTTATTTGTGGTTTTAAGACTCCGTACTGCTCCCGTTACAGCCTCTATAACTGTCACTGTCACTAGAGAGATCTGCTTGTGCCACATTAATATGGTCGTATGAAAAAGATTTTTTTGCAGGCTTTCAGGCAGATTATTGTCTCGCAAACAAAGACATAATTGCATCCACTCAGCAACAACCAGTGCTTCAATGTTAAGGTAAATTCAGTCATTGTTTATTATTATTTAATAATTATTAATGAACTATTATACAATTTACCATACAATTTTGTGTGCGTATACGTTCCACACACACATATATATATATATATATATTCCATATTGTATATGTTCCAATCATTCTAAGATAAAGAAAAATAGTTTAAGAAAAAAATATAAAGTACATTTTGTATGTCTTTTTAACAAACCATTTTCACTGTGATCTAATTGAGCCAGTTTTCTTGTTACTCTTTGTGCTTCTTCGTTTTGAAAGAGAGTGGGAGAAAGAACGAGAGAGAAAGAGGGAGGGACAGAAGAGTAGAGAGATAGCAGTGTGTGGAAGAGAGATGCAGTAGAGATTGTGCACCTGCCTCAGAGAGGACACAACTGATGAAAAGGAAGGGAAGGACGAAAAGAATCATCCGACCTTCTGTTAGGACCTAAGAAATTGACAAAGAAAATGAATTAAAAGAAAACAATGAGTTGTGGACTGTCAGCTGTGTGAAGATGCAAGGCATTGAAGAGACAGAAATTGAATGCAAGCAACAAAGGAAAGAGGTGAAGGCTATGTTTTGAGCCTGTTTTTGAGAGAAGAAGACAAAACCGTACTTTTATTGAGGAGACAGTGCAGAACAGCTTGTATTAAACTGATGGGCTGTAGGGAGTAAGCAACAATATCCCCACAAACTTAATCATCTGGACATACACTGCTGGACGTCAAGAACGCATCCTACGGCTTAGTGTAGCATGTGATTGCTGAAGTGCGGAGACATGGAGGAATGAAGTGAAACTGCTTTAGAAGGCTTTCCACTGAACTGATGCGGTTCTTAACAAGCAGCCATTCACTCCTTGTAAAATCCAGACGCCAACACAGTTTGAACCTCGGACAAAATCACCTCAGCTCTCTCCTCTCTACTCTCTCTCGCTGTCGCTTTTATTTCTTGTTCTGTATGCGATGAAGGTCTGAGGATTGGTCATCATGCCAGTGATGAAAGGGCTCCTGGCCCCTCAGAACACCTTTCTCGACACCATCGCCAAGCGCTTTGATGGCACACGTGAGTAATTCTGCTTTTCTCCAACCTCTGTCTGAGTTTTCATCCTCTTTCTCTGCAGCTTCTGACCTACAATAATGTTTAGAAAGGAGTTTGAAGTCTGTGTTATTTTAGCATTATTCATATATTATTAAAGTATTAATAGCTTTTTATTTTTTCATTTTCAGATATCATTTTAGTTTTAGTATGAACTTTTGTCATTGATGTTAGTTTTTTTTAAATAGTTTAATTTAGCTTTAATGTATTTTTAATGTTTTAGTAATTTTATTAATTACAATTATTTAATTCAGTCAGTTGCCAAAGCAACACTTCAAGTTTAAGTTTACATTTTCCATCATTATTTTATATTAATTCAAGTATATTTCAATTACTGAAATTGATTTTTGATAGTTTTAGTTAATAATAACAACACTCTATCGAGTTCTCAAGAATTGTTCATTTCTATGTCTGTGAAAGCTAGACTCCATTTTATTAAAAATCATTTTTGTTCATGAAATATTTTTCACAATATTTTAAGTATAAAGTTTAAAAGAAATCCTCAAGAAAAAAGATTAAGTCAGAATGTCTAGCAGATTCTATTTGCTCTGTGATTTAAGATCTTCCTCCATTGTGCTCTTTTCATGTTCATAGCTTACAGTTTGTACCTTCGTTCAGAGAAAGCTGTTGGAGTTTTGTGACAAATTTAGTGTACATTTTAGGCTAATAAGAACATCTTTACGCTTAGATTTTTTTTTTTTTTTTTTTTTTTAAGTAGAAAGTGATGTGATATGGCCAAGTATGGTGTCCCATACTCAGAATTCGTGGGCAGTGGGCAGCCGTTTTTGCTGCGGTGCCTGGGGAGCGATTGGGGGTTCACACTTGTCAAGGGTGCGTTCACACTTGTTATGTTTGGTTCGATTTAAACGAACCCTGGTGCAATTGCTCTGTTAGTGCGGTTCATTTGAACATGTGTGAACGCTGCCATCCGAACCCTGGTGCGCACCAAACAAGTGGACCGAGACCGCTGAAAAGATGGGTCTCGATCCGCTTCCAAACGAACTCTGGTGCGGTTCGAACGATATATGAACGCAACACGGACCAAAGACATGTAAACGAAACAAAAACAGGAAGATGACAACCTAAAAAGGACAAAATCCTCACGCATGTCGGTTTTTCTTGTCATAGACGCGAGTTTGCCGATCACAGGCATCAGGCGCGTCTCCACGCAGCAGATCATTTGTGTATGACGGATGGATTCCCGCCGCTGTTTTGACTACTTTGCACATTTTATAAGCTCTTCACGAGTTCCCAGCTGGCCAAAATACCATCATATGTAGGCTAAGCACCGCTACGCACACACAACGAGCGCATTTACCTCAGAAAACAGCACTGTTTCGGATGTTCTGTAAGTTCCGTCTCAAAATAGGCAATACGTCATAAAATCCGACCAATCACGTTGTGAATGTATCCCTATGCCTGAAGGTTCAGTATCTTTTGGGTTCGGTGATAAAATTGCCAATCTGAACGCTAACCGGACTAAATGGTTTTTTTTTTCTTCTCTGGTCCGGACCAAATGAACCAAACGAAGCGAACTACAAGTGTGAACGCACCCTCAGTTGTGAGTAATGGGAGTAACCATTAGGCCACAACTGCCAGTACAGTATGAGAATTGTAGTGTTTACTATGGGGTAATTCACCATCAGTTTCACTTCATGAAGCAGGCAAAAATGTTTGCCATCCTAAATGGTTGAATGTCTTATTTTAGTGTCAGTAGGTCAGATGAGGAATTATATTTGGCATTGCTCTGGAGTAGTGATATTTTGCAATGTGCATAAATCATGGCTGAACTGTTTGTATTTGAGTGTTTGTGTGTTTACATTTGAGAGAAGAACTACTTGAAAAACCCCTGAAGTGTTATTCATTGCAAGAATGCCACTCAACATTCAGTAGTGTGGGAGTTATGCTCTACAGTTCTGTGCAAATACGAGCGAACAAAAGATGGAGGCCAATAGATGATGGGATCATTTTGTATAAGTGATCCTCACTCCCCTCTCTACCTGCCATCATGTCTGTTGAGAGAACTCAAAGCGTACTAAAGCCATGGCGGTGAGCATGACTAAACCGTGAACATGCGATACTGTGTGCTGAAGTGTTGAACTTGCCCTATCTGCTCAAAACTGACAGACACAATGGCATTAGTCATTGTGTTACAGTCTGATCCGTCAATACATGAGATGAATGAACCTCATGTACCAGATGTTTATTCACCTCATATAGTCATGTATAAGGCCCGTTGACTCCAAGAACGATAACAATAACTATATTAGCATACACACCAATGGATAATAATATTCTGTGGTTATGACGTATACCACTTTAAAGGGTTAGTTAGTCATTAAGTACTCACCCTCATGTTGTTCCACACCCGTAAGACATCTTCAGAACACAAATTAAGATATTTTTGATGAAATCTAAGGTATCTAAACCATGCTGTGATATGCAGTAACAGCATTGGCCCAGAAATGTAGCAAAGTCATCATTAAAATAGTCCATGACTGCAGTGGTTCAACCTTAATGTTATGACTCGAGGAGATTACTTTCTGTGTGCAAAAACAAAAGAAAAATTACGACTTTATACAACAATTTTTTCTCTCCCCTTTCATTCTTCTACGCTGTTTACGTTGTTTAGACAGTGCAGGCTTCCAGGTTCCACGTCAGAACACCGACTCATTATTGGCTGGCTCCTGCGTCAGCATCACACGCGTGCGCCGTGCTGCTCACATGAACAACGTCGGCCAATACTGAACCAGTTCAGAACAGGCCTTTAGTCAAAGCTTTGTTCAGCTGCACCAAATTCTGGCTCATTTTTCAAAATCCAGTCTTTAAAACTGACTGAGAAGGGATGAAATTAGATGTATTTGTTCAGTGAATGTGAATTTGTACATGGTACTTTGTCAATATTCAGTATTATGGATTGTATTTTGTGAAATACGGGGGCGAAAAAAACATTTGAAATCCATTCTCAGCATTCAAACTGAAAAGTGTCAATTTCAAACCACTTATGAATGGTTTGTAAGACTTGTTTTATTTATACATATAAATATTTTTACTGTTCACACTACAAACAACTAAATTGATTTGAAACTGTTACGGCCTTGAGTGTGTGTTCTCCTGCATGTGACGTGATGTCTCTATTTATCTTTCTCTCTGATGAGTCTGATTGTTTAGGTCCGCCCCTGTGCACAGTGCTGATTAACTATATTAAGGACGCTGAGGTGGAGCATGGCAATGGCAATTATTATTATTATTATTTTTGCATTGTATTTTGGATTCACGTGTCCTTCTTTATGTTGCGTTCCCCTTTCTGGCTAATTTAAATAGGGGTTTGTAACATAAATTGGGGGCTCGTCCGGGATAACTCTGTTTAATTTTGTTTTGTTGAGCAGATAATAATAATGGTGCGAAGCGATCTCTGGGTAGGTAGAGTAATTTGAATTGGATTCACTCTGAAATGTTAAAGTGGCTCTTGACACCATCTGCTGTAACATGGTAAATTTGCTGTTTCACTGTTGGTGTGAAAACACCATTAGTCTGTGGTTCGTTCAGCAAGTTTGGTCTGAAAAGAGACATTTAACCTTATGATCATGTAACTTACGAGTCCTGTGTACGGTTTTCCATTTCAAACAGACAGTCACTAAGAACCATGTTCTGGTCTAATAAGAGCTCACATCAACCAGTCTGAATATCGGATAGATTGAAGCATCTGGTGTCAGTCTCCTGGTTAGACAGTAAGGAGTCTCTTAATGAGCTCTCTGGAGTATTCTCTAGTAGCCTTTCACCTTCTGTGCGATGATGCTATTAAAACAAGAAAAATTACAAACCAATGACAGCATCAACACAACAAGCAGAAATATTGATTAACTAAAACATGCAAAAGTCTTGTGCTTTCTCTTGTCCTCTCCTCCTTAGCTATTGTTGTTTTTTTTTTGTGCAAGGAGATGTTCTGGGGGACTTGAGGGAAATTGTCTCTGTGTGATGCTCTTTAATAAGAGCAATGTCCTTAGCTCGCTGTACAGCCAATCATATAAATCATATGAATCATTCCCTCTGTCGTTCCTGAGGACAGATTTTCACACTATGAAATGTCACGCTGACCATTTGCTCTCTCACTTTTTAGAACAACCTCCTGCTATCGTGTCACACCCGTCCTAAGCAACACTGGCTGTCTAAATTTGAGTGTCAGTATGTGCATGTGTGAGCGAGAGACGTGACGTTGAGTATGTGTATGCCTCGGCATCACCATTCCTCTCTCTCTTGTTTTTTTCTTTCTCCTTCATAATCACTTTAATCACTTTTAATTAGCTGCAGCAGACTAAAGATCTGGAGAGGCTTATTAGAACAGAGAGGTGCTTGACAAGGCCTTAATGTCAAGGCCCTAATGCTGATGTTGTGTTTTTCAGCCAGTACTTCATTAAAACTGTTGTATTGATCAGACATAAATGTTTTTCAATCTTTCACTTAGACCTGAATACAGTCAAGTTAAAATCAAAGAAAATCAAATCAAAGTGTGGAAGTTTGCAAATGTTATGTATTGTGGCAAAAAAAAAAAACAAACAAAAAAAAACATTTAATTATTGTGTTCTGCAAAACTTTGAGCATGATTTGAATCATCATAATATAGATGAAGGCACATGTGATGCATGTGTAACAGTTTATTTACATTTTCTTTAAAAAAAAAAAAAAACACTATACAGTACTCTGCGGTTGGTAAGATTTATTTATGTTTTTCAAAAAGTATCTTAGGCTAGTATCAAGTGTAGTATCAAAGTATCAAGGCTACATTTATTTGATTAAAATAGAGTAAAACTACGGAAGAGGATTAGGGCCAAGCAATAATAAAAAAAATAAAACCATCTCGAGATTAAAGTTGTTAAATTTCGAGAAAAAAGTCTAAATAAAATGTTGAGAATAAACTTGTTAAATTACGAGAAAAAACTCGTTAAATTTCAAGAAAAAGTTGAGATAAAATGTTGAGAATAAAGTCATTAAATTACGAGATAAGTCGTTACATTATGAGAACAAATTTGTTAAATTATGAGAAAAAAAGTCGTTAAATTTCGAGAAAAAAAGTCGAGATAAAATGTTGAGGATAAAGTCAAAAAACAAATTTGTAATTTTCTCGAAATTTAACGAGTTTTTTCTCGAAATTTAACAACTTTAATCTTGAGATGTTTTTTTTTATTATTATTGCTTGGCCCTAATCCTCTTCCATATAAAACAGTAATATTGCTAAAATGTAAAATAACTTATTTCTATTTTATATATTTTTTATTTATATTTGAAATGTAATGTAATTTATTCCTGTTATGCAAAGCTGAATTTTCAGCATCATTGCTCCAGTCTTCAGTGTCACATGATCCTTCAAAAATTAGTCTAATATGATTATTTTCTGCTAAAGAAACATTTATTATTATTATCAATGTTGAAAACAGTTGTGCTGCTTGATATTTTTGTGGAAACAGGATTTTTTCAAAATATAAAGTTCAAAAGAACATAATTTACAATATTTGAAATAGACATCTTTTGTTACATTATAAATGATTTATATTTACTGTATTTACTGAAACTTTTGGTTTGCATGTTAAATAAAAGTATTAATTTCTTTCAAAAAAAATAAAAAATCTTAGGCCTAGTTTCACAGACAGGGCTTAGATTAAGCCAGGATTAGAACTAATTTCAGTTAGAATATTTTAGTAGCTTTTATAAACATGCCTTAGAAAAAACATTACCGGTGTGCATCTTGAGACAAAACAATGAAACTGACATATTTTAAAATGTCTCAGTGCAAGCTACTTTCAGTTAAAACAGCTCAAACATGCATTTTAGTCTGGGACTAAGGAAAGCCCAAGCTTTACTCACCCTCCAGCCATCCTAGGTGTATATGAATTTCTTCTTTCTGATAAACACAATCGGAGATATATTAATAAATATCCTTACACATCTGAGCTTTATAATGGCAGTGAACAGGGGTCACGAGTGTGAGCTGAAGAAAGTACCTCCTTTCATCCACATCCATCCATCATAAACGTATTCCACATGGCTCCGGGTGTTTAATAAAGTCCTTCTAAAGTAAAGCAATGCGTTTCTGTAAAAAAAAATCCATATTTAACAAGTTATGAAGTAAAATATCTAGCTTCTGCCAGATCGCCTTCCGTATTCAAGTTACGAAGTAAGTGTAAACTGGTGTCGTATCAGTTAAGCTTTTTTGTTGAACAGGGAAGGCGTGGGACGTAGCGTAAGCTTTCTGAACTGCATGAGTTTTACACTTTCTTCGTAAGTTGAATACATAAGGCAGTCTGGCGGAAGCTAGATATTTTACTTCATAACTTGTTAAATATGTTCGCTTCAGAAGGCCTTTATTAACCCCCCGGAGCCGTGTGGAGCACGTTTATGATGTATGGATGTGGATGGATGCACTTTCTTCAGCTCATGTTTACTGCCATTATAAAGCTCAGATGTGTCAGGATATTTATTCATTTAACTCTGATTGTGTTCATCAGAAAGTGGAAAGTCAAATACACCTTAGATGGCTTAAGGGTGAGTAAAGCTTGGGTTAATTTTCAATTGAAAGTGAACTAATCCTTTTACAACTTATCTGTGAAACCTGCAGTTGGTGATCCTACATTTTTACCAGTTATTTGTGTACTGCACTGTCAGCCGGTTTTGAAGAAAGAGCATAAGTGTAAATGCCACAGGAAAACTTCTTTATGTGCGGGTGTATATTTTCCATTAGATTGCATGGAAATGAACCTGTTTTTACAGTTTCTATTAAAAATAAACTGTAGACAGTTTCTTGGTAACCTCAGTGACAGAAATAAGCACACTGACATATGGTTTTTTTAAAAATATATATTTCCATAGCAACCAGATACCAAGAACATCTTGCCTTAATACCACAGCACATAATAATAGTTTTCTTAGCCGTCAGTTACACCACGGTATCATTTCACCATCTTGGAAAGCTGAATCTTTTAAAACCGTCGGCTTCTGTGGCATTAACAGTGTCTATCTGAATGGATCGATAGGGAAAGACTGTATGCGTGAATAAACACACACATGGTTTGAACACCAACTTTAGTCTCTCTATATAATTTGTGAATTCAGTGGCAAGTTTACATATGCAGCATGTGTGTATATACTATTAATGTACTGTGTGTGTTAATACAACATTTTAAAAGTATTTTCATTGAATATGAAATTTTCATATTATACAATTTCAAATACCTATAGTCCTGCATTACATGATCATTTACATTGAGACATTCTGAACAAATCTGTAGTCTACACATTGATGCCTGAAATGTTTCTGTGCAGAATTTAAAAACACAATGTTCTTTTTAATGCTGACTTCTTGTCTGATTTTGGCCTTTTTTGGGCTTGATCTAGCTCTACAGGTTGATATTAGGCATATTTTTTGCTTTTACATCTAGAGTAGTCTAACACGCAGCATTCTTTCTAGCTTATCTGATACCACAGACAGATTCCAGCCTCTGATAATGATCAACATTAAAAACGGGCAGACAAGAGCAGACAAATTGGCAATCTCTCGTACAATCTTGTACCTCAACTGTAACAGAATAATTTTATATCAATAATATCATTGTATGAAATAATATTAGCAACAGATGAAGCAAAACCCTATCAGATGTCAAGGGCTTTCTCTTATGTATGCATATGAAATCTGATCCCCCTGAATAGTTTTATTTGCTCATTTAGAAAGCTCAGTGGCTTCATACTCTCATACTCCAGTTCATTTATGTATTCATTAAGTCAGTGGTGCAGATGCAGCACTCACACTACACTTGTTCTGTGTACTGAGATTGATGGTGAGGTCAGGCATCTAACTTAAGCTTTATTTATAGTTTCTCTGCACCAGTGCCGTCTATTGATTCTTACCCAAACAAGGAACAATTGAATGTATGGATGAATGAAATGTATTTTGTAGATGTATAAAGAGTAACATGATACCAATCCACTGCATGTTTTCCATCTCTTTAATAATGGCTTTACATTACGATTATTTATCAAAGCTCATCTGAATGACTAACCGAAATGAAATGTGTATAGAGAACAAAAACGCTGGGTTTCGGTTCATATATTATTTCCACTTGTCTTTTAGAATACTTTGTGTACATATTCAGGGAGGTTTAATTGGAACCATTTAATTGGATCCATGAGGGGAAAGGAGGCTCTTTAGAATCGAGAACCATAATACTTCTTTTTACTCATGCACAAACACCCACAGTCAATCAATTCTTATATAATTTCCACCCCTGCAAAACTTAGGTGAAATGAATAGCAAAGTTGCCATGGAAACAGTACACAGATCTTTTAGTTTTCTACACCAGTGATCTAAAGAATTTAGAATAAAACAGGAAATCTATAAATAGCATGTTAATGAAAAGGCAAGAATGAGAGCGTGCTAAATGGCACACAGCGTTCTATATGAGAATTCGGAATTTACTTTGTACGTTTAATGAGAGGCAAAGCAAGTGACTTTTTACATCTCACCTTTTTCCAATTCTTTTCTTTGTGTGTCTATATTTGGTGTGTACAGACAGTAACTTCCTGCTGGGAAATGCTCAGGGGAGTCGCGGGTACCCCATTGTGTACTGTTCGGATGGGTTCTGCGAGCTCACCGGGTTTGCACGTACCGAGGTAATGAAGAAGACATGCACATGTCAGTTCCTGCACGGACAGGAAACAAGTGAGAGAGTCACTCAGCAGGTGGAGAAAACCTTGGAAGGACAGAGAGAGTTCCAGACGGAGGTCCGCTATTACAGGAAGAACGGTAACAACCATTTAAAAGAATAATGCGTTGGACACATTTTCAAGACTTGTATGTTTAATATCATGCGGTATTAGGTGGTTATTCAGTGAACACTTAATTAAAGGTGCTAAAGAGGATCTTTTCGTCGACTGAGAAACCAAAGACTGTTAGTGAGTTTTTGAAATGAGCGCATGCGAAAGAACAACCCCCCTCCTTCACAGCTCATTTCGAGGGGAAGCCTCCCAAAACTCGTGCACGAGTGTTTACCACCGGCATTTGCTGTGTCATGTTAAGCCGACTTTCCGCTGCACACGACAAACGACAGCCGTTGGACCGGAAGTCATTCATTTCCAATGGAGAGTACGGGGTCTGTGTGGAGTTCCGATCATATGCCAATGCGGAAATTTCGGATCCGATTTGAGCTTCGGATGTATGTAAACACTATTTCTTTAAAATGGTCGTTATTAATAATTATGTAAAAATGTATTTTATGATTATTAAACCAATTTTTACATTGATTAGCTCTATAAAATCTACAAGTATGTTTTTATTTTAGAAGTATTGAGGGTAGTTTGCTTTATGGATATATGCATTAATGTTACATTCATTAAAATCGTTCAGTATACCATGGTGGTTGCTGGATTGGAATTAGCCGAGGGTAACAGTTGCTTCGCTACCAATTTCAAAGTTCCGTGCGATGGCCGCTAGGGGGGAAAATGCGACAATGTGGATGCCAATGTCGTGTGCAGTGGAAAGGCGGCTTCAGTGGATTCATTATGTCGGACTCACCGCTGGTAACTCATAATCTGCAGTTGTTATTCCTGTCTCCTGACAAAAACATTGCATGCGGCGCCTGTGGAGATTGGAAAGTTACTGGAGCGCGCAGCCGCGCTCGTCTCGCACAAGGAACGTTACGGCAGTGATTGACAAGCCAGAGGGCCAATCGCGTAAACGATTGGCTGATGTTTTTAAGGCCCTACAATGCACAGATGATGTACATTAATACTATTCCTTTCAGTGCACCTAATAAATATCTTTTATCAGTTAGTAAAGACAGTTTCAAGTAATATTGCAAAAATGTATAAAACAAAACATCCTCTTTAGCACCTTTAAAGAGAGGGCTGATTAAATACTAAAGTTTTCATGGTTTGCCTTCTGTGACCAGGTACCACATTCTGGTGTCTGCTGGACATTGTCCCTATTAAAAATGAGAAAGGAGAAGTGGTTCTGTTTCTCTTATCCTTCAAAAACATCACTGACTCGTATGGCAAATCACATCCCGGCTCCACCACAGAAGGTAAATGACTGGCCGTGAGCCAACAAAGCAACTTTTGGACTTTTATAGGTTTGGCATCTGTTATTTTGAGACTTAATTTACTTGATATGTGTTTTGCTGTTGTGTCAGAGGATGGTGCTCACAACAGGAAGTCTGGTCGAACTCATCTGAGTCAGGCTCGTGAGCGTGGCCGCAGCGTTCTGTACCACCTGACCTGTCAGTTCACCAATAGGAGCAAAAGGAAGCTGCCAAATGTAAGCAGATATGAAAGTCACAATCATTCTCACTCCTTTGTGGAGATTTTTGTGTAGTAAATCAGAATCAATTTTCTATAGAAGTTGTTTCTACTATGGAATAAAAAATTAAAAAGGTATTTGAATCTCACGATTCTGACTTTTTTTTCTTGCACTCTGCAAGTTTACATCTCACAATTCTGGTGTAGGCCTAATTTCTCAGAATTGAGAGATATAAACTTGCTATTGCAAGGAAAAAGGTAAGATTTGCGAGATAAAAAGTCGTAATTACCTTTTTAATTTTTTTATTCTGTAGCGGAAACAGACATCTATAATATTCTCAGGTATTTGCTGAGTGAGTTGCAAGTAATCTGGCATCCAGTTAAAAATTCATAGTCTTTCAGTAGCATTAATGAAAGATTAGAAAAATGACTGACTGCACTTACATAATATGCCAGAGTAGCAAAATATGTGTGAAAATTAACCTGAATTCAGAGAATATGTATTTAATAAAACTTAGCTTACTCTATCATCAATAGTTTTTCCTAGTTTTAAGCATAAAATTCAGTACATTTTAATTTATGCTTACTAACTTGTGCTTGTGCTTAAAACAGGAAAAATACTTACTTAAAGACTTTAATGAACTTTACTGAAATGTCAAATATTCACTGAAATTACTCTTTATCACACATAATTTTGCTACTCATGCAAGTTAATTGATTATTTTTTTTTACTGGAAAATAGATGAAAATACTGATAAAGAAAATGCAATTTTGCAGTACAGCATAAAGATGGTGAACCATTATGTTCGGTAATGACCGACCTTACAAACCCGTTGACACTTTTAAAGTGTAAATGTCCTTGTGCTTCCAGCTAATGAGATGAAACAGAAGTATAGCTGTTAAAATGAAAAGGTCAGACTCATTGAATGTCTGGAATTGTGTTGATATCTAGCAGAATATATTCAATATTTATGTCCAGCTGACGATTCTTACTTTCATAAATGAAAATTCCAGACACCAGCCCTTTGTACAGGACAATCAGTCCTCAGGCTTGGAAAATAACACATGGTTCCCAAATCATTACAACTCACGACTGAACACCTACATTGTGATGTAACATGGATTTTCATGCCTTTTAATACATTTTATGTAAACCACTGGTTTTGCATACAAAATCACATCCATTGAAATTCCAGTAAAAAAGAAATGACTCACAGCTATAATGAAACTACATCAATTTAAAACCTAAAATATCAGTGTACTCAGGGAAGAAAAAGAAGCTAGGGTTAGACCTTAGTCAAAGTGAAAACAATTCAAAACAGCCTATTCAATATTTTGTACTTTGGCATCAGTTGGATTGAAAATGGTGGATTGTGAAAGGACAACACTTAGAAAATATTGAATAGACTACACTTAAAATCACATTTTTTTTCAAAGGACTAATGTCAGAAATATCTGCCAAAATCCGAATGTACTTTTATATTATTTTAAGGCTTGGGAAGAATATTGATTATCCAATTAATCGCTATCTTCATTAAACCTTTGATTGTTAAAATCCAAAAATTTATTTTGTTCTCTGCCTATTTCAGCGGCTGTGTGACTGTATTTTTATAGCACTTCTAGTCCTGCACTTCATAGCTAGAAGGTTCAGTGCTTTCTGAGTTTGCAGTCTGTACTGAATGCAACACAATGAAAGAATACTGGTATGTTTTTGCTTGCAAAAACAAGCATAGAAAAAACAAGACTGTACAGCATGACCAGTGTAGTCTGATGAATAAATGACACTTTTGAGACCGTTATTTTAATGATTCGTTCAAATGAAGATGATAACTGTATACCCTATATAACTTATAGCATTAGCAGTGGAATATAACTGAATGATAAAACGGTTAGTTCCTGTCCTTGATTCTGATTGGTCAATAGCTGTGTTTTATTCACAATAAAACATGGTTATGACCGCTTCACCCAACAGTTCTGTGTGTCACTACACAACACACTTAGCAACCACTCTTAGCAATGTAAACTGTATGTTCTCAATTGATATTGTTCATTGAAGCTTACTGTATTATGTATAATTGTGAGAAAGAGATCAAGCGAGTTTATTACCTCCATTCAGATTTAGCATTTTCCTTCAGCTCAGTCCTATGTTCATAATAAAAAATCTGTTTAAATGTCCGATATATTATCCTGTCCTTTTAACATTTAAGGGGTTTTCCCGTGACTAACAGCGCTAGTCAAAGCATTTGTCAGTTGCGTCTTGTTCCGTTTTCAAAACAAATCAGTCTTTTCAATATAAAAGTCTTCACTACTGACTGACACACTCATAAAAACTTTATCTAATGGCATAATAATGTGACTTCTTTCTGGCAGAAGAAAGGCTTTTAGTGAAACTTTACTTCATGAAAGTTGCATTGATATATTTCTGGCTTTAATATTTGTATTGTGTGGTGACCATTTAATAAAAGCAATTAGGTACTCGAGGCTAGTGATGTATCGTGAATAAGTCACAGCTGAAGGAATTACAGGGTTACAACGCCCTTCAGCCGTGACTTATTCACGGTACACCAAAGCCTCTCATACCTTATTGCTTACATAAACTCCACTGAATCAGAATTGGATTGAGAGCTTGTGAATCAGAACCAAACAGGAATTTAAAGACATTATCTTTTGTGCTGAGGTATGGTTAGCATTAAGAGTTGCCCTGGCATTTCACAGCGAGTGTTAAATGTTCCTGCTGTGTGTCATTATGAGATGTACCTGCACCTTTTCAAAATGTCTCAAGCTGTTTTTTTTATATATATGTATATTTTCTAAATGCTGCAGGTGTGGAGAGTCAATGAACATTCATTCCTGCTGCACTCAGGAAGTTAGCAAAAGTTAACTAAACCTTTTGATTTTTTGCAAGTGGCTTTCAGTGCCTTTGGGGCAAATGATTGAATCCACATTTAGCTTGTTGCTTTCATGAATCATTCAGCACTAACTTCTTTGGACTTGCAAGCAATGTTTGATATCACCATGTTTTTAAAGCACCAATAGTAGTCTTTTTGTGAATTTCTACACTTTTATTTTTCTCTAAAACTTTTTAAATAAAGTTAACTTCATGTAGTTCAAGTGGTTTTAACTGTGAGAACAGAACTTTAGCTGAAGGTCACTCTCTAGTAGCAAGGTAGCCCACCTGTGTCTATCATAACTAAACCTTCTAAAAGGTTACTGGTTCATGCTTTTTTGTAGCGAGAAACAACAATTAGGCTGCTATTCTTTTTCCTTTTAATGAGGTGACAGCACATGCACATCGAACATTTGGGCATGCTGGGTCACCAGTTAATTTAAAAACTCCAATAATACAGGCACAGCGCGGCCCACATTCACACAAGAGACGTATTAAAGAATATTTGGATCAGCCGTCATTAAGTCAGAATACTACAGGCTAAAAAGCTGTATTACTCAGAAGAAATTGCATGCAGCTTTTATGATTCATAACAAATTCTCAAATTGCCAACTGCTGAGAAATAATTTGCTTGCGCATAAAAAAGTAACCCTTCCACTTAAGAGGCTCTTAGTAATAACGATTATGTCCTAGTTTCGAACAACTTTGTTCCTGAAATGTGTAGGGTTTATAATTCAAATAAATGTGGAGGCATGTTTGTTGGTGTAGAAATAAAAAGATGCTTCTTTTCATGTTCTTTTCACAGCATGTTTTTTCACAACCAACTCTCCCGGAATACAAGGTGGCGTCGGTGCAGAAATCCCGCTTCATTTTGCTTCATTACAGCGTGTGCAAAGCATTGTGGGATTGGTTGATCCTCCTTGCGACATTCTATGTAGCTGTCACCGTCCCCTACAACGTCTGCTTCTCCACTCCCGATGACGACGAACATGATGACCCGGACTGTGACTCGGCCTCCAGAACCACCATCGTCAGCGACATAGCTGTGGAGATGCTCTTCATCCTCGGTATGTGCCACCGTTGTTGATTTTGTGGAGAATTGGTGTCCTACAAATCTTTTTTGGGTTTGTTTCCACCTCTGTTCCATTTTTAAACAGTGTTAACTTCCGACATCTGCAGAGCTTAGAGCTGCTTTCACCTTAAACATGTTAACGAAGTGACAATCACACCCTTGTCTCCAACTGAGACCACCACACTCCCTATATAATCTGTTTTTACACAAAGCATTAAACTAAATCTGTTTTTACTCAAAAAGATAATACAGAAGCCCCACTGTGACCTAAAGCCAGTAATAATTTGATAAATCTCATGTACACAGATGTGGTAAAATAATTGCTTGATAGCACTAAATGTTCCATGTAATAAGGATCCGCACAGGAACCATGAATATTTATTTAGTCCAGCATGTACAAGGCTTCATCGCTCCAATTAGCATCTTTTAATATTCATGCACCCACCGTCAATATTTGTCTTCAATTGAAAGGGCACTGTTTATAAACTTGTGAGTGCTCTGGTGAGTAATATTTTTCGATTTTTGAATAACTAAAATGACTTGTTTTTTTGTTGTTGTTGATTTGTTTTTCTCCAGATATCATTCTGAATTTTCGAACCACCTACGTTGGGCCTGCGGGTCAGGTGGTTTATGATGCTCGCTCGATCTGTTTGCACTACTGTACTACCTGGTTCATCCTGGACCTCATCGCTGCTCTGCCCTTTGACCTGCTCTATTTATTCAACATCTCAGTGGTAAAAATACATATTAAAGCTTTAAATAGTATAAAATATGGTTGTTTTGTATGCCTGTCTCTTTTCTAAATTTATTTAAAGTTCCTTTTATTACATGCACATCGACAAGCAGCAACACCCACAAAAATATATACAAAAAAATGTAATATTCTTCGCATATTTTTGATATTTCAGTATAATTTTAAACCTAATGCTTAAAAAAATGACACATTTATTACTCATATAATCATGTACATACAAATTCAAACATTTATTTTGTTGTGACTGGTTGAGAACTGATCATATGCCTTCTATTAACACTCTAAGGTCTGACGGTATCGCCGGCGATACCACCGTGGTTTTTTTCTTATCAGTGTGAAAGAGACTCAAAATACTCCGTCAATGTTGCACATACAATTAAGAGTTATACACCATTTTAATCTGTGGAATATCTTCTTTCATTTGTGTACACTCAGAGTAAAAACAGAATGTTGTGCTTTTTGTAAAATAAAGAAAACTAACATGATGCGTGATCTCTCATCTCCCTCTGAACAAACTCCAATCTGATAGTTCTCAGAAAATGAACTGTAACTTAGTGAATACTAATGACAAAAAAATTACACTTATGTCTAAAAAAACGTTAAGATGTCAGGTTTTAAATCATGTAAGTCAAATCGAAAACAAACCTTCTGTGTTTATGTAATCTGTATGAAAAGAGAGCCATGTCAGAAATCCGTGATTCAGCTCATTACCCGCTAATGCGGCCACGCCCACGCTCTCATAAGCATATGAGAATCCAATATTTCTCCAAATGTGCATGCTTTTAAACTAAAAGCCTATATTCAGACTCTTTGCATCACAGAAATACATTATATTTTAAAGTATAATATAAAACCATTACTTTATATTGTAATAATATTTTTCTGTATGTTTCATATATCATGATGAGCTTGAGACATCACAGAAGGTTTTTTTTCACAGCCTACCTGACTGAAATGCCTCATTAATATGCAAGTCATTTCAGCTCATTACTATCCAATTCTTTTGTCTTCTCAGGTGAGAATGGCCCATTTTCAGTGGTGATTCACGCCTCCTCGCATACTGTGTTTCTTGGCAAAAAGTGTCCTACAAAAACTAAATCAATATATTGTTTTATATGAAGGAGTAGGCAGCATAATTTTTACATAATTTTGAAGCAAAAACTCTAGTCTACAACCTCCAATACCCTAAAGTCTTATGAACACAGATTTATTATACTTTTTTTGGCCTTATTTCAGTGACTTAAGTTTTTTGTTTTTTCAACAACCACGCATAAATGTTATTCCTTCAAAAACACAAACATGTACATACATGTTCCTCACATATTATTGTAGCCTAGTTTGTGCTGAATACAGTGTAATGACACTTTTTCCATTAATATGTTTATGAACAACTGAAAAAAGCACAAATGTCAGGGCATGTGAAAACTTCTCCAGGCCCCAAATCAGCCTCAGACTCCAGAGGGTTAACTGATGTTTGGATATTTTAATCTCTTAATGTGTGTGTTTGTTTTATAGACTTCCCTCGTGCACTTGTTGAAGACTGTGCGTTTGCTGCGTCTCCTGCGCTTGCTGCAGAAGCTGGATGGTTATTCTCAGTACAGTGCTGTGGTCCTGACACTGCTAATGTCTGTATTTGCCCTGCTGGCACACTGGTTGGCATGTGTTTGGTATGTTATTGGACGCAAAGAGCTCGCCAGCAATGACCCTCTGACCTGGGACATCGGTAAGGGACTGTATAATTCCTCTGTGTATTAAGATGCCAGTTAAATACTCTACCGTTCAAAAGTTTGGGGTCAGATTTTTTATGTTCAAAATCTGATAGAATAAAGTAAAAATAGTAATATTGAGAAATATTATAACAATTTAGTATAACTGTCTTTTATTTGAATATATTTTAAAATAAATTATTCCTGTGATGCAAAGCTGAATTTTCAGCGTCATTACTCCAGTCTTCAGTGTCACATGATCCTTCAGAAATCATTCTGATATGATGATTTGATGCTCAAGAGCCATTTCTGATTATCAGTGCTGAAAATGTTGTTTTGAGAAAAACAATCATATTTACAGAATTCTTTTATGCCTATAATGTTCCAAAGAACAGCTTTTTTTTAAATTGAAACATCATAAAATGTTAATGAAAAGGTAATACCTTAATATAAAAAGTATAATTATTAAAAAAAATAAACATTATAAAACTATCAATTTTGATTAATTTAGTGAGTCAATTCTGAATATAGTTTTTTAAATACTGATCCCAAACTTTTGAACGGTAGTGTATACCAACTGTTAGCATCTCTTTTAGATCACTGGATTTTCAAGTCAGTATTGAGTTTGTTTCAATCCCTTATTTTTTCTTCTTTTTCCACTGTTCCGGTCCTCTGAAGGTTGGCTGCAGGAGTTGGGTAAGCGTCTGGAGACTCCTTACACGAATGGTACAGTTGGCGGCCCATCTTTGCGCAGCGCCTACATCGCTTCGCTCTACTTCACGTTGAGCAGTCTGACAAGCGTCGGGTTCGGAAACGTCTGTGCCAACACAGACGCTGAGAAGATCTTCTCCATCTGCACCATGCTTATCGGGGGTGTGTTCACCAGTGAATATTTCAGGCCTAATGTATAATTAACTTGTTTGTAGGTCAAACAATCCTCTTTCTGATATCCATTTTGAAAAAAATATACAAGTGTTTCATTTCAGAAAGTTTAGTGTCTCATTTAAGATGCAGAACACATTGTTCACTGAGTTGATTCAGACTCTCTCTCTTGTCACAGCCCTGATGCATGCAGTGGTGTTTGGTAATGTGACAGCCATCATCCAGCGCATGTACTCTCGTCGCTCACTCTACCACACACGCATGAAGGATCTGAAGGACTTCATTCGTGTGCATCGCCTGCCTCAGCAGTTGAAACAGCGCATGCTGGAGTACTTCCAGACCACCTGGTCTGTTAACAATGGTATCAACGCCAACGAGGTGAGACCCAACAAACCATCACATGACCTTGGCTCTTTAGTAGGGGCTGTGAAGCGTGACTGAAATATTTACACAGTGGCATGACAGTTTAATTCACTGGCTTTATCTTCCATAAAATGTCTGGAGGCTCAGATTGATTCTTTTTATTTTTGGAATAAAGTGTTCTATGGAGTTCATTAAAGAACAAAAATAAAGGGTTAAATATAGAACCCCAATTAACTTTTTTTTTCTAAGAGTGTAAAAGCCCCCATCTGAGTTGATGATAGCATACTAGCATCATCAGATGGAGGACAATTCATGAACACAGATCTGGGTCACATCTACTTTCAATGGACTAATTATAGCTTTTTCTGAGACATACACTAATGCAGAATCCTGTCATTGTTAAAGCAATAGCAGTGGTAATTGGATAGCCCACAATGAAAAGACCCATATTTAATTAAAACAGAAAAAGGAAGACCTTGGGTGCAGTGTCGGAAAAGCTACTTTAAATTATTAGCTTGTAACTTGGGATGCTACAGTTTTAAAGTATTTCGACTAAACTCAAAGCTACTATTTTAAAAAAGTTATTTAGCTATGCTGTACTAACAAGAAGTAGCTAACTACATAGCTTTTTTAAGGAGGTCTTATATCTATTATATAAGTAGTCACCTCCCTTAATAAAACTTAAAGGGTTAGTTTACCCAAAAATGAAAATTCTGTCCTTAATTACTCACCCGCATGTCGTTCCACACTTGTAAGACCTTCGTTCATCTTCGGAACACAAATTAAGATATTTTTGATGAAATCTGATGGCTCAGTGAGGCCTGCATTAACAGCAAGATAATTAACACTTTCAATGCCCAGAAAGCTACTAAAGACATATTTAAAACAGTTCATGTGACTACAGTGGTTCAACCTTAATGTTATGAAGTGTCGAGAATACTTTTTGTGCGCCAAAAAAACTAAATGACGACTTTATTCAACAATATGTAGTGATGGGCGATTTCAAAACACTGCTTAATGAAGCTTCGAAGCTTTACGAATCTTTTGTTTCGAATCAGTCGTTCAGAGCATGTATCAATCTGCCAAAATCACGCCCCCCCAGTGGTGATCCATTGAAATTTCAAAACACTTATGATATAAAGAAGCCTCGTTTACTGAAATCACGTGACTTTGGCAGTTTCAAAAACACTAAAAAGTCTTTCCTCTTCCAAACGTGGTTCACAAATAGTAGTGTATATAAAGAATGTAAATAAAGACATAAAATTATATATTTTTTTGTAATCAGACCAGTCATGTGGTACAGTAAAAAATAACTAGAATGAGATTAATATAAATTATATACAGTACAAGTAAAAAAAAAAAATAGAAAAATAATCCAGTTTATATTTTTTAGTTGGCAGATTGTTAACAGCAGCATTTAAGTAAAAATTGTATAGAATATACCTTGCAGGGGTTTAAAAGAATCAGTTAATTTTTGTTGTTGTTGTTGTTGTTGCTGATTGAGTTGATTTACATGAACCATCTGAACGAACCGAGTGAATGAAAATCAATCTGACTTTTCCAGTAGTAGAGATGTCAGTTTAGAAGTGTGTATTCAATTAGTTTGTCAACTTGCTCAGCTTTAAAGCTTTGTGAACAAAACAATATTAAGGCAAAAGTTGCATATTTCTGTAAATCTACACTATTATTAAAGCACATTACTAAAAATGTTTTAGTTTAGTTTAGTTAGTAGCATAGTTACTCCCCAGCAATGTTTATCTGTGAGAAGAAAAAAACTGACAAGTGTGGCCTAGCTCATTTACACTCTCATCTGTCATGCTACTAATTTATGCAGTGATTGAAAAACAGCAGCTTCTGTAGATGGCTGGTATTGCATCAGTTTCAGATCATACAGAAAGAGAGATTCTGATCTTTAAGAAGAGGGATGACCTCATCTAATACTTGACTGAAACAATATTACTATTTCATAATGATCTGTTTGGACTGTGTTAGAGTACAACAGCCTCTTTGTTTTACAACTGTAAACATGATCTTTACATCACCTAATTGTATTATGGTTAATATCCATCTGTCTACCTGTCCGTTAGCTTTTACATGACTTCCCAGACGAGCTGCGGGCAGACATCGCCATGCACCTGAACAAAGACATTCTGCAGCTGCCTCTCTTCTCCTCTGCCAGTAGAGGGTGCCTGCGTTCACTATCATTGCACATTAAGACCTCTTTCTGTGCACCTGGAGAGTACCTGATTCGCCATGGAGACGCCCTGCATGCGCAACACTTCGTCTGCTCTGGGTCTTTAGAGGTCCTCAAGGACGGCATGGTGCTTGCCATACTAGGTACGATTCAGACACTGTATAGAAAAATGCCTACATATAAAAAAGCTGTCCAGGGGTGTTACCAAAATAGTCACCAAGTGAAGCAACTTGCCTTAAAGGTGCAGTAAGCAATTTCTGAGAAACATTGTTGATATTTGAAATCAACCCAACCAAACAAACCCCTCCCTTCATTTCTCCACCCCCAAAATACATGAACACACAATGCAAGAGTCTCTTTATAATAGCTCAAGTGAAGCAAATATAATGCTTCCTGAAAGATAAAGTGAAGATGGCGAACAAATGACAAGGAAGCAGAAATAAATGAACATATGTTACACAAGAGTATATACAAGCAAGAGTTTGTTGTTAGGGTACGTTTACACGACAACGATATGGTTAAAATGGAGACGGTTTCCGCGTACAGACGACACCATTGTCAAAACGATCCCCATTCATACAAATTCGTGAAAATGACTAAAAACGATGTATTCTGCTGGCAGGCCATTAGATGGCGATGAAACACTAGACTGAATGTGTAAAACGCATGTGCATGACATCATCGTTTTCACAGATTTGCGTATTTGTTGTTTACACGTTTTCAAAAACTTGCACTTTGAAACCTGTTTTCAAAAGTTTGCGTTTTCAGGCTGCCAAAACGCCGTTTTCATGTAAATGAATGGCCAAAACGCATACAATCTGTTTTTAATTGAAAATGGTGTTGTGTAAACAGCCCCTTAGTCGCCAGCAGCACAGCATCTCCAGGGGCCTGTACCATGAAGGGTCTTTGGTATGTTCCTCCATCTTGAAATACAAATCCAACCAGCTTCCTGCAGGCAGTACTTTCAGTCCATTTAGGTCCAGCAGCTAGATCTCGGCAAATCATTATTTTAAAACAATTAAGGGTCAGAATTACTAACAGCTTGCGCCAGCGCCTGTGGTAAAAAATTACTGTCAGTATTTACTAAAGACCCGCAATGAAAAATTAGCACTGAAAAGGCGTGGACAGGGGTGTTTTTGCGGCTGACCTTATTGCACATGCATTTGTAGGAGTTTCCCTTTCAGACCCAAAATTTGTGGGAGGAGAGTATTTAAATGAATCATGCAAGGTGATTTACTAAGGTTTGCGCTTGTCAGTTTACTAAAATACCATATTTGCGCCATTATTTACCACCCAAAAGGAAAAAACATGTAATAAACCAGACGCTAATTTGCACTGCTCTTGGTAGATTGCGTTGATCATTATGGAAATTATATGGCTGGCTGCGTCTGTGTTCTTTAATTTGTGCGTCGTCAGTAGATCGCGCACAGAACTTTCCACTCCCATCAGTGCTTTTTTAGAATTGCGTTCACACGATAATTTGCCCTGTTTAGTAAATCTGTCCTTAAATGTTAGTGATAGCTGCAGCGGTTGATGCAGCTGTTTTCATCTCAAAAGTAGACATCTGGCAGTCAGAGTGATAGATAATGAATTAAAGTGATAAGCTCACTTCTCTTTGTAGTCTTTTTTTTCTTTTTTCTAGCACAATTAAATAAAACAACAGCTTGACTCGCATGTAGTAACATGTTTTTCCTGCTATACAGGTAAAGGAGACCTGATTGGTGCTGACCTGCCAGGGAAGGATCAGGTGATCAAAGCTAACGCAGATGTAAAGGCTCTGACCTACTGTGACCTGCAGTACATCAGCGTCAGAGCGCTGCAGGAGGTTCTAGAGCTCTACCCAGAATATGGCAGCCGCTTCAACGAGGACATACACCAAAACCTCACCTACAACCTCAGAGAGGTAAAGTGCCTTACATTAACACACAATATAAACCAGCAATTAGATTTATAATAATAATTATATATTAATTCAAATAATTTACATACAGTATGCAAATTACATGAATGTATGATACTTTTGAGTGGCCAATCACTGTTTTTAGGAGTCAAATATTTTTTGTGTCCATTAAATATTTTAGATTTTTTGTGACATTTTAATGACAATTAAACCATATAATTGTACTATTCAACTGACTTCCTACAAAGCTTTGCTAGTCTCTCGTATCACTCGGCAGTCTCTTTCTTTTCACATAATTAATCATTTAATCTTAAATCAAAGATTTGGGGTCTCTTGTGCTCACCAAGTGAGCATTTTGATCAAAAATACAGTTTAAACAGTAATATTGTCAAATAGTATTACAATTTAAAATAGCTGTTTTCTGTTTTATTATATATTAAAATATAGTTTATTCCTGTGATGGCACAACTGAATTTTCAGCATCATTACTCCGGTCTTCAGTGTCAAATAATCTATCCAATATGCTGATTTGCTGCTGATTTGCTGCTTTTTTTAAAAAAAAAATATTATTCTCCAAAACCATTTTGCAGCCTAGTATTTTTGTGGAAACCGTGAAACATTTATTTTCAGGATTCCTTGACAGCATTTATTTGAAATACAAATATTTTGAAAAATTACTGTCTTTACTGTCACTTTTGGTCATTTTAATGCATCCTTGCTCAATAAAAGTATTAATTTAAAAAAATAGATATTACTGACAGTAGTGTATATAAAATTAATAATACTAATAATAATATTCAAATAATTTTATATGCAAATTAAATCTGGATTCTGTAATACTTTTGACTGACCAGACACAGTATTCGGCAGTCAAATATTTTTGTGACTTATATTAATGACCATTATATAACTGTCTCATTCAACTGACTTCTTTTCTCTTGCATTACTTGCTAGTCTCTTTCTTCTGACATAATTCAATTTCAAATAATTATTTCATGTTCATTTATTTATTTGTTTTAGTGCTGGCCTAATAGGCAGGATCATGTACAATTAATTTTTAAAAATCAATATCTTTTACATAGATATTTAATACATACTTAGAATATATACTTGTGTATATATTACTTCAATATATACTATATATACAATATAAACTTGCATGATGTGCACTGGCAGTGTGTATTTGTATTCGGTTTGAGCTTGACTCATAATGGTACTCAGGATTTTCTTGTCTCTCAACAGGGCCAAGCCAGATTCTCTCGCTCTACTCGACTCCCACAGGTAACAAGCAGATTTGGCAACAAACATTTCCTTAAATTTGACTTCTTTTTTTCATTCTTTTTAACCTTTTGATTCACACTTCGTACTCGCACACAAGCGCGTGGCCATACCCGTACTAGTCAAATGGCCATATTACATAAGCTCCCAATTATTAGTGTGTGTGTGTGTGTGTGTGTGTGTGTGTGTGTGTGTGTGTGTGTGTGTGTGTGTGTGTGTGTGTGTGTGTGTGTGTGTGTGTGTGTGTGTGTGTGTAACACATCAGAGCTGGCAGACAGCAGCTCATCTGGATGTTTCTGAATCAGGTGAATTAGCAAACTGTTTGTGGCCCTGATGCTCTGTCTTATTGCTGTGCCAGCTGACTTAATGATCAGAACAGCTACACACTCACACACAAACCAAAGGAAGGATACAGAAGCACGCTCACACATACTCAGAAGAACACAATGACATGAACAGAACAGTGACTCATAAATAATTTTGAGTGTTCTTTTGCAAAAGCAGAAGAGATCTTGAAACCCCACACAGTAAAAAGTATGGTGCAGAGCATTTCCTGTGCTCTGCAAATGAACTAAAAACAATTCATGAAGCCTTTAAGGCTGTGATAATGACATATTCAAATACATTCTGCACTGCTAATACAATAGTAAAAAAAAAACATTGCAACCAGTCACCTCTAAATCACATTACCTTTGATTTTTTTTCCCTTTCTATCTCTCCTAGGAACGCTTTGACTATTCCAAGTTGCCCTTTATTGTGGAGGCAGAGCAAGAGGAGGATGCTGGACAGAACCAGGGCAGGAAACCCCTGCTGTCTGGCTTGGGCGGTCTTTCATCTCAGTCTAATCTGAGTGCCATGCTAGGGGAGGAGTTTCGGCACGTTAACATGCTCCGTCTCTGCAAATCACCTATTAAAAGCTCCCGGGTACAAAGCCCTGCTTCTCAGATGCCACTTCATGAGGATCCGTCTGCAGGTGCAGTTCCTGCCCCAAGAATAGACAAGAGCTCCAGCTACAGACCAGCCAAACTGCTCATTCCTACCCTGAATTGTGTCAGCCCTCTGGACCTGAGCCCTCGGTAAGAAGAAACTAGAATTCATTACTACTTTTTTTATTATTTAATTTTTTTTTAATTATTTGTATTCTTTGCTTTAACTATATCTGCAGTGGCACTACCTCTAGAAGAAGGAAAGATACTGACAAAAGATAATACTGATTTTTGATGCACTAATATCCTCATGTCTGTTCCTGTAGGGTTGTCGATGGCATTGAGGATAACGAACATGCTTTTCACTTCAATGTTGAGCACAGTGAGCCATCTCCTAACACAGAGGTCAAAGGTAAGACGGACTCTCCCTTAGTATTAGACTAGTACAATATGGTTTAGATCATTTGGTTTAGAAGGTATTTTGGAGTTAGGCATAACTAGAAAAATGTATATTCATTATTATGATGCCCATGGTGTTATAATATTTTATGTATATTTTTGCATGACTATTCCAGGCCTGTATATAATGTATAATATATATTATCTGCACATAAAACTGTCAGGTTCTCTCTTGTTTTGGCCCTTTTAGACCCATTTCAGGTTGGCGCAAACCTTCTCCTTGAGACAGAGGAAGTCAGACAGAGTCTCCGTCAACTCAATACAGAGGTATGAGGACATACCTCCTACAAATCAACAGAAATAAAATAGGTTTTCTTATTTATGACATTTGTTACCGTTATGTATCATTTATTAATATTCTGACATTAACATTTGAATCTGTTCCAGATGAACCACCTGAACCAGGAAGTGTCCTCACTGACCAAGGAGCTCCACGAAATGATGCAATTCCTACATACACATGTGACCCCACCGCACTTCACTTCCTCTTTTACTCCCTTCAGCTCTTTCAACTGTCATACATCACCCAACTGCACCAACGTGGCCTCCTCTACTGCCGACTGGCCGTCGAGGCTGGCCTTTAACATGTCGTCCGGTCCTTGCCTGGAGCCGGATCCCTTTCGGAGAGATTCTTTAGGATCCAGGCACACGTGCATTTGCAGCATCAGCCATGCCCAGGAAAGAGGCTCCGTCTTGGGGCAGGAAGGGGACATAGAGCTCCTCAATCAAGCCCCCAGCTCTCACTCAACCTATTTTCCATGCTGCCCTGACCAGGAAAGGGTTGCTACCTTGGGCGTAGATAGTCAGCCAAACCCATATCAGACTTCTAAGACCACACCAAACTCTCCTTATCTAGGACATCATGTTCCCCCCACTGGTGGGTCACTCCTGGGATTGGCGGCAGCCTTTCCGTCCAGTGGTTTGGTGCCTCAGGTTAGGACTGGGGGTCCCAGCAACACATTGTCTCTGTGCACCCATAACATCCAGAGTCAGTCACATCCATCTCTAAACGCGCAGATGACCTCTGACCTGCACTCCAGGGCGCCCACACCCATCCATTTATCCGTTACACCAACCGGCCCATCTGAGCCTCTCATAGCAGTCAGTTCACATTTGCATTCTGGGATTTGTAGTTCCAGCTTGCTACATTTCCCTACAGGCCCAAGACAGAATGATCTGGTGGGATCAAGTCCTGTTCACACACTTGAGCCCATCGTTTCGTCCACTGGAGAGAAACAGGTGAAACCAGGACCTGCTGAGTAAGGACACATTGATTGAGCCAACGCTGAGCAGGAGTGATGGACATATTAAAAAGAGTAGTCTAACATGCTCTTTTGCTACTGCATGGATAATGCCCGCATTTAAGCCAAATGCAATGCATTGTGGAAGCAGCGTACATGGGTTATGCTAAATATGCACGATAATGTGCACAACTGTGCCTATTGTTTCAAAATCGCCACTTTTTTGATTAAAGTAGGACATTAAAGTCAGTATGAGTCATGCTTAATTGTATTTAGGTTAAATCAGTTTCCACTGGTTGGGTTTATTTTACTCCATATGGCTTGATTTTACACTGGCAGTTTCACCGAGTAGGTTTTGTATAAGACAAGGTTCCCTTAGGACTGAGTCATAGACTACGAAGAGCCAGAATTTCCAGGCTGTTATCACGCTGCATCTTTTTCAAAGCCTCACTTTAAAACTCTTTCAGTTTGAAAATCTTTAAAATGTATCTAATTGCATGATATAATAGTTTATGTCCCTTGCATTTTCAAGGGACAGATCACCCAAACATGAAAATTCTGTCATCATTTACTCACCCTCATGTCACTGCAAACCTGTATGACTTTTTCTTTTGTGGAACATAAAAGAAGATAATTTGAGAAAAGTCTTTTTTTGTCATACAATAGAAGTCAATGGAAACCAAAACATTCTTTAAAATAACTTCTTTTATATAGATATAGTTGTATAGGTTTACCAAAAACTACTTGAATTGTGTGTCTCTCACACGCAGATTATTTATAAAAGCATGTGCAAAACAATATACATTTATTTTTGTTGCTGATCCTCTTTTTTCATTGTCAGAAAGTTTGGAAAAAAAGATTGATTTATTCTTTCTCTACATACAGTATGTCTTTTCTGGGCCTGTTTCATGGCTATATTGTTAAATAAATCTTCCATTTTCTTATCTCTCGGTTGCGCCTGCCTAAATTAAATGCCTTGCGATTGTAAAAAATGAATTTGCCTGTTGAAAATGCCCTCTTCAGAGAATAAAACATAAATTTGTTTGCCACCCATTGCTCATTTAATGGAGTAGGTTTGATTGGCCAATTACATGAGAAACCAGGCTGTCCTCCTTTGTATTGGCAGATTGTATTGGCAGTTAATTAAGCTGCTTTGTGGCTGATAGCGGCAATAGTTTTAGCTCTACAGTATTTCTCAAGCTGATCGATTATCCTTAAATAAAATAAAAAATTCTTTCAACAGGTTGAAAGATACAGTCCAGTGCCTTCCACTAATACTGGCAACCTTGGTAAATATGAGCAAAACAGGCTGACTTTCATCTAAAATATTCACAAAATCTAACCTTCAGTTATTTATAGGCTTTACACTGTCACATGAAGAGAACATTGGGTTATCATTTTCATAGAAACTATCTGAAATCAACATGATAACTGTTGTTTTATTATTCTGTTTATGTGACTGTAACATCAGAATATACTTAACCTTACATCTAAGTAAAGATATTGGAAAAATCTAGTTTAAACAGCACATACTGAGAACGGCTATGCTGCACAGACCTTCTCCAAAGAGATGTTTCTTTAGACGCCCACGATCTCCCTCTTTCTCTCTTTCTGTCTACATCAGGGCTCCAGACACATCATTAGCCGCAGGAGGCTACCCACACATGCTGCTTGGTAGTGGGATAATCTTACTAACAACCTGTTATCTCTCAGTTCCTCCCCAGGCCCATGAATGCCTCATGTCAACATTTCATAAAGGCTATCTATTTCTATATCCATATATTTGTAGACTGTGCATCTTTTTCTGTTGTTTTATCTGAAATGCAGCTGGAACATTGGCTGATGGGTAGAGTCTTGCCAGCATATGGACAGACGAGTAAGACATTGAGGTAGAAAGTATAAAGTAGGCCTACTGTATACTGTCAATCTTTTGTCCATATAGTGAAAGAAATGTATTTTTAAAGGTATTCATTTATTGAATATTTCTCAGATAATGAGTAGAAACAGTTGCTGTGTGTCTGAGTAAAATTTAGTGCATTATTAAGAGCATAAAGCAGTGGTTGAGAAAATGGCAGCATATGTGTATTCACCACCTACGCACAACTTTAATAACACGCTGCTCACTGATAGTTCTACATATACCACTGGGTGGTAATTATGTTTGTTGCATCTAACATTGTAGAAATGATCAGATTTAATTTGACAGATGTGAGTGGGGACAAATAAAGGCACAATGACAGAGTTTGTAGCCCGTTGAAACATCAAATATGCGTAATGAAACTATAGGGGAGGAGTCTTCAGTGGTCCTCAAAGATGCCGTAAAAATGTATTAAAAAATTATTTAATAAATAAAATGTTAGAACTTTAATTTGAAATGCGAAAAACATCATATATTGACGTAAAAGACGCGAGGGATGAATAGTCGCGCAGGAAATCCCTTATGGTCAAAGGCATCCAGCTATGGCTGTGTAGCTGAATAAAAAGAAGAAACGTTTATGACTGATGAAAGGCGAAGACAATAAACACACGATTGCGCCAACATGCGTGTCGGTGTACATGTTTTTCAAAAAAAAAAAATTCCTTAAAATAAATTATATGAATAATGCAGTACTAATCGACATAACCTTTATTACAGTATAGAAACTGTAAAATATAGCATATTTTCTGCCTTATTCTATGATTTTTATACTTTATATAAATTCCATGATGACTTAGTTCACCCAAAAATGAAAATTCTGTTATTAATTACTCACCCTGTCGTTACACACCCGTAAGACTTTCGTACATCTTCAGAACACAAATTAAGGTATTTTTTGATGAAATCCGAGAGGTATAGGCTATGACTTGTCCATAGACAAAAAATAAAATCAACATTTTCAAGGTTCAGAAAGGTAGCCTACTAAAGAAATCATTAAAACTGTTGACGTGACTGCAGTGGTTCAACCTTAATTTTATGAAGCGACATGAATATTTTTGTGCGCAAAAACAAAACAAAAATACCAACTTTATTCAACAATATCTTCTCTTCTGTGTCATTCTCATATGTTGTTGATCATAAAATGTTTGTCCAATCATATCCCTCGGTCCAAAGGATACGATAGGATGTCCTACTGCCTTTCAATGTATGTTTTTACATACCCCGGTGCACCCTGTTCGTGCAGACGTATCAGGGTGTTTCATGAGTCAAGACAAAACAGCAGCCACATTTTACAGTTCCTCCTGAACCTTAACAAGCTAATTTTGGAAAAGCTGTGACTTTATACTCGGAGCGGTTCGTGACTCGAATGTGTCATGCGTTTCAATAGCAACACTATCAACGCCGCAACAAAATAATAATAAAAAAAAAAAATGTATTTAGAAATCTTATTAGAGTGGTTCAGCAGTGTATTTCATTTCTTAGGCAATTAAAAACATGAGTAAAATATATCCTGTCAATTAGGCAAAGGTCGGGAAAAACTGGTAGGCCTATTAGTCATTTCTGTCCCCCTCACGTCTGAAATAGCTAATGCTACGCCCCTGACATCTCAACAACACAACATCCCTTTTCCCCTCTAATTATAGTTTTAATTGAAGAACAAACAGTTCTTGAAAACTCTGTAATCACAAAATGAGTCGTGTTTAATTAAATATATTATATAAATACTCACTGTTTCTTATAATAAAAAATATGGAAAACAAGCTTTTGAGATATAAAAAAAAGTTTAATTAGCCTGTAGCGCCCCAGCTTGGTGATTATTGGTTAGTACATGACCTTGAGCCACTGATCTTGTTTTCATGCATTTGTTTTGATTTGACAACACAAGGGTCAGTTCAGATCAGACTAAAATATTGATATTGCCGCTTGCTTCTAATAACCACTGTGGGGAAGACATCTTATTACCTTATTATTGTTAAATATGAAATGACTGTATGCCCACAGAGTCCTGTGGGTCCTCAGATGACTGTGGTTAACAAGTGGTTAAAGTTTTTAAAGTTTATTTAGTTTATTATTATAAAACAGAATATAAATTCATTCCAGACAAATGGGTGAATTACAAATAGGCTAGGCCAACAAATAAAATACATCATGCTAAACTTTAAACTGACATCACATGTGATGGTAATGGAGTCATTCCACGAAACCGGTACAATTTGAGTTCCTTTGACCTTTTTCCAGTGTATTTTATCTACTGGGTCACCAAAATATATTTTTAAAAGCTTTTTGTATTAATTGAAATGTCTCCTTTAATAATGTTAAAAAACATGACATACATTTTATTTTCATATTAGAAATTATTTTGTTTTTTTCAGTCGACACCACCTATTTTGTCATGTCCCTCAAGGCCTTCTATGAAAGTATATTTAGGATATGAATAATAAAATGAGAAAAAAGTCATTCATTCATTTTGCCATTACCATAAATATCCTTCTGTGCTTTTTTGCCGGTAATGTTTTTTTCTAAGTAAATTCATGATTATTCATTAATTCACATTATTTAGTTCTGTACCTCATTAACCCCTCAGCCCCGTCACACAAACCATTCTCCCCCGATAAAAATAATGAACCGATACTTATAGGAAGTGACATCATAGAAGTCTTCTGAACAACATTGTGAGTAGACACAGGCAAGTTACCACCTTCTTTAATAATTATAACTAAATTATGTTGTCAAATTGTGTTGGTCAAGCTTAATGACTCAACCCTGTTACATCATTTAACGATAGAAAACTATTACTAGTGAAAATTATCTTTGTCATTTCAGCATTATTCATGATTCTTTAATATCATGCATGTCATGCGCTCTCCATTTATTCACTAGGTTTTGGGCAAAAAAATCACAACCCCGTCACAGTCAACCCTGTCATGCCTACATATTTATTTATTTATTTATTTTGTTAAGTTTATGAAAAAGTAATTTAAAGTTTGTTAAATTCTGTCTGAAATGTTCAGATCATAAGAATACTGATTTTATTTCAAATTCTGAAGTTAAGCCTTTGATCAAAAATGATGAGGTTGCTGTCACAAAAAGTGCCCAATTCAGGCTTTAGTATAGCAAAAGTGTGAGATTTTATGTAATTTTTATATTTGCAATTACTGAATTAGTGTGAGGGACATCTGATTAATAGGAAAATGTTGATTTTATCACAAATACATTTTATAATAATATTCAGAGAGCTCCCATAGTGTACATAACTTAAAATAATGACCAATAATAATAGGGATTTGATGCCTGAGATGGGAAAATATGTTTTTCTGGAAGTTAAATATGTCATTAATGTTGTGGGGTGTTCAGAAAAGTAATACATTTTGGTAAAAAATCTAAAAATGTGTAAGTCCAAATCGTACCGGTTTCGTGGAATGACTCAATGACATTTTTAAAAGAAGGTTTTTGATTTGCCTTGTGCTTCATCAGTGTTATTCATTTATATACTATTATAGTATTTATTAATATCTTAATTAAGCTAAAATATTTAATTTTAACTTTATGTATGCGGTTTTGTCATTTTTAATATTTTTATTATTATGTTTATGTATTACTATATTTAGCCCTTTTTCTTCTTCTTTTTTTTTCGGTTTTAGCTTTAGTCATTTAATGTTGCGTTGACATGCTATCGGAAATTTGATAATTCCCACTTCTGAAGTCGTGATTACGAGATCGGTGGGCGGAAACTTGTATTTACGATAATTCCGAGAGCACGTGAAGGCGGCATCAGCGTAAACTTACTCATTTCAACATTTCGTGTTTTTTTTTTTTTTTTTTACTCAAAATGTAGGCTAATATAGCTAGCCTATTTTGTTTTATTTCAGCTTTATGTCAGTTAACAAGAATGATTTCAATAGTGTTAATTTTAGTGTTAACACACGAAAGCTATAAGTCACATTTTTAGAAAAATAAAATCGTCGTGTCTGAATTAAAATTCTGAAAAAAAAAAAAAAATTGGAAATGACAAAAAACTTGCTCTCAAAACATGTAAAAGTTTTAAGGAAAAACATAATTTAATATGCAACCTTTCAACAAATAAAATGAGAAAAAGTATAGGCAAATATTTAAAATATATATATAAACTATATAAATATATATAAAGTCTATTATATTCTTGTTGTGGATACGAAATGTAACTGTTTATCAAAAACAAGCCCCTCCTCCTCGGAAGAAGGTGGATTACGGAAGTTCGTCCCTTAAAGCGGAAGTGAAGGCCAAGGCCCGTCGACAGGAGACGCTTCAGGCGGCTGGAGGGGAATATTTTCTCTCATTCTGACAGTCAGGGATTTGACAGAAAGAGGAAAGCGCCGCACTCGTATCTCAAGGTAACCGCTGTCTGGTTTTAGTATTCATGCAGTATGTTTATAGGTAGGTTACTGTTAGCCGGTCGTTGTTTACTGATACAGATGAACTGTCAAGACTGTTAGCCGATGCTCATGACGCTCCTGAGCCGCTCCTCTGGATCTTTCCCTGGGCGACAGAATAAAGGAGTAATTCAGGCCTCTCTTTCTATCTGTCATCTTCTGAATATGAATCTTACGGCAAAGTTCAGTGTAATGGAGAAGGCTTGTATGGGTGTGTAAATATATATATATATATATGTGTGAGATCAGATCCCCGATCAGCAGCTCTGAAGTTTGACCATCTACAGCAGCGCTTCCTTGCCTTCATGGCTTATCACTTGACCGTTGTGGTGCAGGCGAACACCCATCTCTGTGTGTCGCCGAGCGCAGATTGTATTGCGATTAATAAGGTGATACTTCTGCAAACGTCTACAGGTCTTACATATCTACGTGTCTTTTTATCTCTTTCGAAAACTTTTTTTTTAGCAGCTCTTTTTATTAGTGTAACGTTAGCAGGTTCACCGGCGTTGAGCTGAAGCTTGTGGTCAGAGCTCGTGCAGATCAGAAGTGAAAGACATCGGACTTCATGAGGAAGTCAATAATGTGGCCTGAGGAGGCTTGATTGACAGGTCAGCTAGATGAGTCATCATCAAGATCGCAAATGCATTGATATGAGCTTAAAGCTGTTTGATTGGAGTGACAATATGATTTTATGACAGCACTCCACCTCTTAGCTGGGTCATTTTGAGTTTACTGAAATATAAATGTATTTAATTCAATCGTATTACCTATTCAGACTTGTATTTTGTGTGTGTGTGTATATATATATATATATATATATATATATATATATATATATATATATATATATATATATATATATATATATATAAAATATGTATTGTCAATTATAAATGTTCACCTTTTGATTTCTTGTATAACACCTATTCACTGTCCTTTTGCACATGGTGAACTTTTGCTCAGTGGAGGCACTTGATGCACACATGACTTGTGAAACCTGCTTTCTTTAGCGCTGTTTTACAGTCTCGTAATGTCTTTGAGATATAGAATCTGGAGTTGCGCCATATTTGTGGTTGGTTGGTTCTGGTGTGTGAGGATCTACATATTGCTTAAAATAACATGATGCGAATTAATATAAAAAGAGATGTCATTATGATGGAAATGTATCTCACTTACTGTGTGCCGCTTTCTTGTTTTTGGCTGTCACTGCAGGTGAGCAAACAGGAACAGAATATTACTTTCATCTCCTAGTTCTGCTCCGGAGAGCATAGTGGCTTTTCCCAGCATGCTTTGTAACTGCTTGAGGCATTTTGGGTCATCAAGAAGGCTGTTTTTGTGTTTCTTCCATTAAAGCAATCAAATTCATTTCTTTCCACATTGGATTTAAATGGCCATTACTATATTGTTCCTTTAACGGATGACTTTTACGAGTATGTGTTGTTGTTGAGGGTTTTATGAGAAACCAGGGTGTGATCAAGGTTATTTTTTTACCATTGAGTGTTTGTTAGTCTCTTTCTTTCCATTTATGATTATGACTATTTCAATTATATTGTTTTACGCAGGGTTCACTGGAAGCTGGCACTAAAAAACAAACTAAAACAGGGTTCACAAAATGAATAGGAAATTTTATAATTGTGATTTACAGGAATAGTCATAGAGCAAACAATTGTTAAAAATGAATAATTCATGAAATAAAGCTGAAATAGAATAAAATATTAGAACACTTAAACTTAAAATGTGCTTGAAAATAAAAAAATTTCACAACACCATTTTCACCAAAATACAAACTTTTGAAAACAGGTTTCAAACTGCAAGTTTTTGAAAATCATGCAGTTATCTTCACCAGGTAAACTACTAGGGCTGGGTATTGACACACTTTTCACGATTCGATTCAATTTCTATTCACATGCTTTTTATTCAATTCCGATTTTGATTCGATATCGATTATTTTTGGATGTAGTATATCAGGTACAGTACATGGCAAATTTTCTTGAGGAAAAAAATCGGACCCACTTTATATTAACTACATGGCCTCTTAACTACTATGTACTTACATTTAAATTAATCATTTGATACAATGCACTTACTGTGTAAATACATGTTTTTACATTGTACTTATATTTTAAAAACACCTGCATGTAATTACATCTGTAATTAATTTCTGTAATTACATTTATAATTACACTGTTGACCCATCCCTTACACCTTACCCCTACCCTTAAACCTACCCATACCACCAAAGCTTTCCTTAACCTTACCCGTACCCCACCTCAATAGCAGCAAATGTGATTGCAATTCAATATGAACCCAATAAGTACATTGTACTTATTTTTTGATGTAAGTACATAGTAGTTAAGGCCACTTAATATAAAGTGGGACCAAAAAATCTCTCAACTAATGCTGTAAACTACACATGGGAGTCAGTTGGTACTACTATAATAATATTGAAGATTAAAATTAACTTATTTATATACAAACACTTAAATTACAATCAATTGTGTTTTTTATAATAAATAAAGTTTAGAATTACATAATCATTTCTACTCCAATTCGTTTTTTGAAATATAAACATTTAAATTGTGGCTGTCATAACTGATTTATTCAAACATGCTTTAAATATTGAAGAACATTAAAAATGTATAAATATATGCACCGTAACATATTCATGATCAGAATGCTGCTCTCTATAGTTAATTTTTCTAGCTAACTAATGAGTTTATGGTCACTGAATATGTTTTTCTGAGGTAAATGTGACGTTACGTGACATTGTTTACAAGCTGTTTTATTGACGTCTTTCCGAGGTTGAGACACTGAGTGATCACACGAGACATGATACTGATTTCGGTAAGTTGTACTGTATATTTTAACATGCCTTCAGATGTTTAGTCGTGTTTATTTTGCGCTGTAACTGGTATTAAAGTGGAGGAGAGGACGATCACATGCGCTTCACGCTGCCGCTTCTCTTTAAATGAGGCGCTAAAGCGACCTGTCACAACGCATTAAACAGCGCCAAAACTGTATTTATTTTTTTTAATCTAATAATAAGATGGACGTCATTTAAAATCTGAGACTTTGCTTTATATCAAAAGTAACAAAGCACAAAGATTATTGCGATTTATTGGATGGGAGGCGCTACATGTTCTGTTCATTCATCAACACTAGACTAATCGATTCTTGGGATTTAAGAATCGATATCGGTTTGTAAAAATGAAAATGGATTAAAATCGAGATTTTTTTTTTTCACCCAGCCCTATAAACTACATAAGTACATATTTATGGAAAAAAATGGTGACATGCATATGCATATTACACGTTCAGTCCAAGTGTGCCACACAAGTCCTGAAAAGTGAATGTAATCTAATGATCGTGGGGCAAACTAAACAGTCAAATTACACATCAAATATTTTTTCTTCCAAAGATGGTTTCTGTCATTTTAGGCAGTTTTTATCACGCTGATGTTAGTTAAAGTGTTCTTTCTTTAAATAAGTTTAAGTTAATTATTTAATGCTATAAAAACATGGGTGTCATGATTGACAGCTGAGATTGACAGCTTCTCTGAGCAAAGTAGTCACAGAAGCACCAACAGACTTTTCTCTGCATCTTTGGGAGGAGATTGGAGCTTTAATTTTAATTTCTACATTATCAGAACTGTTTTTCACACCGACATAATGTGTTGTTCTGCAGTATTAACCGATTTTGCAGGAGTGTGGGCGAGACCTTGATATCACGGCTCAAATTTGCGTTCACTACTGTGCAAACTCGGGCTCCAAGTTCACTATGCTCGAGACTCAAGGTGTCAGCGCCATATAGACACACTGGCGACATCGGTTACTACAATGGAGTAGGAGTGAAGGTGCGCCGTCCATCTTTTTTTACAGTCTGTGGTTCAGTCTTTAGGCGCATAGTGTTTCTTTATAAAGTAGCATCGCCAACTAGTGGCCTGGCAGCATAATACAGCATTTTTAGTCGTTTACACGGATCCGTGTGAATTGGATAATTTTGACAACATTGTTGTCTGTACGTAAAAAAACACAAAGGAAAAACTTTTCCGTTTTTAGTACATTGTTGTCGTGTAAACATTCCCTTAATCTTTAGGTCATGGTGAACAACAGACAAGTACAGGAATGTTTATTACCACCAGCATATGTGGAAACATGTTTATTACAAGTACAAACCAACTAACATGTGTCTGAACAACCCAGATCTGCTGAACCGAAGATGAAATGTTTGAACAGGAACAATTGGAGCACAAAGTAGATTACATGCCGTAGATTACATGCCGGCACAAACAGACAGAGATGGAAAAAAGGCATTGTCTGATAGAGAGCACACAGTTTTTATGCAAGACGCATATAATAGCATCTGTTAAGTTGTATTATTAATGAATGCAGCTGTTGAGCACGTCAGTTTGCCCTTCCAGGCGTTGGGGAGGGTGTGGGTGCGTTGTTATCTGTGTGTTTGCTCTGCAAAATTGCAACAACTTCTTAGACAGATAGACTGACAGACCGTCCTCTCTAACACACCCTCTCAGATATTTGTTTTAAGATCGGGACGGCTTGGTGATGCATGCGATTTCCTTCCAGCTGGTCAGTTTCCTGAAAAGCATTTCCTATTTCCACACTGACGAGATCCCTCCCTCCCAGTGAACTGTGGGGGAGGGACAGTATTAATGCACTCTTTCTTGTTGGATTTAAGGGTCATACCACTGAACTGTATATTCAGCATGCGATTTTGCATAAAAAGGAAATGAGCCACAATGATTGGAATGCTGGTGCCAGCGATTCAGGCCGACATGCACGCACAGGTATCAGCACGGTGGCCTTACCGATAGATGACAGGAAGTGAATCAGGTGTCTCTAGTTCTGGTAGAAGACGTAGATTAATAATTACACTGGAAATTACATTGGTTCTCTGTGAAGAGTTTCTTTGGAATTTCGTTGTTGTCTTTGCCTGGTATTTGGTCACTTGGTTTCAGAACAGAGTGGCATTACGGTAAAAACCATCCTTCCGTGGTGGGTGTCTGATGTCATGAATGACATTGCGAACTCCATTATACTGTAGATACTGTTTCAAGTTTTCATTATGATGTCTGTCCTTCTGCTAATAAGATGCTTCGGTCATTTGGTAAAAATCAGAACATGAAAATCACATAAAATGTTTCATAAACATGCTCTCTATTTCTCCACCCCCTCTCTAGTGCAATTATTCCCATATTTTGATGCTTCTTTGCCTTTGTTGTAAGAATTAATCTGAAGTATTGTTTTTACAGCTGAGTGATATATTCCAGGTTTTTATTTTATTCATTTTTAAGGCATTTATTTAGACATTGTCAGTCCAGTTTTTGAGTCCTTAAAGGGATAGTTCACCCAAAAATCATTTACTCATCCTCAGATTTTTCCAAACCTGTATGAGTTGAAAACAACTCTGCTGAAACAAAAGAAGATATTTTGAAGAATATGGGCAACCAAACAGGGACCCCACATATTATGGAGGAAATCCACATGACTCCAGGGGGTTATGAAAGGCCTTCTGAAGCGAATCGATGCATTTGGGTAAGACAAGTATCCTTATTTAAAACTTTATAAAGTAAAATAATAACGAGCTTCTGGCGCGACAGCCAAACGCATTCAACATATGTCCAAAAAACGTTAACTTCCATGACGTAGTACACAATGACATGACATACTACGTGTTATAGCGTTGGACATAGTGTAGTACGTCATGGCATTGTGTACTACGTAGTGGAAGTTAATGCTTTTAGGACGTATGTCGAATGCGTATGGCTGTCGCGCCGGAAGCTCATTGTTTTATTTTAAAAAATAGGGAAAAAAAGGATGTTTGTCTTACACAAATGCATCAATTCGCCTCAGAAGGCCTTTCATAACCTTGGAGGACTAAGGATATTTTTAAATATATCTCAGATGGCGTTTGTCTGAAAGAAGATAGTCATATACACCTAGGATGGTTTGAGGGTGAGTAAATCATGGGATAATTTTCATTTTTGGGTGAACTATCCCTTAAATACAATTCACACAGTGTTCGCAGAGTGACATCCGCATTCTATAACCAAATTCAAGCCTGTAAATTTTCAGAACTCGCAACCACATTCTTGGAAAACCTGCTCTGTGTAAACGAAACTGTGTGAGTCTTGAAAGGTCCCGTTCAAACAGAAACTTACAGTAGCGTCTGGAATACTGAATGTGCAACGAGAGTCAAGCCTATATTCTTATTCTCTTACCATCAACTAAAGCAACAAATCTTCATTAGATTTGCAGGATGAACTTGCGGCTCACTTGGACTCTTATTGTGTCAAAAGTGATGAGACTTTTCAGTTTTATGGACGTCGCCATCTTATGATATTACTTTGGTCAATGTTGCTTTAGGTGATGGTAAGAGAATAAGAATATAGGCTTGACTCTCATTGCACGTTCAGTATTTCAGACGCTACTGTAAGTTTCTGTTTGAACGGGACCTTTCGAGACTCACACCTGTATGTTAATGCGGTTGGCATTCCCAAAAACTGACAATGTGAATGCAGCCAGTATATAAAACAACTAGATTTTTGCTGTATTTGATGACTTTTACTGAATTCAACTTTAAACATTTTGAATCTAATTAGCTACAATAAATGTTTGAAAAAGAAACAACAAATATTGAGTGAAATTAATCATATTCAGACAGCTGTATAGTCAAGCCAACCCTTTTTGCCATTCTTGTTGTGTTTCTGTTTTACTACTTTCTGTGCAAAGCACATTGAACAGCATGAGAAGATGCAGTTTGCAGAAATTTGTGTGTGAGAGCGATTTTAAACCTCCGTCACATGCTCTGGATCAGATTGAACCTCAAGACCTGATGCTGGCAGCGACATCTCACTCTCTATAATCTCACTCTTTTTTGCTTGCCTTCTACTTCCTACTTCCATTGGCCTTTTCTTGCAGTTATTAACCGGAGATACAGACCTTTCACCTTTCATTTAATGTTGCTTATATGAAAAATGTGTTTTTTTTGTGATAGCCCAGGCCTCAGTACCTGAATATTCTCATATTTAGTATGGAGGTCCATCCATCCGTTTATTGATATCTATCTTCTCTTCTCTTCTTCTCTCCCACTGCTCATTATTGTGTCTGCTGCAGCAGAAAGAATATCTGGCCCGTCTTTAACAAGCTGAAATAATGACCTCAGACTGAGTTGCTGTGTCTCTCTCTCTTGTAATAATCACATTCATTTCCTCTCACCTTTATTTGCTCTGTTGTTTTTGTGATCTACTTTACCTCTGCTGTCTGTATTTGGCTACTTTATAATAAACAAAATGTAACTCTGAAACCCAGTTTGGACAAAAATAAATGTTTCAGAAGTTGAGAAAACTTTCCCCCCAGCTGCCATTATATTTATCAATTTCAAAAGTATAAAGAAAATGTTACGCCACAGTCCTCAATTCGTTTGGCCCCAAGCTGAGCTGAATGTTGCTCTGTGTAGAGCTCCAAATAACAAATACACACATAACACAAAACACACACACAAAACAGGTTCTGACCCTTTTTCAGCACCTTTTCAGTTGATTTGGTGCAGATAATTTTGGATCAATGATAAGTGTAGGTTATTTGGGGAACTAGGTTAGTATACGTGTGACATGACACTCTGATATTTACCTAGCGTTTTTTTTTTTTTTTTGTATTGATGCTTTTACTGTAATTGCGACACAGTGTGGGTGGAATCTGTAAAGGAGATTGTTTTGTTGCAGTGAGTTTTATTGGAGCATTATGGGGTGGCTGGTTAATGGTTAGTGCACTGGAATGGTGTGATGGCTGTTAACGGCCTGTAATGAGTCTGTCCTTTCCGTTCACTCAACTCGGGAGCATCATAGTCCAATGTTTTATAATATGACCAATTATATCTGGTCATTTATGTTTTTTTTGATCAACTTCCTTTCTTCTTTTTATCCTCTAGGTTTATTCATCCAATTGGGGCCATCTCTCCATCTTTTTCTCACTTCCTTTCCTGATTCTTTCTCTCTCTATCTCTATCTCTCTCTTGACCCTGTCCTCCCCTGAGCTCCATTGATCCTGGTTCAGGACCCCTGTCATATCCAGTGAGGACCCCTATCAGATCCAATCAGCCCTCTCCTGTTGTCCAGCCTGTTGGCATGGCGGGGCGAGGTGGACCAGCGCGGACCAATGGTGCCGCCCCCGTCGGGAACAAAATCTGCCAGTTTAAACTGGTCTTGCTAGGAGAGTCTGCCGTGGGCAAGTCCAGCCTGGTGCTCCGATTCGTCAAAGGCCAGTTCCACGAGTACCAGGAGAGCACTATTGGAGGTGAGCCAGAGCGTGTTAATGTCCAAGCTTATTCTTTCTAAGGATGGAGGATTTTCCTCACATTTTTGAATATGAACTCGCATTACAAGAATGCATGCAGGCCCTAAACTCCTCACTAGTATATTATCTTCAGCTATGGCATGAAAGACGGAAGACATCGAAAAATATTAGGGATGCATAATATATATTAGTACCTAATTGGTCATCGGCTAAGTTATCGGTATTGACTGACATTGAATATTTAATTGTGATGCTCATTTCTTCCTATTTTTGCATTTATACCTAACACTCTTTTATGGTTGGTTTTTAAAAAGAACAGTGTATTCTTTGCAAATCTCAAAACGAATATCATTATCCATGAATATTCGATATCCATGCTGTACATTATAATGTTGTGATGCCTAAATTCACACATATATATATATATTTGTGACTTGACTTGCCCTGATGATCGCAAAAGAGGTCATTGGTATAGCTTTAAAGGTACTGTAGCAAAGACTGCCTAGGACAATTGCTTTGGCCGTGGGACCCACATTTTCCCATGGTCATTAAGCCGCAACCCAAATTAGGAATTTGAACAAAAGTAAATGTAAACAAGTACCATTAGTACTTAACATACATATACATTGTAAGAATATCACTAACACTAATGAAAACACAGTATAAGGTGAAGTGTATATTCAGTAGCAGTCCCAAACTAGTATTTGTTAATACAGTTAAGTTGGTATGAGCCACCAGAGTCATCAAAAATATAGAAAATCACACAAAGTGAAAATAGTGGTATTTTGGCTTAAGGTTATGGAAACTACTATTAAGGTCACAATATATTTCAAAGGAAATCGAAGAACGGACTGATTTTATGTCCTTCCAAATAAAATCGGGCCAAAACAAAGTTTGATTGGAGTACGTTTTGGGAGTTCGAAACAGCTTGCCAAAGCGAACTTACCAGAAAAGTAAAACACCTTTGTACTACCACTGGTCCGTGGAGATGATGTACTAGGTAGGTGTGTGCTGAGGCTTTGCCTTCTTTGACATGTACATTTTTTCCGGTTCATTTCTCCTGTTTAGTCTGTCAAGGACAACACATACTAACTATACTTATTCGTTACACTGTTACACTAAAAGTATAGAAAGAAAAAAATCTTTGCAGTGAGTATATTGGGGCCTTTTACTGTGGTAAAACACAATGCTAACATGAACTGTTAGACATATGAACACTGATCCTGATTAATAGAATGAACATCCTGCATGCAAATCCTTCCCAGTTAACACACGACATACCAGTTATGTAATTTATTGGTACCTAAGACGTTGCGTACTCGTAATTTAATTTACTCTTCAAATATAGTGAAGTGACATACAGCAGACGTCTCTATTTGCGAGCGAGCACAATATAACGTCTGACAAGACGAATGTTTGTTTTTCTGAGGTGAGAGACTTTATTTTATAACAAAAAATAATGTTAGAATAATGACACTGACATACAGCCTGACAACATCCCATCTGACCGCAGATATTGAATCAGGACAATGAAGTTGCTTTACTTAAACTGCGTCTGACAGTGTTCACGCATAATAAATAACTTGCATCGGAAAAACATTTAGAACTAAGTTTTTTTTGTTTGTTTGTTTGTTTTTTGTTATTATTTGACGGCACACTCCGAGACTCGCACAACAGTCTTGCTGCCCACTTTTGGTTTGCGACCCACCAGTTGAGAAACACTGGCCTAGATAATTTTAAAGAGAAACTTCTCCAAAATATTTGGTGCAAATAAACCTTGATTAACATAATTTATGGATTTTAAGGGGAATATGCTTTGAAACTGTTGAATATGTCTTGTTTAAAAGATTAGCTACGGGATAATATTTTATAACAACATAGTGAGATTGTGTTGAACACTGCTTATAAGAGATTGTGTGGCTGGTGTTGATGTGTGGTGAGAGGGCTGGGCTTGCTCTGAAGCAGACAATCTGGTTCTTACTTGCTAATCACATGACTACCACATGAGTTATACTGGAGTATTAAACAGACAATCAGTTATGCATGTGCACATTTCTGATCTCTTAACCAAACATGTGCGTATACCACTTGAATTGGTATTCATTTAAAAGATAGATTTATGTTATCCACTGATTCACATGGATAGAGGACAGAGTTCAGTGACCAGAAGGAAAGGGAAACGGTCAACAATAGGATTTCCTGTGCTATTGTGTCCCTCCATTTTTAAGTCGGTGTTTTAGGGGAACTTTAAGCAAATTAGATTATGGACATTAGTGGATTTGTTCCATCAGGGCTCAGTCTCACATTTAGCAAAAGATTCTAGAATAAAGTCAGACATGAGGAAAGAAAAGTGCTGGGAGTGACATTTGGTACAGGCAGGATACCGCATGCTTACACAATAAGGAAATTCTCAGCACTTTTTTTGTCCTTCTAAATATTTTCCTTCAATGCCATCATCCTGTCGTCAGTGAGCAGGTCAAAGATCGCAGCACGCAGTGCTTTGGAGAAATTAATGTGAGCTACAAACATGTGACCATGGCACCTGACTCAGCACAAAGTTTGAGGTTGAAGGGATTAGAAATAGCGATGGTCTTTCTTTTTCTGCGCATCCGCACACTTCCTGTGTCTGCGTCATTTCAGTGTGTATTCTAAAATCTACATTTTTTGAACAGTCATGATGTGAAGTGTTCTGTGTGGGTGCCGTAGTGCTTCTGTGTGGTTTGTTCTAGTGGTTGATAGATGTTTGCTAGGGTATCATCTCATATAATCTGTTATTTTATATATATATTAATACACTACCAGTCAAAAGTTAGATTTTTGTGGAAACCCCCAGGATTCTTTGAATAGAAAATTAAATTTAACTAATTAAAGCGAGTGTAAAATGCAAATGTAATGAGATGCATTATATTAAAGGGGACTTTCTGTTCCCTTTGTGATTTAATGTCCATCCCTTCTGCTCTATACAAAAAGCAACTTTGTAATGATTTGATCTTTTCAACAACAAGGTTTTATTTATTTTTTTTAGGATGTATTTTTGCTGTTTTTGCCTTTTATTGGCTCCAACAACACCAAATTTTTTGTCCTAGGCAGCTGTGATGAGTGCCAGAACATTTTATTGAATCCTGCTCCACATAACTACATAAAACGTCAAATACCTTCTAAATGGCCTGATCATGATGACGCATGTTTCTCATTCTTCCTCTCTACACGTCCAGCCTTAAATAGCTTAGCAGTAAGGAAGTGCTGAAAGTATCATTTTGATCGTACAAACTGATACACATTGCAGTCATCTCAAACATTTCTGTTTTTCTTTCCCTTCTAGCTGCTTTCCTCACACAGACAGTCTGCCTGGATGATACAACAGTAAAGTTTGAGATTTGGGACACGGCCGGACAGGAGCGATATCACAGCCTGGCCCCTATGTATTACAGAGGAGCTCAGGCGGCCATCGTCGTCTATGATATTACTAACACAGTAAGTGCCCCTGATTACGAAATCAAAACCTTTAAGTCAGATTTAGATCAGGCAGGTGTCTTGTACAGACAATCATTCACCAGCTGAGAGTTGCATGGCACCTCAGCTGCACTGTGACTTTGTCAGTTGTGCATTGGCTCTAATAAAGGCTGACATCACAGTGTTGTGCTCAGCAGAAGGGTAAGGTCTGAATAATAAGGTTTTACCTGACTGACTGCCGGGGTTAATTATTATTCTGTAGGATACAGTCAGACCTTTGCTCAAAGTCAAGCAACAGTCACCGTGGCGATGCAATTCCTGTTGGCAACCTTAAGCTAATGTATGTAGTGAGTGTATGGCTTTTTGTTAATGATACTTAAAATATAGTGTTTTATTAAGTTGTAATTTTTAAAATATTATATTTTTAAGTCTTTTCAAAAACATGCATATGCATGTGTTTTTAGTAAATAAATAGGGATATCAGTTCATTATAAATATATGGCAAAGCTGAATTTTCAGCATCATTACTCCAGTCTTCAGCGTCACGTGATCATTCATAAATCATTTTAATATGATGATTTAATGCTCAAGATACAATTCTTCATATTATTAAGGTTGAAATCTAAACTATTAAAGTTGTCCTGCTTAATATTATTGTTCGTCATACTTTTTTTCAGGATTCTTTGATGAATAGAAAGAACAGCATTTATTTGAAATAGGAAATGCATTCAAATAAATGTCTACTGTCAGTTTTAATCAATTTAATGCATCCTTGCTAAATAAAAGTATTAATTTCATTCAAATTAAACCCCAAACCTTTGTGTTCTGTATATATATAATGGTGACACTTTATTTTAGTGTCATTGTTACACGTTATATGTAGTTACTGTAGTAATAACTGAACACTAAACCAAACCCTCATCCTAACCCTAAACCTATAATAAGTCTATGCAGTTAAAGGGTTCGTTCACCAAAAAAGAAAATAATGTCATTAATTACTCACCCTCATGTCGTTCTACACCCGTACGATCTTTGTTCATTTCCAGAACACAAATTAAGATATTTTTGATGAAATCCGATGGCTCTGTGAGGCCACTATAGACATCAATGGTACTTCCTCTCTCAAGATCCATAAAGGTACTAAAAACATATTTAAATCAGTTCATGTGAATTACAGTGGTTCAAACTTAATATTATAAAGCGACAAGAATATGTTGTACGGCGGCAAAAAAAAAAAACATTTTAACAATATCTAGTGATGGCCGATTTCAAAACACTGCTTCAGAGCATTATGAATCGTTTGAGTCGAATCAGTGATTTGGATCGTGTATCAAACTGCTGAAATCACGTGACTTTGGCGCTCCGATTCACTGATTTGATTCATAAAGCTCTGAAGCTTCAAGAAGCAGTGTTTTGACATCAGCCATCACAAGATATTGTTAAAAAGTCATTATTTTTGTTTTTTTGGGGCACAAAAAATATTCTCATCGCTTTATAATATTAAGGTAGAACCACTGAACTGACATAAACTGATTTAAATATGTTTTTAGTACCTTTATCGATCTTACTGTCAATGCAGGCCTCACTGAGCCATCGGATTTCATCAAAAATATGGAACGACATTTTTGGGTGAACTAACCCTTTAATTATTATTAATCAGTACTTATATCAGTACTTATATCAGTAATATATAATTACACTGTAACACTGACACCTTAAAATAAAGTGTAACCTATATAATTTGACATGCACTATTAAATTGACATTCCATTGTTGCAAGCAGGTAAAGCATTGAATATACATTCCCAACAAGCTTTGCGTTTAGACAGTAAGTTACGGGTTTGTGTCTTGGGTTTGGCTAAATGCATTAAAATTATTAATTGCACTAAATTAATACATTAATTTGACATCCCTACAAGTCATCCATGATTCTGTAGGTGCTCAAAACCATTTGAACAAGTTCAAGAAGATAGCACTTCACACTTCTGTTGATCTATGATTGGTCCTTAAACGTTTGTTTAACAGTTACTCTCCAACGGTTTTTCTCTCTCTCTCTTTCTCTTAGGACACATTCACTAGAGCAAAGAACTGGGTGAAGGAGTTGCAGCGTCAGGCAAGTCCAAATATCGTCATTGCTCTGGCTGGCAACAAGGCAGACCTGGCCAACAAGAGAGCTGTTGACTTTCAGGTACGTTTATATGAACGCAAAACAACCTCTGTAAATCTGCTTCCAAATGTTTTTAACACATCTGCATGCTTTGTTTAGGAGGCGCAGGCATACGCAGACGACAACAGCCTACTCTTCATGGAAACGTCTGCAAAGACCGCCATGAACGTGAACGAGATCTTCATGGCTATTGGTACGATATCATCTCTGCTGTTGACTCTCTTCAAGCACAGAGCAAAACACAGCAACATGACACCGGCTTCACCTGCCGCAAAGACGCTCAACTAGACACCACACCAAATCATTCAAATACCGCTGTTGATTTAATTCAGATCAAAGCAACCTAGTATGTTTATGAAGAAATGTCTGATATTTTTCTTCTGTAGCCAAGAAGCTTCCGAAAAACGAACCGCAGGGCGGGGCGGGGAGTGGCGGACGGGCCAGAGGAGGAGTCGACTTACAGGAGACAGCACCTCAGGGCAGAAGCGGCCAGTGCTGTGGAGGCGGCAACTAACCATTGGACCAATCAGCTGGCAGATGCACCCAAGGACTGATACAGATACACAAACACAGTATGAATCCATAGTGTGAGATCCATTCACTTATGACCCAGCTCTATACTTTGGCCAGTTAGAGCTTCAGAACTGGAAACAGGCCACCGATACCCTTGTAAATCAACACGGTAATGTTTCGACCATTTATCCCTCCCAAGAACAGTACATGCAAACATTCACATACACACACACACACACGTCTCTGCCATCTATGAGTTGTTTGATTTGTCTTATATAGTTTTGACAAAACAAAAAGGAGACAAATGTGACCAGATTTAACCAGTCGCACTTAAAACAAAAGAAATTCCAGACTGCTGCTGGTGGAAAAACAAGTTGTCTCTCCCTTATATTTCCTTATGCTCTCATTTGTATGAAAAATCTAGTGGCGATGCCACTATTTAAACGCGCTCTCCCTTTTGGTGGATGCATACTGCCAGTATTGAGTTACATCTCATCTTTCTCCTGCTCTCCTTGATCACATCCCTCCTTTGTCGGAGAGAGGAAAGAGTGGAGAATGAGAAAACAGGCTGGTTTCCATCTACGTCAGGCTGTTCTGTAGATCCTGTATTATTTCTATTGTATTAGTCTCTCAGACGTCCACTACTCCAGCACAAATGAATTCAGTATATGATTTGATAGGCTAGACTTCTTTTCTAATCATTTACATATATCTACTTGTATATCTAAATGCATTAACAGGTGGTATAACTCCAATGTGTTGTTTTTTTTTCCTTTGCATTAATGAAATGTTTTTGAAATCATTCAGACTTGGAGAAAATACCGTACATATGAATTACACAAGGCAAAATCAGCCTCCTCTGACCAAAATCGCAAATATTTACGAGGGGAAAATAAGATAATGTTGATGTTCCTTTACTCTTTTTTTTTTTCATTTATTTTCCTGTGAATATGACCCCAATCATTAGCCATTTCAATTCAGCACCTTTGTAAGAATTTACTTGTTTTTGTAATTAAGGTCTCTTAGAGTGCACTGGGTATTTCTTTGTCCTCTGACAACATGTGATTTTTCTGTCAATATTGTTCCCTCCTGTTTTATGTCGAAGGACGTCTATTTCGACCGGCATTTTCAGCATCACTTGTGACCTAGCACAACACACGTGAACAGTGACCCAGATGTCTCAAAGCCGGGTTTGAGGAATGAGGGACGCAATGGACAAAAGCAAATAAATGGAAAAAACACAAACCTAGTAGAACTTGTAATTTTACCAATAAAGGAGGGGAAGGTATAGATTCTGTCTGTTGTGTTGTTATTTCTAAATATAGGTGGTGATTTGGAGGCATTTTCTTATTCCTCCCCTAAATAGGGTTGGGAACAGAACCTTAATTGTTCACCAATACTAAATGAAGTTAAAAGGCGCTCAGTTTAATTAACAATTCTCAAATATGAATTCTTTTGCTGCTGTGGAAGGGAGGACATCATGGGTAAAGTACTCGGTGTTTGTGTTGTGCTGGCAGTTGTTTTGTACTTGACACCAAACGCAGTAGTTTTGAGTTACTGATCCTATTGTAGAAAGTCACTATTCACAATCAATCATGATTAAGTTAATCCATGAATGAAAGTGTCTAATAACAGGGTGGTTATTGAGATTAGGCAAATAGCATCTGACTGGTCATGTGATCATAACATGGCAGCCCCCATGAGAGGACCCTCTCTCCATGTACAATAAAACTTATTTCATAAGGTTACAGATATGCCTGGAGTCTTATTCTTATCTGAGTGGTTTGATTTTATACATCAGGTTCTAAATGACTACGCATTTATTTAGGAGTAGCCTACAGCTTGTTAAAAAGGAGAAAATATACTGTGCGTGACACCTTTTAAAGGCTTATCATGAGACATTCTTGCTGGTAGTTAAAAATACACATGAGTTTTTGTTTTAATGATGTTTTATCTAAATAAATCAATTTTGTTTGTAAGGCAGTAAATGGATAACTAAACCGCAATCGTTTCTAGCGATTACCATCTCTAGTTCCAAATGTAAATTTATTTACAGATTTATTTTGGTGTTTTTCTAAAAAGTCTGTCGGCTAATGTATTAACCACATTAGCTGACTAGTTTTAAAATTTATATTATATATATATATATATATATATATATATATATATATATATATATATATAAGGCAGTTTGCTACTAAAATAGTTTATACAGCTAAACGTTTCATAAGCTTATTTTCTCCTAAAAAAAAAAAAAAAAAAAAAAAAAAAGTGATATAGCACAATAAGTAGCTCAAGTGTTTAATGCCCCCCAGTGGAAAGTATTATATAGTTTAATTCTGTACTACAGCTTATAGTACTACATCTCCCAGCATCCTCACACATTGCGCACGCGCAGTGCAGTGGTCAGACCGTGTATCGAAAATCATCACAAAACTTTATTGAAACGGCACTGGGTGGAAGTGTACGCGGCGATCCTAGGAGGGGAAGTGAGGCTGCTGATATGGCGGACCCGGCGGCACAGACCTCCGCGCAGCCCCGGCTTCAGCAAGCTCATTCCAGCGGCCCGGCAGGGTCCAACCCAAACCCCGGAGCTGGGAGCAGCGACCCGGCCCGACCAGGCCTGAGTCAACAGCAGTGGTCCAGCCAGAAGAAAGCCCAAGTCCGCTCGTTTCCGCGGGCTAAAAAGCTGGAGAAACTCGGAGTGTTTTCCTCCTGCAAGGTAACCGAGAGCTCGGCTCGTAACAATAGAGCGAGTTCCCTGGCCTTTCATGTGTCAGTGCTTCACTAACAGTCTGCAAACTCGTGACGGATGTTCCCTGCTACGAACACAAATAATAAAAGACTAAAGACGATTTAAGGCTAGAAAATAAAAACACAGGACTTTGAAAACCTCCTTCCTATGAACTTAAGAGTGGAAAATTACTCACATTTCTAGTGACCTCCTACCCATGCAGAAATGCTGTCAAAATGGGGAGCTTAATAGGTTTTGAGACCGCCTATGTGGTGTAAAATCAGTCTGTGGGGGTTAATTGGATGCATTTATTATGTATGTTTTCATAACATGCTCCATATGTTGGGTGTATTTTTGTATATCCCTTTTTATTATGCCATGTTATCATCACGGCATACTTATTCATAAGAATGTTTGGACAGTTTGATCAACATCTAACTGAACCTGATGTTTACTGTCCTCATTGACAGTTATTTAAATCACAGTCATGTTCTCTAATCACAGGCGAATGACGCTTGTAAGTGTAATGGGTGGAAAAACCCCAATCCACCAACAGCTGCTCGTATGGAGCTCCAGCAGCATGCAGCCAGCCTGACAGAGGCCTGCCGAAGCTGTGGACACTCTTTGGGTAAGATTAATGCTTCTGTGGCGGTTCTGTTACATCACACTATTATCAGACCCAGAATAGGCTGGTGTAGCATGATGGAGTGCAACAGCGCTTGCCCACCTGCTTTTTCAGTGGCCTTGGTTCCCCAAGTATTTTTCCAATTCATTTTTTGAATAGGTATTTTTAAAAAGTCTTAGTTAAAGAGTTATAACCCATGAACCAAACCAACCAGCTACATCACACAACAACTTTGATTTGAAGAAAATCTGACAAAAAGACAAAGGTATACAAGACTGTACATAAATGTATACAGTGCTGTAGTTTTGTAGTACTCCAGACTGGTCTTGGTCTCGAGATCGGTCTTAAGACCATTTTTTGAAAGTCTTGGACTTGTCTTGGTCTCGGTCTTGTCTTTGTCTCAGACTAAAAGGACTCAGGATTTTATTTCAAGACCTGTCAAGACCAAAAATGCGGGATATTGCTAAATTGCCATTGCATTCATTGTCTGATTTATTTGTTAACATCATTATTAATAATCATATATAAACTTCTTGCTTCAAATGCAACCGATAACTTATTTCTAATTTCACTTATTTTGTTACTGTTGTGCCGGGTCAGAAATCAACAAGGGATTTAATACAAATGCCCACAAAATTCATGATAGGATTGCAAATAAGTACTTGTATATGATCTTGATATTTATATTATAACATATGATATAATTAAGCAATATCAAAAGAAAGAGGGCTGTTTTCACAAATATGAGAACAATTGCAAATGTGATATTGATATATATATATATATATATATTTTTTTTTTTTTTTTAAACAATGTTCAGTAAACAATTTTTTTTTTAAAACAAATCTCAACATTATTTATGCATTTGTAATTGTACCAATTCAGATGCAACTTCTGTTTTGTTGTTAGTGATTTCAGTTGATTGGTAACAGCTCTATATAGTGTCTTATTATTCTAATTGTAATTATTGATTAAAAATAAGACATTTCTCAGGCATCTTTCAGATAAATTTGAGGAGTGCTAGTCTGGTCTTGGTCTTGACTTGGCCTCGACTTGCCTTGGTCTTGGTCTTGATTCGGTCTCAACCCCCCAAAGTCTTGGTTTTGTCTTTGTCTCGAGACGACCTGGTCTCGGTTTTGGTGGTCTTGGTGACTACAACACTACAGTGCTGCATAGATTACTTACAAAATGTAGTCCGTTACTGATTCCAAATTACATGACAAAAATTGCAGTTAGTAACGTAATCCATTACATTAAACATTTTAGGTAATATAATCTGACTACCTTTTTAGATTAAAAGAAAATTTTCTTAGAAAGAAAATATATATTTAATTCTTTATCGACAGCAAGTGCATTAAATATTACATTACTTCAGGGTTTGCGAGTTTAATGAAAAGCTAATAATTAAAATTAAAAAACGTAAAATTTAAAATAAATCATTTTAAAATAATAAAAATTATAATAAAAATGTGATTGAAAGACAAATGCCTTCCAAAGACATAGCAATACATGGTTAAATGACCTACTGATAATTAATAATTAATGTGTTCGTCAGGAGTTGATTAGATATGCATTGCTGAGAAAACGCTCCTTAAAAGTGAAATGATTTCTGTAAATTCAGTGCTCAAATGTTTTGTGGCGTCTTTTTTCCATGTAATTATAGCCACCTGACTAATGACTGAACTAGAAGACTTTCTGAATTCAACATGCTTTTTTAGAAATGAAAAAGGAGAATTAGGGAGAATCAATAAATTATGAATGATTTACTGCCATTGTGCGAATAATATGTAATCATGTAATCAATTAAAAACTAACTGTAGTCTGAGTATTTTAAAACGTAATGCAGTCTAATTACAAGTACCTAATTTTTGGAATCTGATTACGTAATCCAGAATTTCATATAAGTGATGTGTGAAGGCCAAGTATGGCAACCCATAATCAGAATTTGTCCTCTGCATTTAACCCATCCATGTTAGAACATGTATTTATGAAGTATAAGTCATGCAAACCAGAGATAAGCAGCATAAATGCCTTTGTGGTTATACGGGCCAGTATATGTTAACTGTGTAGTTCACAATCACATAACGCATAGTTATTATTGCTTCAGGTAGTGTTCACATTCTCTTGTGTGTTTATCTTTAGCGGAACACGTGTCTCACCTGGAGAATGTGTCTGAGGAGGAGATCAACCGGTTGTTGGGGATGGTGGTGGACGTGGAGAATCTCTTCATGTCTGTCCATAAAGAGGAAGACACAGACACCAAGCAAGTCTACTTTTATTTGTTCAAGGTAAATGGGCAATTGACATCTGCATCCTTTATTTTTTTAAAAGTGCAATCATGCTCAAGGTAGTTACATGTTAAGAAGCCTTTTAAGATTTTTTTGGTGGCTGTTTGTTTCTTTTCTTAGTTGCTGAGGAAGTGTATTCTTCAGATGGGGAAGCCAGTGGTGGAAGGCTCTCTCGGGAGCCCTCCCTTTGAAAAACCCAACATAGAACAAGTATGTAGTGTATAAGAAAGTGTGTATCACAAGCAAAGCTTTCTGCCAGTCATTTGTCATTTTATGCAGAGTTGTTCTGCACTCAAGAACTCTCTCTCTTTCTCTGTCTCAGGGGGTGTTGAACTTTGTTCAGTATAAGTTTAGTCATTTGGCGCCTAAGGAGAGGCAGACCATGTATGAGCTCAGTAAGATGTTTCTGCTCTGTCTGAACTACTGGAAGCTGGAGACTCCGTCACAGTTCCGTCAGAGGGCTCAGAAAGAGGATGCAGCCGCCTACAAAGTTGATTATACTAGGTGTGTGTTTGTGAGTTATATTGTAAATGAGTGTGTGTTTGTGGGTTATATACATATAGATGCTGAAACTGATGCTAATAGTTGCACAATAACTAGTTGTAAAGAGGAAAAGATGATCAGTTCACTTATTTGAAATGAGTCACGCCATCAAATGTCAAAATCTTGACAGCATAATTTTATATCTAAAAAAAAAAAAAACTAGAGACATTTCTCCACAAATGTCTCATTGCAACCCCTGACTCAAAATGATATATATTGATAATGAATATACCATTTAAAAGTTTGGGGTCAGTATTTTTTTTTTTTTTTAAGAAAAGAATACCTTTTATTTAGAAAGGATGCATTAAGTTGATCAAAAGTGACAGTAAAGACATTTATTGAAGATTTTACACAAAAATATTAAGCAGCACAACATTGATAATAATTATATATGTTTCCTGAGCAACAGTTCATCCATATTAGACTGATTTCTGAAGGATCGTGTGACATTGAAGAGTGGAGTCATGATGCAAAAATTTAGCTTTGCCGTCACAGAAATAAATTATATTTTAAAAATATATTCAAATAGAAAACTTTTTTTTTTTTTTTTTTTTTTTTTTAATAAATTCTCTGTTTCTACTTTATTTGTGATCATACAAAATGCAGCCTTGGTGAGCATATGAGAAATGTTTAGTTTTAATTCATTATTATAATTTTGATGTGTATGAATCCATACAATTATTACAATTTTGTGAATTTGGTGTTTGTGTGTGTCTGTGTGTTTCAGGTGGCTGTGTTACTGTCACGTTCCTCAGAGCAATGACAGCTTGCCACGGTACGAGACCTGTCAGGTGTTCGGCCGCAGTCTGCTGAAGTCCATCTTCACCGTCACCCGCAGACAGTTACTGGAGAAGTTCAGAGTGGAGAAAGACAAGCTCCCACCAGAGAAACGCACTCTGATCCTCACACACTTCCCCAAGTAAGACACATCGTATCAATACATGCTCCAAAGCCATCGCTCTCACATAGCCCAACTGATTATATGTTTGCTTGTGTGTGCTTGTTAGGTTTCTTTCCATGCTGGAAGAAGAAATCTATGGAGAAAACTCCCCCATTTGGGAGGCGGACTTCACCATGCCAGCCTCAGAGGGGGCACAGCTGGGCCATCAAACAGGTGCGTGTTTAGGTGGTTATTAGGGATGAGCATTTTGTAATGTTTCAACAACTTTCTCAAATTTACATTGATGTTAAAAATGCAAGCATGACATGTATTTTTATTCAGAAATATTAGGCTATATCAACCTTGTAATGGTTTCAGATTAAGCCAACTTCCTTTGTCTTTAGTTACCTGAACTAAATTCATTACTAAAAACATCAAAATTTACAAATAATAAAGATAACTTCAAGTAGACTGCCACCATAATGCATTCTATGTCATTAAAGTCTACAATAAATTAGGTTTTTATCATTCTATATGTTCAAAAAACATTGTCAGATTAATGTGACAATTTGTAATTTTCATTCTCCAAACATTCAATAATCCAGACAAGATTATTACAAGCAATTCTCACTGCACAACATACTAAAAAATTGTGCAGATGGAAATCTCTAATGTATCTGCCAGTGTGTGAGCCACCATAGTGACTCAGCTTGACATGCTTTATTTTGGACTATGTTGCTTCAAACCCCTTCTCTTACTGTCTTAGTACTGAGTCCAGTCTCGGTGTCTGGCTCTCCTCTCAGTAAGGGTAGCAGCGGTTCTGGTCTGAGTGTTACAGGTTTGGATGTTGCTTCCTCTGAACCAATACCCGGTAAGAAGATTGCATATTTATTTACTGCGCACTGTGAACTGTTTACTTTCTTGGCATTACAACTTTAAATATACAATCATTTATATGCAGTAGATCCAGTGGTTCTCAACTCTGGCCCTCGAGGTCCACTTTCCTGCAGAGTTTAGTTCTAACCTGAACAAGTTAATCAAGGTTGGAGGTAAACTCTGTAGGAAAGTGTATCTCAAGGGCCAGAGTTGAGAACCACTGTGGTTGACTCATGATGACAATGATCATGTCAGTCACTCGTAACATTGTGTAAAACATTGTCTCTCAGGAGAGAAGCGAAAGCTTCCTGAGGCGCTGACTCTGGAGGATGCAAAGCGGATCCGGGTGATGGGCGACATCCCAATGGAACTGGTCAATGAAGTCATGAAAACCATCACAGACCCTGCTGCCATGCTGGGGCCAGAGGTCATCACAGCTTATCACACCCTTATGATAGCCTTAATCTAGCATGAGGTTTTTCCGTTTTGTATTTACAGTTGAAGAGTCAAATTTTATCTTCTTATCTAACAGTGGTCTGTTTTCTGGTTTCCCAGACTAGTCTGTTGTCTGCAAACGCAGCTCGTGATGAGACGGCTCGTCTGGAGGAGAGGAGAGGCATCATTGAGTTCCATGTGATTGGTAACTCTCTCTCTCAGAAGTCCAATAAGAAGATTCTAATGTGGCTCGTGGGCCTGCAAAATGTTTTCTCCCATCAACTTCCCCGCATGCCCAAAGAGTACATCACACGTCTTGTGTTTGACCCGTAAGTCCTCAGTGGCCCCTTTCTTTTTCCAAAGAGCCCACTACTTGCCTCAACCTTTAGCTGTTGTCAGGTGTCTCGCTAGCCTCCTCAGCCTCTTTTGACCTTGCGCCCTCTGTGTGACTGCAGGAAGCACAAGACTTTGGCTCTGATTAAAGATGGCCGTGTGATTGGGGGGATTTGCTTCAGGATGTTCCCCACTCAGGGATTCACAGAGATCGTCTTTTGTGCAGTCACCTCCAACGAGCAGGTCAAGGTATGGAGATGCACTTGATGGAGGCTGACTTACTCTAAACTAGTGGCTCTCAACCAAGGGGACAGGATGACTTAAAAGTTTTTAAATGAATAAATTATTATAAATATATATTAAATTATCGAACTCTAAATTAAACTGCTAAAAAAAAGCACCAAATTTATAGTACTTGTTTCCCTTCTCAAATACAGTTCTATCAAAATGAATCTTGGTTAATTAATTTAATATATCAATACTCTGTTTCCCTTAAAGGATTAGTTCACCCAAAAATGAAATTTCTGTCATTAATTACTCACCCTCATGTCGTTCCACATCCGTAAGACCTTTGTTCATCTTCAGAACACAAATTAAGACATTTTTGATGAAATACGATTGCTCAGTGAGGCCTCCATTGCCAACAAGATAATTAACACTTTCAATGCCCAGAAAGATACTAAAGACATATTTAAAACAGTTCATGTGACTACAGTGGTTCAACCTTAATGTTATGAAACGACGAGAATACTTTTTGTGCGCCAAAAGACAAAACAAAACAATATTGATGGGCGATTTCAAAACACTACTTCATGAAGCTTCGAAGCTTTACTAATCTTTTGTTTCAAATCAGTGGTTCGGAGCATGTATCAAACGGCAGTTTGATACATGCTCCATAGTCACATGAACTGTTTTAAATATGCTTTTAGTAGCTTTCTGGGCATTGAAAGTGTTAATTATCTTGCTGTCAATGTAGGCCTCACTGAGCCATCAGATTTCATCAAAAAATTTCTTAATTTGTGATCTGAAGATGAACGATATGAGGGTGAGTAATTAATGACAGAATTTTCAATTTTGAGTGAACTAACCCTATAAATAACTTTAAAGTAAGCAGCTTTGTCATAATTACAACAGAAATACTGGAAAAACTTAAACAAAAACCTTTTATTAGCCTTGCTTGCTTCCTAATCTAGTTGTCTTTTTTGACCTGTTTATTCAGCATTAACATGGTCAGAGTATTGTCCACAAGTAGAAAAAAACAAAAATGAGAAAAATAAAGATAATCATTAGTCATACAATCCTCAAGATCATTGTTATATGGATTTTTTATATATGGTATAAAAGCAATTAAAAGAAAGTAATAATGAAGACAATAACAATAAAAACAAAAATAATACCATTTACAGACTGTTAGTATAAGTTACTGCATAAAGTCACATAGAACATTCAACAAGCAAAACATACAGAAAAGCCCATGGAAAGGTTTCTCATACATATTCATCTCCACTGACAAACACATTATGGATACTGATACATTGATAATGACATGCTTTATTTGTTTTTTAAATTACTTAGAACACATTGATTTCAGAAATTAATATATTATGTTAATATGTTGTATGGTATAAAAACATCCTTTTTGTTATGAGTTGATGTCTTTCAGTTGATTTATTGATAATTGTTTGTGTGTTCATGTTTAGGGCTATGGCACACACCTGATGAATCATCTTAAGGAGTACCACATCAAGCACAGCATCCTGTACTTTCTCACTTATGCTGACGAATACGCCATCGGCTACTTCAAGAAACAGGTACGGGTCCAGCCACTCACCTTCCGACTCCACCAGCCTCTCTTGTCATTTTCTGTTTTTTCCACTGTACAACTCCATCTGTTGACCCCTCTTTCTGTCGGTAGGGCTTCTCCAAAGACATCAAAGTGCCGAAGAGCCGCTACCTTGGTTACATCAAAGACTACGAGGGAGCCACGCTGATGGAGTGCGAACTCAATCCCAGAATACCCTACACCGAACTCTCACACATCATAAAGAGACAGAAAGAGGTGAGAGTGCAGAGATTTCCCCCGCTGCTGGATGGGAATTACATTGTGTTGGGAAATATAATTGTATCAAATTTTGGATATGGTTTTTGGAGAGGGATATTTGTCACTTTTTGGCAGATCTCAAAATATCTCAAAATGGCTGGACATTAATCTTTTGTCAATTTCTCTGAATGTCTCGGAGAAAGGCAAGGCAGCCAGTCTTTGTTACAGTATATGACTTCCAGTCCTATGGGGTTGTTGTCGTCTGCTGTAGATAATCAAGAAACTGATCGAGAGGAAACAGAATCAGATCAGGAAAGTGTATCCTGGTCTCACCTGCTTTAAAGAGGGTGTGCGACAGATTCCTGTGGAGAGTATACCAGGCATCAGTAAGTGTGTGCTTGTCTCACATTAGTGGTTATTATGCACCCACAAAATCCTTCCATTTACAAACACTCACTCCCTCCTTTTTGTCTTCTTGAGGAGAGACTGGTTGGAAACCTAGTGCCAAGGAGAAAAGGTCAGAGAATTTATGTATATTCATTCTAAAATCTAAGACCATCTGTGTGTCTGTACTGAATCATCTTAGTGATTTTACAGTGATATCATGTTGTGTACACTACCTTTTGGGGTCAGTAAGATTTTTTTTTAAAGGAATTAATTCGGCAATGACACATCAAACGGTTAGTTCACCCATAAATGAAATTTCAGTCATTAATTACTCACCTTCATGTCGTTCCACACCCGTAAGACTTTCGTTCATCTTCAGAACACAAATTAAGATATTTTTGAAAAAATCCAATGGCTTCGTGAGGCCTGCATTGCCAGCAAGATAATTAACACTTTCAATGCCCAGAAAGCTACTAAAGATAGCTCATGTGACTACAGTGGTTCAACCTTAATGTTATGAAGTGACGAGAATACTTTTTGTGCACCAAAAAAACAAAATAACGACTTTATTCAACAATATCTAGTGATGGGCGAATTCAAAACACTGCTTCATGAGGTTTTAAAACTTTTCAAATCTTTTGTTTCGAATCAGTGGTTCGGAGCATCAGTACCAAACTATCAAACTGCCAAAGTCATGTGATTTTAGTAAAAGAGGCTTAATTATATCATAAGTATTTTGAAATGTTTTGAAATTTCAATGGTACACGTGACTTTGATACACGCTCCGAAACACTGATTCGAATCGAAATATTCATAAAGCTTCAATAAAGCAGTGTTTTGAAATCACCCATCACTAGAAATTGTTGAAAAAAGTCGTTATTTTGGTTTTTATTTTATTAATATTAAGCAGCATAACTGTTCTCAACATTGATAATAATAAGAAATGTTTCTTGAGCAGAAAGTCTTCATATTAGAATAAATTCTGAAGGATCGTGTGACACTGAAGACTGGAGTAATGATGCTAAACATTCAGCTTTGACATCACAGGAATACATTATAATATATTTAAATAGAAGACAGTTATTTTAATATCACTGTGAAATTTACTGTATTTTTGAACAAATAAATGTTGCCTTGAGCATTAGACATCTCTCAAAAACATTAAAAAAGAGCTTTTGAAAGGTAGTGTATGTGTGTACACAGGGATTTTTGCCAGAAAATTGAATTGAGAGTCTAGTCATTTAATATTTTTAATTGCAATGAAAATTATATTTGCCATTATTTATTTCTAAGCGTATGTTTTTGTAAAAATTATTTAGCTGTTTTTCCGCATACTTGTGACAATAGTTGGTCACTCATACAGTGCTCAGCGTAAACGAGTACACCCCTTTGAAAAACTTAGATTACACATTTATATAACTGAAAAATGTGTAATCTAAGTTATATTATTAACCTTACTTTCATGTTATAAGTTAAACAGATGTTATATTAAACTAGTCTTGTCAGTATTTTGGAAATTGTTTTTGTGTTCATTGAGATATTGTTTAAAATGTTTATTTTCAAAGGTGGTGTACTAATTTACACTGAGCACTGTATATGAGATGAGCCAGTCTCTTTGCAGTTCCTAGTAAAGTTACCAGCCATCTGCGAGAGTAACCATTTTATTGGCCAAGATCAATTTTTACTTGCTTTTGGTGTTTTAATGTGTTATTTTTGCACCCTGCATGTATCCATCATTCCCTCTTATTTTATCTCTGCAGTAAAGAGCTGAAAGATCCAGATCTGCTTTACAACATGCTAAAGAATCTACTCGCACAGATTAAAGTAAGAGGCCTGTTGTCACGCTCAATCGCACATTCATCTAAACTACACAATATTCGGTTATATTCTTACTATTTCATTGTGTGTTAACAGACGCATCCAGACTCCTGGCCTTTCATGGAGCCAGTGAAGAAATCTGAAGCTCCTGACTATTATGAGGTTATCCGCTTCCCCATTGGTGGGTACTGATATGATCTGCATGTACAGTAATGAGATTTTAACCATTCTGAAGAGCTGCTATTGAATTAGTTAAACCAGCTGGACAGCCAATATTAATCAGTAAAAAGCTATAGTTTTAACAACATCAAATTGCATCCAATAAAATAAACCTCTCCTCCTACTCAGACTTGAAAACCATGACGGAGCGTCTGAAGAACCGGTATTATGTCACAAAAAAGCTGTTTATCGCCGACCTGCAGCGTGTGATCACGAACTGCAGAGAATACAACCCTCCAGACAGCGAGTACTGCAAGTGTGCCAACACACTGGAGAAGTTTTTCTACTTCAAACTGAAAGAGGCTGGGCTCATTGATAAGTAACGGACATCTAGCCTAGGACAAGGGACCAGTTAGATAATATAGAGAGTGTGATCACATACACACATACACCTTTTATTTGGATGAACGACATCCAAACCTGTCGAAAGTTGCTGCATTCTGTTACTGTTTTTCTTTATACAATATAGTTATAAAACACAAGGTTATATTCATGTGTGTGACTCTGCCATGCCAGTGCATTAAGGGAAAATGGAAACTGAAAGTGTTCAATGTGGGCGTTAGCATAGACAGAAATCACCAATAGCAGTTCTGTACTTCTTTCTCGTCCTCCACCATAAAACGAAGGACTCACGCACACTGCAAGCTGTTGCTCTACATACACAAACATTCAGTTGTGTAACTTAAAGTCTTATCCTGTGAAACTCCTCTGACCCGAGATGCTGCAGCCAAAGACGGACAATATTTGGCCTCTAGTGATGTCACTGCGGTGGCACCATTCTCTGCCAAAGCTGTTTGAAACAGCCGGTCAGTCACATACAGGATGTGCCTCTTCAGTATAAATCTGAAAATATGAGGGAAATCTTTTTTCTTTTCTTTTTTTTTAGTTTTTTGTTTTGAGTTGAGTTCCATCAATGGCTTTTATTGGACAAAAACGACGGCTCCTTCTGTGACAGATCACTTCAAGTAACAATAGCCGTGCTTTTTTTTTTTTCTTCTCCTGGGAAATTACTGCTGTCCACTTTGCTTTGTCAGTGCAGTCGTGAAGTGTTTATCTTTTTTCACAAACCAATATTTGTCTTCTTTGAAAGCTTTCAGTGTGTCATGACCCCAGGCGTAAGCATTCACCATTTTTGCAACCTGCTTTTTACCCCCCCTTTGGGACCACGAACAACTATTTCCATTTCAATCTCAACTGCACAACACTTTGTTGGCTACTACCTAAAATACTCAGAAAGAACAACTGCACAAACCTCTATATCCAAATATGTATGTGATTTCTGCAATACAGCATGTTATCTGCTAGTTTACCACTCTCACACACGGGACAGGACAGCTAGTTTATTTTCAGTCTCTCGTAAAGGGCATTTACTTGAATCATGACTTTGACAAACTGCTGCAATGTTGATGTATTATCAGGGTTCTTTTGGATTTACTGTGTGTCACTGATGACCCCTCTCATGAAGAGGACAGACGGGTGTGATCGAAAGTGGTTGGATATGGTTACATTTGGATGATGCATGTAAATTGCTACGGTTCTGTGTACTATAATTGTTTTTTTTTTGTTGGTTTTTTGTTTTGAAAATAAACAATTTTTTATCTAAGTTTTCCTTGCTGAGAAATGATGCAGATTTGAGCTTTTCCAATTCTGAATTATGCAAATAGAGATTTATAGAATCACAATGGATTGCAAAATGGAACAGATTTATTAGTAAATTATAAATGAGTCTGTGGTTATAGCTTTTATATACAATACCGTACAAAAGTTTGGAGTTTATAAATTATTTTTTAATTTTTTTTTTTTTTCCCAGAAAGGACACATTAAATTGATCAAAAGTGAGCATAAAGACATTTATAATCTTTTTATTTATTTATTTATTTATTTTTTATTTAAATGCTGTTCTTTTGAACTGGGTTCATCAAAGAATGTGTTCTTTGATAATGTATCATGGTTTTTACTAAAATATTAAGCAAATTAAACTTAGATACTAATATGTTTCTTGAGCTGCAAAACAATTATTTATGAAGGATCATGTGACACTGAAAATTGGAGTAATGATGCGGAAAATTCAGCTTTGCATCACAGGAATAAACTAATATTTTGCAATACAATTACTATAGAAATATTAGGATTAATAATTTATTATATTATTTTTAATTTATATTTTTATACTTTATTTTTAAACCTTTTAAAACTAAAAATTAGATTTCAAAATTTAAAAGATTTTTTTTTTTTTTTTTTTGTAAATGTGTATCTCTGTAAAGCTAAATTATAAACAGCAATCTAGTTGTCAGATTACACTCCCATTATTATTATTATACAATGTCATCATTTTCTTTCTTTCTTTTTTTTTGTTTTCATTAAACTCAATATTGTTTCAGTTTCCTTAATGTATGACTAACAGGCAGATGACAAAGCCAGTTCCTTCAGTTTCATTTCCTAACGTCAGTGACTGAAAGATGGGGCCCCATCTAGGTCTTTCCATTACTTTCTCACTGCAGCGTCTGCCTGTGTTTCTCGCCACATTTACAAATCAAATTCTGTTTCAGATGTCCACATTACTGCTGTGCCAAGTGACAATCGAAGAAAAACAAAGCCCGGATAACAAAAAGCAATATTACTAATTAAAAAGTTTCTTTCATTTCTTATACTAACAGCCCACAGCCACCTGCTGTCATTGAATTTAGCCCCTTTTGTTGTATGTCATTCATCTCCTCCTCCTGGGCCCTTTCTCTGTTTTTGGTTTCGTTTTTCTGTTCAGCTGGCTCATAAAGGGACGTTTTAAAGAGCAGAGAAGGTCCAAAGTAAAACACAGACCTCTCGACACAACAGTGATGGCAGCACAGGTGAGTTTATCTGCTGACACATTCAGATATTTCTTTGATCTAAATTGTTGTTTTTCAATACAAAACCATAAGCAGAATAGTAGCTTTGATATTTTAACATGGAATATTCACATTGTTCATATTTATCCTAGATGCAAACTCCTCACCTTTCAGTGACAACTCACCTTTTTAAGATCAAAATAGGTCACCTATGGGATTTGCATAGATCCAGTGAGAAAGGGGGTGGGGATGGTACTTGTGAACTTATAAGGGTAAATAAAGGCTGTTTCAGAAAGTACTGTACAGTGTTTCCTTTACTTAAAAAACTGTCTATAAAGGGAAATATTTGAGTTGTGGTATATGTGAGATGTGGGAATGGTGAAGAGAGAGGGCAAACAGTTTGCAGTTCAGCTCAGTATTGCTATCTAATCAGCCAATATTGTCTTAAGTAGCCTGAATAGCACTTCATCTTTTATAACATGAGATTTTGACCAAATGTATTCAATCTTGATTTTGGTAAAATGTTGCAACAATATGTTTTTTTTTTGTTTTTTGTTTTTTTTTGTGAAAAATTACCATTTTGGACATATAATGTAATAAAAAAACAAAACAAAAAAAACCTTAAAGTAACTACAAATGAACATTTAAAGCAAATATCTTTAAAAAAAAAAAAAAAAAAAAATCAGTGTGGAGCATGCCCCCGCCCCACGCAATGTTCTCACCTTTTTTCCTCTTTACCTGTTTGTATCCCTGATATTCATTTTTGGATTGATTATTAATTAGCCCTATGACTAGGCCGCAAGTTGTTAAAAGAGCAGAACTTTATTACTGGTAAAGCTACTAGTAACATTTCACCTTTAAATGCTTATAAGAAGGTTATGAAAGTTGCCAAAAGGTCTAAAACTTTGTGCAATTTTTATTGTACCTGTACTTTACTGTATGTTCAGAATGGCTCAAGGTTAATATAATCACTTTCATACTGTACTGTTTTTTTGTTTTTGTTTTTTTTTCTTTTTAACCAGAAAGTAACAGGGAAACTCTTACTTGGTTAAATGATGTAAATACAGCACATGACTAGATGCATTTTTCTTTTTCTTTTTCTTTTTTTGTCTGAATCTTCAAGAACTGTGTCAGTCATTAAATTCAAGGATTTAAATGTGGTAATGAAACTTTTAATTGATATTACACTCAAAATTTTATATAAGTTCTGTCAGGTGCTTCATATGGAATCTTCATGGGATCCCATCATGGGATAATTTTATGGATTTATTTTTAATTAATTTTGTTTTAATTCATTTTTTATTTTTATTTTTTAATTAAACACTTTATCACTTGAAAAAACGCCTTACATAGAATCTTTCTGACATTAAGAGTTCTTTAAAATTGTGTCAAGAACCCTAAGGTTCTATATAGAACCCCACTGAACCTTTTTTTTTTTCTAAGAGTGTACATGAACACTTACAATTTTTGATTAAGAGTAAATGGTTTCCACTGTGTTTGTGAATGTAGGAGGAGCTCACTCTTAGATCATACCAGGAGGAAGTAGTGCAGAAGGCTCTAAAGGGGGAGAACAGCATCATCTGGCTTCCCACTGGTGGAGGAAAAACCCGTGCTGCAGTTTATGTTGCTAAGAAGCACTTGGAGACTAGACTCAATGCCAAAGTGGCAGTACTCGTCAACAAGGTGAAGCCAGATTAGTGCATAATCACGTTGGGTCCGTACATAATGTTGTTTGTGTCTTTTTTTACTTTTTAAGATTTACATGCTGAGTTTATATACTAATTGTTCTCAGGTGCATCTGGTAGACCAGCACTTTAAAAATGAATTTTACCCTCGCCTTGGGATGGCATACAGGGTAAAGGCCATCAGTGGAGACAGCAGTGACAAGGACTTATTTAGGTGTCTTGTCATAGACTCAGACCTGATCATCTGCACGGCTCAGATCTTGGAGAACGCCCTGAACAGCTCGGAGGAGGAAAAACACGTGGAGCTCACAGGTAACAGAAGATTTTGTAAGACACACCATAACATGATTTATTTCTAGCACATACATGTAAAAGTGGCTCTTTAAATGAATATTGTAACATACTATTATCCAATAAAACATTTGACACAGCCCCTCACATACTTCACAAGTCTCGTCTTGACTGTATCAAAAAAAAAAAAAACTTTGTAGTTTTCATTGTGAAAAGCTATTTTAATTATTAATTCAAAGATATTTTTAGCTATGAACTACGAATATAAGTTTATCAATAACAACAAACCAGCATTTGGTCTTAAACTACCTACTGAGTGCCATTTAGGCTTAATCTGCTATTTGGGTCAGTAAGATTTTTGCAGGATAAAAAAAGAAAATGATTTTGAAAGTCTCTTTATGTTCACCAAGGCTACATGTATTTGCTCAAAAATACAGTAAAAACAGCAATATTAGTAAATATTACAATTTAAAATAACTTCCTATTTTAAAGGATTAGTTCACTTTCAAATTAAATTTTCCTGATAATTTACTCACCTTCATGTCATCCAAGATGTTCATGTCTTTCTTTCTTCAGTCGAAAAGAAATGAAGGTTTTTGATGAAAACATTCCAGGATTATTCTCCATATAGTGGACTTCAGTGGAGCCTAAACGGTTGAAGGTCAAAAAGACAGTTTCAGTGCAGCTTCAAAGGGCTTTAAACGATACCAGACAAAGAATAAGTGAAACGATCAGTCATTTAAAATAAAAATGTAAATGCATATGCTTTATATAAACAAATGATCGCCTTGCACGTGGTTCCGCGAAAACCGCACTTTTGTATTCTTCAATACGCTGTATATCCTGCGCCTTCCTTATTCTACTTACGGAACGAACGTAGCGCCAGTTCCATTTTTTCCATAAGTAAAATAGGGAAGGCGTAACTACAGAAGAGTGAAGTTTTAAATAGGAAAAATAAATGTTTTGTCTCTTTTTTCTCCTGTTATTTACAAAAATAAATCATCTCTACTCAGATTTCAGCCTGCTGATCATAGACGAATGCCACCACACGCAAAAGGAGAGTGTCTATAACAAGATTATGGGCCGCTATGTGGAGAAGAAAGTGAGAAAAGAAGGGAATCTGCCTCAGGTTTTGGGCCTCACAGCATCACCTGGTACAGGAGGAAATAAGACACTGGCAAAAGCTGTGGACCATGTCTTGCAGGTGTGTGGGCACATGTGCAAACTAGGGATGAACAATAAAGATAAAATGATTATATTTTGATATTTAACATAGTCACAAGATTAAATATCAAAATATTTGCTAAATATAAATATCAAAATCATAGCAAATACTTTGTAATTATTTAATTAAAAATCGAATGCATGTTAATACAGAAACCCAATTTTTTTTTGCTTTTTGAATTAATGGTAACATTTAACAATAAGGTTTCATCTGTTAAAGGGATAGTTCACCCAAAAATGAAAATTTGATGTTTATCAGCTTACCACCTGAGCATCCAAGATATAGGTGACTTTGTTTCTTCAGTAGAACACAAATTATGATTTTTAACTGCAACCGTTGCTGTCTGTCAGTCAAATAATGCGAGTGGATGGGAACTTCAACAATAACTGTAAATAAAACCTGCACAGACAAATCCAAATTAAACCCTGCAGCTCGTGATGACACATTGATGTCCTAAGACACGAAACGATCGGTTTGTGCGAGAAACCGAACATTATTTATATCATTTTTTACCTCTAATACACCACTATGTCCAATGGCATTCATCACTCGATTCGTTTGGTCTGATCGCGCTCTGACAGCGGCAGTGATGTCTCGCTCTCATTGAAGTATATGCGCAAGACATCACTGCCGTTGTCAGAGCGCGATCAGACCAAACGAATCAAGTGATGAATGCCGTTGGACATAGTGGTGTATTAGAGGTAAAAAATGATATAAATACTGTTCCGATCGTTTCGTGTCTTAAGACATCAATGTGCCGTCACGAGCCGCAGGGTTTCATTTGGATTTGTCTAAGCAAGTTTTATTTACTCTTATAGTCCAAGTTCCCACTGACTTGCATTATACCACTGACAGACGGCAGCGGTTGCAGTTAAAAATCATCATTTGTGTTGTACTGAAGAAACAAAGTCACCTACATCTTGGATGCGCTGGGGGTAAGCAGATAAACATCAAATTTTAATTTTTGGGTGAACTATCCCTTTAACATTACTTAACAACATGTCATGAACTAACAATGAACAAATACTTCTACAGCATTTATTAATCTTTAATAATGTTAATCTCAACATTTTAAGAAAAAAAATTGCATCTGTTAACATTAATGCATTTTTATTAACATCAACAAAGGTTAATAAATGCTGTAAAAATATAACACATTTTTAATATTAAAGGCAGGGTAAGTAGATTTTCAACAACGCTGTTGGACATTGTTGATATTTGAAATCAACCCAAACAAACCTACTCCTCTTGTCGTTGCTCCGCCTCCAAAAAATCTCCCTCCTCCTCCAAATCCTAACCACCCTGCTTTGAGTCAGTCTTGAACCCAAGCCCATCTGCTGCTGGCATGCGAGGCGAATGCACTATCAATGATGCTAAACACCTCATTCTCTAGCGGTCATCAGTGCGCAGTGGTTTACCTGCACAACTCTCACTATCTATCTGGCCACTGTTACTGAGAGTGGATGTCTGTTTATCACAGCTGACACGCAACAAAACGCTTCATGAAAAATTAAGCGCAGATGATGAACGAATAACAAAGAAGCACAAAAAATGAATGAATGGTACACAAGAGTAAATCCAAACAAGAGTTTGTGGTAAGTGGCCAACAGCACAGCAGCTCCAGACAATCATGACACTCAAACCTAGTGTTACTCACGTGTCTGTTTTCAGGCTTTCCCACTTAGCTCTCTCCAGCGCTGGAAAGCTTTTCTAATATAAAGCACTTGCCCAGTCATAAACCTTCATTCCAGTGATATTCTTTTGAGCTCTTTTGTATTGTGTCCCATCTCTCTTTCTGCAGTTTTTTTTAACTTCCTAACAGTGTTTTTGAAAAACTCCATACCCCACCTTTAACAAATGAGAAGTGTTACCGAATTAATAAAAGAATTCTTATTCTTTCTCTCTCTTTCAGATCTGTGCCAATCTGGATTCGGAAATTGTGTCCACCAAGAATTTTGCACCAGAGCTGAAGGCAGTCGTCCCTACACCCAGAAAGCAATATGACATTGTTGAAAAAAGAGCTCTGGTACTGACCTCTGTTCACTGTCAGACTGCACCTCAGTCACAATTAGGGTTGCAAAGGGGTGGAAAGTTTCCGGTAAATTTCCGGAAACTTTCCACGGAAACTTAAGCTGGGGAATTTTGGAAATATTCCAATTTGGAAACTTAACAGGAATTTATGGGAATTAATTGGAAATTTTGGGAAATGTATATAAATTTATAATATTTATATAAAAAGTATCATATAAAAAACAAATATAAACATTTTGTTTGGTCATAACATGAAATAACAGTTATTTATTTTTCGCATTCAATTAATTCTAATTTAGTAAATATGTAAAATAAATATATTTTTATTGCAGCAATTGTTATGTGTTATTTATTTCAGTGTCACATGATTCTTCAGAAATCATTCTAATATTCTGATCTGATACTCAGTTTTTATCATTGTTGGAAACAGTTGTGTTGCTAAATATTTTTTGGAACCTGTAATACTATTTTCAGGATTCACTGATTAACAAAAAGTTAAAAAGACAGAATTTATTCAAAATCTTTTCTAACAATATCACTTTAATATCACTTTTTGTTTATCAATCTCACACATCCTTGAATAAAAGTAATCAACTGACCCCCCAAATTTTGAATGGTAGTGTATATTGTAACAAAAGATTTCTATTAAAAAAATTCTGTTCTTTAAATTTTTATAGAATCCTGAAAAAGTATCACAGGTTATAAAAAATATTAAGCAGCACAACTGTTTCCAACATTGATAACTGAATGATCATGTGACACTGAAGACTGGAGTAATGATGCTGAAATCAGCTTTATCACAGGAATAAATTATATTTTTATGTATATCAAGATAGAAAACCATTATTTTAAATTGTATTGATGTTTCACAATATTACTGTTTTTTCTGTATTTCTGATCAAATGTGCATGTTATGGACTGGGGGAATGCACAGAGCATGCAGGGGGCATGGCCTCAATAGCCCTGTAATAAGTCATGTGACTGTGATTGAGGAATGTGCAGGGTAAAAATTGAACTAAAATTGCATTAAATATGGTTGTTTAACTAAAACTATGCAGCAAGATGTTCTTTTCAACTACATTTAAGTACCCTGTTATAGGCTAACCTGTAATTTTGCGAATTCTCTGTTTATTCCCATTAATTCCCATTAATTCCCATATATTCCCGTTAATTCCCATTTATTCCCGTTAATTCCCATGGAAAGTTTCCAGCTTTGAAAATTCCTGGAATTTTGCAACCCTAGTCACAATGTCATTCTTCTGCACCAACTGCTTGAACATTCAATACCAAAATGTGTGTATGTTTGTTTGTGTGCAACAGGATCCATTCGGCGACCACTTGAAGTTAATGATGTCAATGATTCATGAGTTCATGCCATCAACGGTGAGCCGTAGCCTGCGGGAGGTGGGCACCCAGGAATATGAAGCTGATGTGGTGGAACTAGAGAAAACAGGTTAGAGGTCATTGTCACTACAACTTTGAGTTGTACATTCCTAAAAATGACTTGATCTGATGGTGTGTTTGTGGATCAGGTGTTAAGGTAGAGAACAGACTGATCACTCAGTGTGCGCTGCATCTGCGCCAATACAACGATGCTCTTCTCATTCACGACACCGTTCGCATGGTGGACGCGTTCAATGTTCTGGACGAGTTCTACAATTCAAGGAGCAACAGATTGCTGGATGGAACAGACTTCTTTCTCCAGGGACTTTTTGATGGTGTGGATTTTTTACTATTCTGTTGATTATTGTGATACTCTTAAAGGGACAGTTCACACAAAAAAATCATAATTTACTCAGCTATATGCTGTTACAAACCCATCTGAAACGCACCTCTCTCTCTCTCTCTCTCTCTCTTTCTCTCCCTACCCCCTCTCTGTGTGCACGTGCACACACGTGCGCGTTTCAGGTGTGGCACAAAGATAACATTTCATGAGTCCCGATTTTCGCCTCTTCTTCCGCTTTTAAAATCGTTTGAATGTGTTAGTTGGCGAGACAAAACACGCCCAAATGATAAACTTTCTCTCTTTGATAGTTAAATTTAGCAGTTAATCTGCAAATCACATGCGTGCCGAACCGTTGGGCCTTATCCGTACAGATCACGGATTGACTGCGATCCGTTGCACCCCTAATAATTAAAGAACACACTTATCATCATGATTGCTATCTTACCAGAGATGGAGAAAAGTCCTACTCCAGTAAGTAAACGTGTCCCTGTAGAAGCTATGCTATTTTTTCATATAATGAAAGCATTTAGTTAAGGGACTGTTAAAGGGTTAGTTCACCCAAAAATGAAAATAATGTCATTATTACTCACCCTCATGCCGTTCCACACGTGTAAGACTTCGTTCATCTTCAGAACACAAATTAGGATATTTTGATGAAATCCAATGGCTAACACTCTAAAAAATGCTGGGTTAAAAACAACCCATTGGGTTGAAAATGGACAAACCCAGCGATTGGGTTATTTTAACCCAGCAGTTGGGTTAAATGTTTGCCCAACGTGCTGGGTAGTTTTATTTAACTCGACTATTGTTTAAAAATCACTATATGGCTGACTTAAAATGAACCCAAAATAGGTTGGAAATTAAAAATCAGACACATAATTACTAGAGGCAACAATAATAATCAAAAGGTGAACATTTATTGATAATAATCAAACAATAAACATTTATTAAATTGCTTATTCAATAAACTTATTAATAAATGTTCATTTATTAAACATTAATAATTTCCAACATAATTTGGGTTCATTTTAAACGAGCAATACAGTAATTTTGAACAATATTTGGGTTAAATAAAGCAACCCAGCAGGTTGGGCAAACATTTAACCCAATCACTGGGTTTGTCCATTTTCATCCCAACTTGGGTTGTTTTTAACCCAGCATTTTTTAGAGTGCAGTGAGGCCTCCATTCACAACAATGACATTTCCTCTCTCAAGGTCCATAAATGTATTAAAAACATATTTAAAACAGTTCATGTGAGTTCAGTGGTTCTACCTTAATATTATAAAGCAATGAGAATACTTTTTGTGCACCAAAAATACAATAACGACTTTTCAACAATATAGTGATGGCCGATTTCAAAATACTGCTTCGGTGCTTTACAAATCGAATCAGTAATTCAGATCTCCTATCAAACGGCTAAACGGCTGAAATCACTTGACTTTGGCGCTCCGAACCACTGATTCGATTCACATATTTATGGGGCTTGATCACTATCAACACATTTGTGTCTTCCAAATGGCCTTTGTAGCAAGAAAGAGGGGGTTGAAACAGTAAAGCAAGTGTCTTTGTTCATTTTAAAATATCTTTTAGATATTTTCAATCTTACAGTGTTATACTTTTTGTAATGCATCACTCAGTATTGGATCTATATCTGCTGATATTGTATATTTACTTTTGCCTACTCATTTCCCCTATTTTTACATTTCATTTACCTTTCTGTCGTCTCACATAGTTAACATGATTTGTGCACTATATTTCAAGACTTGCAAAGTCATACAGTAGCTTTGTCTAGGAAAAAGGCTGAAATTAAAGTCATTATTCACTGATAACTTTCCTTTCGGCTAAAATGTTTTATGAGTGAACTGTCTCTTTATTTGCAGTCTGTTTAATCCAAATGTTGATGTAATGTATATTACTAGCAATAAGCTAATAAAATCTCAATGAAGTGGATTTTTCTGCTCTTACTACGCAGAGAACCGTGTGGAGCTAAGACAGCTGGCACTGGATGCCCGCTACGAAAACCCCAAACTGGCCCAGTTGCAACGCACGCTGCTGAAAGAGTTTAGAGAGAATGAAATGTCTCGCGGTATCATCTTTTCGAAGACGCGCAGGGGCACACACTGTCTGTATGACTGGGTGAACGCCAACACTGAGCTGCAGAAGGTCAAAATCAGCGCTGGCATTCTCACGGGAACGGGTACTGGGGTAAACCACATGAACCAGGTACAGCAAGAAAACATCTCAAATGGTTTTCTAAAGCATTTGTTGGTCATGTTTAGTTGAAAAACATGGGAATACAGACTAATTCTGAATCTGCTTATACCTTTCTCTACTTGTAATTTGTTTCTATTTTTTGTATTTGTTCTTAGAGTAAACAGAAGAGTATCATAAAAGAATTTAGACTAGGACACCTCAACCTCCTCATCTCTACCAGTGTAGCCGAGGAGGGACTTGATATTGCAGAATGCAACTTAGTTGTCCGTTACGGGCTGTTGACCAATGAAATCGCTCAGCAACAGGCCAGTGGGCGGGCTCGAGCTCTGGAAAGCGTCTACTCGGTGGTGGCTGAAGAAGGTGGGCGTGAACTACGCAGGGAACACACCAATGAGTATCTAACAAGTCTGACCTCAAAAGCTATTGACCAAGTACAGAGTATGAGTCCCAGGGAGTTCAGAATTAAGGTGACTTTGCATGTCATATAATAGAAATCTCGAAGCATTAAAATTCCATTCCCTAAAAAACTTTTCTCTTTCTGCTCGTCAGATATCTGAGCTTCAACAAATGGCTGTTCTCATTCGGATTGAAGCCGAGAGAAAAAAGGATGCGAGGAAGCAGCGCTACAGTCCTGGTCAGGTTCAGCTTCAATGCAGAGGATGTTTCGTTTCTGTTGGCCTTGGAGAAGATATAAGAAAGATAGAGAATACACACCATGTCAATATCAAACCCGAGTTTCGGTGAGTTAGTCCTCAGCACATCACACTCCACATCACAGACCAAATAGACATGAAATAATTCTGATAAATGTGAAACAGTGATGAATATTTTAATGACATACGGTACACATTCCTGCAAAGAAGTCTCTTTTGCTCACCAAAGTTGCATTTATTTGATCAAAAATATAGTATACACAGTAATATTGTGAAATATTATTACAATTTAAAGTAACTTTTTGATTGGAATTATTTAATTTAGAATGTTTTCCATTTCCAAGAGTAAAGCTGTATTTTCCGCATCATTACTTCAGTCTTCAGTGTCACATGATTCTTCAGAAATCATTCTAATATGATGATTTGATGCTTTCTTATTATAAGTGTTGAAAACAGTTGTGCTGTTTAATATTTTTGTGGAAACCGTAATTTTTCAATATTCTTTGATAAATAGAAAGTTTGAAAGAACATGATTTATTTGGAAATCAAAAAAAATTGTAACATTATGAAAATTTTTAGGAAAATCTAAAATTAGCTTAGAAAAAAAAAACAATAGCAAAATCACTGGTTCCCACTATGATTATAAACAAACTGTCTATTTCATAGGAGGCATTATAGTACTGGTGGGCAAGTGTCTCTGGAGAGAACCTTTGAAGACTGGGAACCTGGACGGGTTATCAACTGCAGTAAATGTGGAAAGGTTAAAAAGAAGAATAGATCACAATTTATTGTAAATGTATCCAACTAAACATAGGAATAAGTCCATAAGAATACTGACCTACTTTTCCTTTATCTCTCTCTCTCTCTCTCTCAGGAATGGGGAATGGAGATTAAATTCAAGAAGGTGGCAATCCTCCCCTGTTTGAAAATAAAGAGCTTTTCCTTGAATACTCCTGGAGGCAAATTCACTCACAAGCAGTGGAAAGATGTTGAGTTTCAGGTGACAGAGTTTGACTTTATTGACTATATGAGCCGTTTCTCTGACCTGGACTTAAGTGACTGACACACCAGCTAAACTCCTAATGCTGTAGCCGCCGTCACTTTGCCTTCACTTTTGCTGTAGCCGTCACTTTGATTTTCTATAGTGAGTATCTCTATATCAGTGGTAGATCGTGAAGGTACTTCACCATTATGATTACTGTTCATCAGCAGAATTTAAATATGAAATTATCCATCCAGATTATGCTGATTTTACATCTTGGTTGGTCATAATTGTTAAAATACAATTGGGAACGTCTGTTCAATACAATATAGCTGTTTGTAAATGTGTGTATTTCAAATTCTAGTATTTAGTTTCTGTTTTGTTGTCTGAGAAAAGTGTGTGAGTGTTATATGCTTTGATAGTATGATAGTCTTAGTCTTAACGTATTTTTTCATGGATTATTCTGGTGTCCATCTCGGGGATCAAGACTGTGCTGCTCTATGATTATTAGTTATTGTTGAGATTACTGTGCAATATGTCTATAAATGCACTCCAAGCTCTTAATGGCCCTCATTGAACACTAGTTTGCTCAGACCGGCGCTTAAACAGTGACATATATTCACTTAACAGATGCTTTTATCCTAAGTGACTTACAAATTAAGATAAATATGAACACATTTGAAATGTGTGAGCCTAGACTGGGTTCAGGTTTGTTTATTGTACTTAAAACTGTTTTCCAAAAAAAAGTGAAATATGTATGATGTCTGTCTTTAAAATTATGACCTTTTTTAATTTCTACATAACATTAACATATGAGATTCTGTGTATTATATCAGCAATATGTGCATTTTTTAAATAATTAAAACAATTATGCTCTGTATGTGATGTGTTTTCGTCCTTACGGTAGCTACACAAGTGTTTACTGACTGTTATGAACTTGTAAGGGGAAAGACTAAAGTCTTAGATTTGCATGAGGAGACAACAAAAACAAAAGTTAAAGATAAGCTCTTCTGTATTACACGATGTTGAGTTTCTCAGATTGATAGATTTTCATTAGAATTGTGTCAGCCACTAGATGGCGCCACGCAGTCTTGCTTTCTTTCCGTGTTAATTGTTGTTAGTTATTATATGCACATGTGATCATTTGCCTTACCTGAACACTCTTGGGTTTGTTCTTTGCTTTTTTTATGTACAAAAAAAAAAAAAAAAAAAGCCTTGTTGTCCTTGTTGACAACCATCATTCATGTGATGAACAATTACTGCATTAAAGGTGCATTGTAGTAACAACATAACAATCAGTTATAAATATTTCATTGGTTCTCTCATTTTTGTATGCATTCATAATTTCTTTAAATGACAGCCTGGCCAAAAATTGTTGCCTTATCACAAATAAAACAATTGACTCCAAGTACATAATATTCTTGCAAAATCTTTAACAAATATTTGAATAAAGGGTGAAGATGACAGTTTTCCTATAGTCCAGCCATCACTTTGGGCCACTACTGTGTGCATTGAATGTTGAATGTCTAATTACCAGAAAGAATGAAATGATAATTTAAATAATTTAATTAAAAAATTATAATTTATTACATTGATTAATTTAATAGAGACATCAATAGCAGTAGCAGTATACTAGCCTTCATTCCTAGTACTTAGTAAAAAATATACTGTCTTAATGTATTTACCTCCATTCATTTGGAGAATATAATGATGAAACTGTAAAATGTAAGGTTAGGTGTGATTAATTACAGAAAACTGTGTGATTAATTAGTAAACAGTTATATATAATAATATTAGTGTTTTATTCAGTGTAATCAAAGCAAAAGAGAGCCAGAGCCATATAGGCCTTCGGGTTGACAGGGTTAAAGGGTAGTGTTGTGCCAGTGTGGTTTTGCATGGATCAGTGCTTCAGCAACGCCCACAGCACACATTTAAACACACATGCACACACAATGCCCGCAGAATAAATCACACGCATCCACATACACATGCTGCTCATTTACACAGACTTTAGCAAAGACTTTCAAAGTCAAAGCTAAAATTTGAGAGCTCAATCACAGATAATGGCATACCTTCACTCGATTTGACTTCATTTACATGGCATATTGATTTTCTCATCATGTCTATATGTGTAATTTTTGTATTCTGTGTGTGAGTACATCACCTGAGTGAATTTTACAGTCTGCAATGTAAAGCTGTGCTTCACCACTGACTAGACTATATATATATATATATATATATATATATATATATATATATATATATATATATATATATATATTAGGGGTGTAACGATACGCTCAGGTCACGATACGATACGTATCTCGATACGGAGTTCACGATACGATACGCATCACGATATTTTGAACAAAATAAAACTGAAATTCAAACAAGATTTATTAAAAAAAAACATTAAAAAATTTCAATAATTGTCCTTGTTGTACACACAAGATCACATTTCAATAAAATAAATAAATATAAAATTTTAATAAAAACCTTCTGTAATCAAATTAACAGTTGAATAGGGCTGTCTGTCACTAAAATTTTTGTAAAAATTTAACATGAACTTAGAATTATGAATAGGGGCCGTTCACATATCGCGTCTAAAAACGCGTGGAAGGCGCGGCCGCACCGCTTCTCCTTCTTTCCAAAGCGCTTGCGCTCCCGTGGCTTTGGTCGTTGCTATGCAACCTTGAACTGGGCTCTCCAAGAGGATCAGGATGTTTCTGCAAAGGATAAATGATTTCTAGCCCTTGCATTAGTTTTACTACGAGATATATTGATGGAGATAAGATATAAAAACCACCATGTACAGCTATGATCAGCTGTTCGGCTGAGCTTTTGATGTTTTGTTACGGAAAGGCCATAGCTGATCGGTTGATTCTTGTCACACGACCTGCGGTGCGCTTGCGGCATTCTGAGAAGTTGAGAATTGTATGCGCGTCGATCCCATTATGAGCGCGCCTGCCTACATTTGAAAATAATAACTGACTTGCACGCGGAAAAGACGCAATATGTGAACGGCGCCACAGAACTTAAAGCAAAGCATCGCAAGCGTCTTTTGCTTTTCTGTGAGCACAGCTGTTGCTGTGCACTGCGGTGAAAGAAAGCCACGACTTTTCTCACGCGACCATGCAAGAGACTGACATGAGAAACGTTTAAACCTGCTTGTAAGATTCAATGTGTGCCCGAAACACTTAACGTTACTGAACTAGAGAGCTGTTTGAGACACACCATCTACGATCGTTACACCCCTAATACTTATAGTAATTTAAAAATGTGGTAGCATTGGATCTGGACAGGAAGGATAACTCTGGGAGTTGGAAGGGGTGTGTCGCGATTCTGCCTTCTCACATCGCGATACAGGTTCGTGGACCTGCGTATCGCGATTTCGATTTCATATCGCATATCGTTACAGCCCTAATATATATATATATATATATATATATATATATATATATATATATATATATATATATATATATACACCTAACCTTCTCCACGGCTTCTCCAGACCCTTTCACGTCTGTCACGTGAGCAGGGTGAACCTGCTCTCATCTCTGAAAATCACAGGACGCCAGTGGCAGACCTGCTATTTCTGGTGTTCAATGGCAAATGCCAATCAAGCTCCATGGTGCCAGGCAGTGAGCACAGGGCCCACCAGAGGACGTCGGGCCCCTTAGGCCACCCTCATGAAGTCTGTTTCTGAGACAGAGACATTCACACCAGTGGCCTGCTGGAGGTCATTTTGTAGGCCTCTGGCAGTGCTCATCCTGTTCCTCCTTGCACAAAGGAGCAGATACCGGTCCTGCTGATGGGTTAAGGACCTTTTACGGTCCTGTCCAGCTCTCCTAGAGTAACTGCCTGTCTCCAGGAATCTCCTCCATGCTCTTGAGACTGTGCTGGGAGACACAGCAAACCTTCTGGCAATGGCATATTGATGTGCCATCCTGGAGGAGTTGGACTGCCTGTGCAACCTCTGTAGGGTCCAGGTATCGCCTCATGCTAGTACCAGCAGTGACACTTACCCTAGCCAAATGCAAAACTAGTGAAAAACAGTCAGAAATGATGAGTAGGGGAAAAAATGTCAGTGGCCTCCACTTGTAAAACCATTGCTGTTTTGGGGGTCGTCTCATTGTTGCCCATCTAGTGCACCTGTTGTTAATTTCATTAACACCAAAGCAGCTGAAACTGATTAACAAACCCCTCTTCTACTTAACTGATCAGATCAATATCCCAGGAGTTTAAGTGACTTGATGCTATTCTCTGATTAAAAACACACATACAGGGCTCGGGCAATGGAACTGAAACACTGGTCGTTGGTGGTTTCACGCCTATATATGTGCAGCCCGGTGGCCAATCTTCACTGGTTTTACATTCCATCAGTAAGATCAGAGTGTGAAGGTTGAATTATCAGAGCGAAGACATATCAGAGGTTAAAAAAAAGAGGAGAAATTGTTGGAGTGCATCTCTCTGGCTCATCTGTGACCAGGACATCAAGTCTTTGTGTATGGTGTCTAGGGTAATGTCAGCTTAACACCGCCTAATACGAAACATCCAACATGATGTCGACGCAGGAGGAAGCTGTCTGAAAGGGATGTCCAGGTATTAACCCAGATTGTATCCAAAAAACATAAAACCACAGCAGTGCAACTCACTGCAGAATTAAATGATCCCCTTGACTCTCCTGTTTCCACCAAAACTGTCAAGCTGCTATAGCCAAACCATTGTTCACTCGTGCTAATGCCAAATGTTGGTTTCATTGGTGCCAACAGCACAAATCTTGGGCTGTGGACAACGTGAAAGATATATTGTTCTCTGATGAGTCCATCTTCACTGTCTTTCCCACATTTGAGGGGTTCAACACCCGACTGTTGCTGCCCAGAGTGAAGCACAGGGAAGAATCAGTGATGATTTCAGCTGCACTATCATGGCATTCCCTACTGTGTTTGATGGCACATCACTTCCCAAACCATTCTGGAGGACCATGTGCACCTAATGGTTCAAACATTGTACTCTGAAGGGGGTGCCGTGTATCAGTTTGATAATGCATTAATACACACAGCAAGACTTGTGACAGAATGGTTTGATGAACTTGAAAGTGAAGTCGAACATCTTCCCATGGCCTGCACAGTCATCAGATCTAAATGTTTTTGAGACACTTTGGGGTATTTTGAAAGAGCAAGTCAGAAAACGTTTTTCTCCACCAGTATCACATAGTTACCTGCCCACTGTTCTGGAAGAGGAATGGCTCAAAATCCCTCTGGCCACTGTGAAGGACTTGTATCTTTCATTCCCAAGACAAAATGATGCTGTAATGGCCGCAAAAGGGGGCCCTACACCATACTGATAAATTATCATTGATTAGCTGAATAATCATTCTGAAAGTGATTTGGTTACTTCCAAATATCTTCCTTTGTGTTCAGCAGAACAAATTAATTTATACAGGTTTGGAACTACTTAAGGGGGAGTAAATGATGACAGAATTTTCATTTTTGGGTGAACTATCCATGTAACTACAAATGTTAGGGGGGTTAAATTGAAAGACCCTAAAAGAGTCTAGCAACAGCTATAAGTCAGTAATTTAGACAACACTACAGCATGCACATAAGCACGCACGGCGCAGATGTTGTTGGTGTGTGTGCGCTCTAGACTGGCGTTATCAGACAGGATTAATCATGTCAGCAGGGTTCATAGGTGTGTTTGGGTCTGTTTGTGTAAGTCTCTCTCTCTAGCTTTTCCTTTGTGTGTGTGTGTGTCCATAGAGACCCAGGTGCAAAAGAGATGACGAAGGAATGGGGATGGATGAATTGACTCCGCCAGGAAAACAAAACCAAATATTTCTTCTGCCGTCAGTTTAAAATGACTCAGAGTCAGCACACATATAGAGACTGAGAGATATTCCTCTTAGTTCAACAAAGAGTCTGTAATCAAAACCAAATGTTATAAAAGCTCCTACCCAATGGTTATGGTCAGTTCAAAAGAATTGTAAAACAGCATTACATGTAAATATGGACGTCTCATAAAGCAAATCTATATTTCCGAAATTCCTTTTCTTCTTCTGTCGTAGCTAAGCTTGGTTTTTAATTACTGATGCTTACATGCAAAAGCGAACCTATTCAGAGACATATGCTTTGCTTTTTGTGTCCAGCTTGTAAACCCTGTTCTTTCAGTCCATATATAACTATCCGACCACACTAACATGCTGAGACTGTATATAGTTTGGTTATATAAAAGAAAGTGATTGTAGTGGAGTGATTAAAGGAATAGTTTACCCAACATGAAAATTATGTCACTTACTCACCCTCATGTTGTTCCAAATCCATGTTCTGCTTTGGAGCACAAAAGGAATTTTTAACAAGTCTTTTCCTGACCATAGTGATTTTTGAAGAGCCCAAAAGAAAAACATAAAAGTGGCCCATAAGACTCATGTGCATATTAGTCTTCTGTCTTCTGAAGTAAAACTGTAAAACTGGGGTGCTTGGTTACAAACTGTCACGGCTACACAACCTGCACCTTCAGACACGGACACTTACGCCACGCCCACTCGTTCACAATCACCGGAATACTGAACACCTGTGCATCATCACCAGAGCCACATATAAGCACACCAGTCCCATTCACTCATTGTCTGGTCTTGCACCGATCCCTACACGTCACTCGACCTCGTCTTACCTGAACATTGTACCTACTGTTGCCTTCATCGTCTTCATCTCCAGTCCTGAGTCCTCCGTCATCATCTGTGTCACCATTGTCATCTGCCAAGGAAAGTTTACATTGTTATACCATTCACCAGTTCTACGTGTCAAGATTCTTTACCTGTGTCTTCACCTGTGTCTGAAACCTCTGTTAATAAACACTGTTGCACTTACTTCATCTGTGTCCTCGTCTGTGTCTGACACAAACATTCTTCCAAATATCTTCCTTTGTGTATTGGTACAGCAGAACAAAGAAATTTATACAGGCTTGGAACAACAACTTGAGAATAGCTGTAACCTGATCATCACTCTTAAAATAAATAAATGTTCTTAATTAGCATCCATGATTCCATGAATAACCTTTAATATTCATAGAATATTTTGAATCCACAAAAGGTTCTTTATAGTGGAAAAAAGTTCTTCAGAAGTTCTTCACTGAGAAAAAATAAGGTTCTTTAAAGGGGATGATGCATGGGCCAAATTTTTGAGCATTTTGCAGTCAATGGGCAACCTGGTGAGACCCCCCCCCCAAATCCCCACCTTGGCAGCAACCAATCAGAGAGGAGCAAATCTATTGCCAATCCAATAAATACTTTATTATAAACACTGTTAGGCACTTTATTTCAACTTTTCAAATATTTTTTTCGTTTTTATTAAATATAAATGCCTTTCTGAACTGATTTGTGATATGAAAAGTGAGAAGAGCGAGTTTGGCAAAAGTCAAACGCGTCAAATCCTACTTTCATATGCCATACACCCTACAGCTTACGCCACTTCAGGTATTAAACAGAACTCGTCTTTTTAGTATTTAACTGAAAACATTCGATGGCTAAATTTCAGCACATTGGACATAAATTGGACACCTGTTGTTATTTTAAGCATTAAATGAGGTAAATTCCATGTTTTGGGTTGACACATGACAGCTTACCAGCATAAAAAGATATAGTTTACTCTCCTTTTTTTTCCACTCCACTGCCACTGAGAGGCCGCCATCTTTTTTTCTGAAATCTCCAAGCCGGTCACGTGATCGGCTGCTAGCATTCTGATGAGAGGATCTCAAAAAATTGCCCACGATCGATCTAAAGTATCCAGATAGAAATTTGTTGCTCATTCTCAATGGGAAAGTGTTTGGATTAAAATGAATAATAAGTTTTATTTATATAGCACATTTTCAAAACTCAAGGTTCACAGAGGTAAAACGTAAATGTGAACATTCTCCTTGAGTTCCACTCCCTGATATGCTTTAACAGCTCAACAGACTATCATTGAAATTGACCGCATGACTTCAGAAGACTTGGAATATACATTAGGGTGAGTAAATAATAACAGAATTTGTTTTTTAGGCTGACTATTCCTTTAAGAAGGCCAGAAACTCATTTTTCCTCAGTGTGCCTGTCATTATCGGAACAGTCACACTGTCTACCCATTTTTCCTTCAGTCTTTCTTTTTCTCCTGCTGTCTTTGTCTCTGCCTCCCCTCCTTCTCCTTTTGTCCATCTCTCTCAGGCTTCTATGAAAAACACCCTGTCAATCTTGTTTTCTTTTATTCTCCCTATTCTATAGTTAATAGGCTCCTATTTTCTCTGCTAAGAAGCTGTGTATTAATGATCAGGTGGACTGGGCTGTTTTTTTTTTTTTTTTTTTTTACAATGCTGAACGAGACTAAAGAAGAGAAAGAACAGTGTGCATAGACTGTGTATTCGTGTTTGCGCAAAAGAGAGGCTGAATGGATGTGTTGACTCTCTTCAGATAGCCAGTAACAGCCAGTAAAAGACAAGGAAATTGGCCCAAATGGGGTATGGGTAATTTCACATCTGCTGTGTTCAATCAACCTCTATCTGGCTTTTGTACAGGCCAGCTCTCGACAAACAGGCAGGTGTGTGTTAGCATGTGTGTTTCTGACCATGAGTGAGAGAGAGAGAGAGATTGCTAAGCACAAGACAATGTGTAATATTGGAAAACAAAGCATTCAGTGCTTTAGTTTGTTTGGATAACGCATACAAAACAAACACTTTCACACAGTACTTTGGTTGAAGATGTACTGTACGCATTGAACATAAAATGCCTTCGGAACAACAACAACAAAAAATATATAGGACAAGGTTTGATTTTTATGGTTGGATAGCAAAAAGTGACCAGTATGAAATCAGTGGATAAAAACATGACACACTCTAAAAAATGCTGGGTTAAAAACAACCCAAGTTGGGTTAAAAATGGACAAACCCAGCGATTGGGTTGAATCTTAAACCCAACCTGCTGGGTAGATTTATTTAACTCAACTAATGTTTAAAAATTACTTTATTGATCACTTAAAATGAACCCAAAATAGGTTGGAAATTAACATTTATTAATATGTTTAATTAATAATAATTAAATAATAAACATGTATTAAATTGCTTTTTAATGAATGTTCACCTTTTGATATTATTGTTGCCTCTAGTAATTATGTGTCTGATTTTTAATTTCCAACATATTTTGGGCTCATTTTAAGCAGCCATATAGTCATTTTTAAACAATAGTTGAGTTAAATAAAACTACCCAGCAGGTTGGGTCAAACATTTAACCCAACCACTGGGTTAAGACAACCCAATCACTGGGTTTGTCCATATTTAACCCAACTTGGGTTGTTTTTAACCCAGCATTTTCTAGAGTGCATGCAAGATAATTGTGCTTTTTCACAATATTTAAAGATCTAGAAAGATGGTGAGAACTCATTATTTTAAATACTCTACAAATGTATTTATTTACTTGGATATCTGTAAAATATGTTGCAGAAGATTCACTGAGACCAGTAACTTATAAACCAAAAAAACCTGAGCTGAATGCTTAAAGGTAGGGTAGGTTATTTTTGGAGAGGCTAGCAATAGCAAGCTCGAGATCCCACCCTCCCTTCAGAGCATCTCCGAAGCCACACCTCATCCAAAACACATGAACATGTTACACGCACAGCCAGAGTCTGCAAAGCGTCACGAGAGACGCCATTAAATTGCCTTGTGTCTCAAAGCACATAACATTACAATAATAATGAACAAAAACAACATACAGAGCTCTTATTTGTACCACCTGACTTCTGCAGATTAATTTCGGCATTAATAGTGTTGACAGTGTTGACATTCAGACTGAATGCAATGATTGTACGAAAAATTTTCGGTCCTGAGACTTCCACAGAAGATTTTTTTATTTTTTATTATTATTATTATATGCTATCAGGATGTGAAGAGAGTTTCAATCAGTATAACAAAAAGTGTTCATAAAAATAAAAAAAATTGCCTATCCTACCTATAAGCAGATGACACTAACAGACGACAAGGAGAATATATAAAAAACAGCAAATAAAGTAGACAGACAAATGTATTACATGAAGCCTTTCATAAATGACAGGACAAGATGACAAAATCAACATATACTAATTTTAACAAGTAGCCAATAACTGTAGACATAGACGTATATAGTACAAAGAGGTCGACTTCTTTTTGGCACAAATGGAACCTCATATAAATAAAAGCTGTCCTTTTCAACTTTCCATTTATCAAAGAATCCTAAAAAATCCATCTCAGTTTACACAAGAACATTAAGCAGCACAACCATTTTCAACATTGATAATAAGAAGAAATGTTTCTTGAACATATCATCATATCAGAATGATTTCTGAAGGATCATGTGACACTGAATACTGGAGTAATGATGCTGAAAATACAGCTTTGACATCACAGGAATAAATTACATTTTAAAATATATTCAAATAGAAAACAATTATTTTAAACTGTAATTATATTTCACAATATTACTGTTTTTACTATATTTTTGATCATATAAATTTAGACTTTACCTTAACTTACAAATTTTGAATGGTAATTTAAGCTACTTTTGTTGTCCATGTGATGATGGCGCACAAATAAACAGTCAAAGAGTATGTTGCTAACACAATAAAACATCTGTAACCAAGCACAAACAATCATTAGTGCTTTTGTTTTCCTGAGATGCAATATAGTGTGCAACAGCGTTGCTCTCTTACCTCATGCTGTCATTCATGTCTTTGCTCTGCATGTGATTAATATAAGCCTAAAATCCTATCCCATGTCTTCTTCCTCAATCTCTGATAAAAAATTTTTTTTAGCATTGTCGTAATTTAGCTTGTTTAGGTAATCAAAGGATTTTTTCTTGACCAGTTAGCACTATGCTAACAGAGTATAAGCTTGCTAACTGAAGGATAATGGAGCAGGGAGATGTTTAATTTAACAGATTTTAGCATCATATTAGCTGTTTTTATAATTAAGAATAAATACTCAGTAAAGAAAGTTTATACCACTTCAGTCAGCCCCTGAATAGAGCTTTCTGGAGAAGGAATAGATCATGCGTGGCATTTTTCTTCATTACTATTACAGCTCTGTAAGTGTTCTGCTATTTTTTATTTTAATTTTTTTTATTCCCACGATGTCTCTCTAATCTTTTCTTTTTATCTCTCTAATTGTGTATGTGCAGTCCTTTGTGTTGCTTTGGTCCCTGTTAAGTTGTGATGGTGTACATTTAATTTTACTGTTTGTATACAGTATAAGGAGGCTGACATTCATGTATCACAATAATCACCTTAGAAAGACTAGGGAATCTGTGATAATGTATTATAATAACTTTGCAGTCAGTCTAGTGTGTGTGTGTGTGTGTGCACGCCTGCTGGGACTAGTGTGTAAGGTGGGTGTTGGGAAAGTGGGTTTGCTCTGGCGGGAAATGGCTATTTATGTAGCTGCAAATGGAGTGACACACACACACACATGCTTTTTCTCTGTTTCACACACACACAGACAAGTAACGCACACTGCCCTGCAGGCATAGGTAACCTTCACTAGCCGATGTAAGCCATTGAAAGGACAGGAAAGAAGTGAGAAACAAGTGGGGAAGGAAGGTATGCCGGTGTTGTACCGAGTCATGAGAATGAGGTAGATGAGAAGATGGATGGATGGATAGAAAAATATCATTCAAAATACTGTCAATAGAAAAACAGAAAGAAGTGGTTGTTTTGAAAGGCAAGAGCATTTCAACTGGCCACTTGTATTAAACAAGTATCCCACTGTTTCTCTCAGAAGCTTTTGGCTCAAAGCTGTCCACTTCCACCCCACCTCTACTCCACACTGGCCCCCGGTCACCACACCTCCACAGAACTCAACTCACTCCCAGTTCTGCTTCCATATTCAAATCTATGTCTCCTCGGCCAGAGGAAAACTGCACATTTTTGCAATAAAGTGATATGTAGGAGGACTGGGGATGTTCATTACTCCAGTCTTCAGTGTCACATGATCCTTCAGAAATCATTCTAATATGCTGATTTGCTGTATTTATTTTTACTATTATCAATGCTGAAAACATTTTTCTTCATGATACTTTGAATAGAGTTCAAAAGAACAGCATTTTTGAAATAGAAATCATTTTTGTAAGAAAATATAAACTTGCTCCACCTCATTTGACCAGAGTTTTAAGTGTGACCCAGAGCAACTTTTTTTGGCAACAAACCGTTAACGTGAATGTGCCTCTGATGCTTTTCAATCATCTGAGCGGTGGAGGATTAGAGCTTTTTCTGGGGCGTTTAGATTGAAAATGAAAACGCACTGAATGAGAGAACAACAGCGAGAGAGGATTAAGGGATGAAATTGTGTTTGAATGACTAGTTTCTGGGTATATGTTAGTATTGCATCTAGTACTGCTCCTTTACTGTGGGTCAGTAATTAGAAATGATGCATTCTATGTGCTAAACGATGTTCGTAAACTGACAATGGATCTTTGGCAACAGAATCGAATTAATGCATTTTAATGGGTTAAATGTGTTGCAGGTGCAGATCAGGACGTTTCCTTGTTTAACGGTGAGTTTAGGTAATAACAGACCTTCACACATGGCACATTTCCTAATGGGTTGGCAGTCAGGGGGCTTGGAGGATCCAGCCCTGATATTATTCCACGATTTCCCGGCCGTGAGGAGTGGCCACAGTGATTGGAGCACTGTGAAAGGAAGTGGTTTTCCCTGGTCCACTGATCATATCAGTTAGGTCCCGGCTCATTTCCTATGAATGCTTTTGTGTGTTTTGGAAGAGTTTAAGTGTATGAAGAGGATGATTTAGGTGAAATGTTAGGTTGTTATACTTGCGTCCATGTTATTAAATGTCTGAAAGGGTGCTGATTGCATTTACCATATTGGTGCATGTCTTACACTCATGACAAAAATGCTGGGTTAAAAACAACCCAAATTGGGTTGAAAATGGACAAACCCAGCAGTTGGGTTAAATGTTTGCCCAAACTGCTGGTAGTTTTATTTAACTCAACTATTGTTTAAAAATTACTATATTGCTTGCTTAAAATGAACCCAAAGTATGTTGGAAATTAACATGATTAGGTTCAATAAATGAACATTTATTAATAAGTTTAATGAACATTAGTTAAACAATAAACATTTATTAAATTGCTTATCACTAAATGTTCACATTTTGATTATTATTGTTGCCTCTAGTAAATATGTGTCTGATTTTTAATTACCAACCCATTTTGGGTTTATTTTAAGTCGCCATATAATCATTTTTAAACAATAGTTGGGTTAAATAAAAAACTGCCCACATTCTAAAAAATGTTTGGTTAAAAACAACCCAAGTTGGGTTGAAATGGACAAACCCAGCAATTGGGTTGTTTTAACCCAGTGGTTGGTTTAAATGTTTGCCCAACCTGCTGGGTAGTTTTATTTAACCCAACTACTGATTAAAAATGACTATATGGCTGCTTAAAATGAATCCAAAATTTAAAATCAGACACATAATTACTAGAGGCAACAATAATAATCAAAAGGTGTACATTTATTAAACATATTAATAAATGTTCATTTCCAGCATATTTTGGGTTCATTTTAAGCAAGCAATACAGTAATTTTTATACAACAGTTGAGTTAAATAAAACTACCCAGCATGTTGGGCAAACATTTACCCCACCACTGGGTTAAAACAACCCAATTGCTGGGTTTGTCCATTTTCAACCCAACTTGGGTTGTTTTTAACCAAGCATTTTTTAGAGTGCAGCAGGTTGGGCAAACATTTAACCCAACTGATGGGTTTGTCCATTTTCAACTCAACTTGGGTTGTTTTTAACCCAGCATTTTTTAGAGTGTTTAAACATTTTTTAAAAAATTCATTCAGATTTAAATTCTAAAAACTGATGTTTTATGCACTGGTTTGCATTCCTCTTGGTGGTGGAAAGCAGGATCTTTATGGACTGTGTGTTGAGATCCGACTTTAAAAATGCTGATGTAGGCCTACAGGTATCTGAACTGAGTTTAAAGTTGCGATGTGACGGAAGTGATTAATGATTAATTAACGAGAAAATGATTGTATTTTCAGTTTGTGCATGCATGTCCATTATGTTTGAATATCTGTGTGCATGTAAGTGTCAGTTTGTTTTCTGTCGATGTGCTGTAAAGTTCAAATGTGCTTTTGTGTGGGTGGATTAGGTAAAGCCACTAAGCTGCACTCTCCAGGCCTCTAGTCAAGGACTCTTATCATTTGAGTATCTCACTAAAGGTGAATCATCCCTGGGTGACATTCAGCCTCCCTCCTCTGGTCTGGGTCCGTTTAAGAGCCTCTCCATCATCACATCTTTCACAAGCTTCACATATAATCACCCTAAAGATATGGCAGTATCAACACCCATTACTACACAAGTTTTGTGTTATAACCAAGGGCTCGACTATTAATTCAGTTTTTTTTTTTTTTTTCAGTTTTGGCTTCCAACGATTACATAAACAAGATAATCGAGATAAAATTATTTTTGTGCCTTGATTCTGTTATATTAGTTTTTTGAAGTGAATTACAACATAGTGTACCTTTTATTTTTATAAAAAATGTTTAAATATTTTTTATAGAATTTAAGTATATATTTATTAAGTGACAATGAATATAAAGCTAGAGAAAGAATGTTATTGGTTGGAATGTGTGTGTGTGGAATAAAATTGTTCTTTCTACTCACTCCCACACTCATATCAGCACTCACCAATGACTCACTCCTTTACAGACACTTACAGTTCATGTTGGTATAACACTGTGCATATAGCAAACTAAGGGGGTTTACTCTGCTCTATAATTTATATTCAGTATATGTTAGGTGTATGTTTTGGTAGCCTTAATGTAAGGAACAAAAAGCATGTATTCTAATATAATTGGGGGCTGAATTAATAAATCAGTATAGCCTATATAGCCTATTTAAAATGGCCTAAGTGATCACAGAGGGTACTTTTGACCTTTGTTCAATTAATAACCTGACTGATAAATCAATTGAAAAACAATATAGTGCATTTCAGGAATAAAAATGAGAGGGTGAGCATAGCAATTACATTTTATATTGTAAAAAAAAAAAATCTATGCTGGCATTATCACAATATCGATGCATCTTCATACCGTTTTGACACGCGTTGCACCTGTTATCTTGCTGATCAAAGAAATTATGCGATTGTTGAAAGCGATAACTGTGACTGAACAGGACCTGTATATTCATTCATGAGACGTTCATTGGGGTGTGAAGGTGACCAGGGTCTTTCGATTACACTCTGTACACCTTAATGGTTTATTGATTAAATACAAAATAATTAAGAGGCACACAGTCAGTGAAATGAATGGACTGGAGCTGGGCTTGAGGACAGCTCCCTAGAACAAATTACAAACCAAATGCTCTTCATCTACTTCATTAAGAGTCAGATGTGTTTTAAGTATTTACTGCTTGCAGTCTCTCACAGCAGGGAAATGGATCCCAGAAGGCTAAAGCTTTATTGACACAATAAACATGGGTTTACACTGATCATTAATAAACATGATGCAGGTGTACACAAACATACAACATCTGTAGTGGAATCAAATCTTTGAAACAGTCAGAGTTTTGTTTGAAGCACTGATTCATGAGTCAACTCCGTGTCCACAAGCAGAGCTACTGTACATCTTCTTCTGTGTATAGACATTGCAGCGCCATTACTACTGTATATTTTTTTTCACACACGTTTTTTATATTATTGTGGTTAATTACACTGGTATGGAAGCTTGTTTCCGGCATGGAATAAAAAAAATAAGGAATTGTGGGATAAAAGCACAATTACCTCTGCTGCTGCTGTTGGTAATTGCTTCTGCAACAATCAAAGCAAACAATGAATCAGACTATTTAAATGTTGAGCAAGCAATCTTATTGGCTGCAAGATCAGCAGAGGCCAATCAGCTTGTGTCATGCAGTAATCATGTGATTGCTTTTTGCACCTGATTCTTGTTCATTTTATTTTTCCTATGTATTTAAGTTCTTAATGTAGTTCTACTGATTGTCCAGTATTATCTTTGCTTTGGTAAAGCTATTGTGTTGGTTACCTCCTGTGGACTGTTTTCATTTTGGATTGCCTCCTTTGTATTTGTTAATAAAGTTATGGTTGCAGTTATTTATCCACTTCACCTCTTCCTTACTTACTTACTTACTTACCTTAAAAATGTACATTTATTATTCCTGAGCTATATATATACTTTCTATCTATCTATCTATCTATCTATATATATATATATATATATATATATATATATATATATACACACACACACTGTAAAAAATGACCGTGATTTTAACAGTAAAAGACTGTAAAAATGCTGCAGTGAAAAACTGTCAATTGGTTTACAGAAAGTTTCCGTACTATATACGGTGAATAACTGTAATAGATCTAAAGGTACATTTATTGTAATTTTACGGTAAAATACCGTTAAATTCACAGTTTTTGGAAGTGAAAAATAACAATTCATTGTAAAAATTTACAGTGAAAAACCGTATATTGACATTCCCACAATTCCCTGCGTGACACTTCACATTTGATATATTTTCGTTGAAATAACTGTTTCTTCTTAGTTTTTCTCATTTTTTTCTAATCATTTATGTACATTAGGGTTTTATGTTACATCTAATGTTGTTAAATTAATGTTTATTGCATTTTTAAAATTTCATGCATGTTACCATGATGGTGTTTAGTGTGTGTGTGAATGACACTGTGTGCACCTTCTATATATTAGTATTGTCCTTCTCAGCTTGAGATGAACTTTGATTCATCATGTGACTCTTATCACCACTGTGATTGGTGACTGTTAGTGTATTATAAAGGTACAAAACAGATATTAGTACTTCATTAGGTTGGCAAATTAACATTATATCAGTTAATGAAATACGTTATTTTACCGTAAATGTAACATTTTTTTTTTTTTTTACGTTGCTACTGTATTTTTTTACGGTAAAGTTATGGCAACCATCCCAGTAATAATAAATGTACATTTTTTTCATTACATCATGGAAAAAACCTGCCTCAAGACAAAAAAACAAAAAAACTGTGATTTGTTGGTCAGACAGTCACTTCCTGTCTAAGCGGGTGATTGCAAAGTGGAAGTGAACGAGTCTCGTTCTCAATGTGTAATTACAAGGGTAGTTCTCTTTCCACATCATTTTGCATTTAGGAGCAAACTTTTCTTTTAAGGCTAGACACTACAGACAAAACCATTGTTTTTTTTTTCGTTTTTTTTTCTCTTTCTCTTGCTCTGGTCCCTTTGGGCTATTTTGCTTTAGACTAGTGGAAAAAATACACCCAAAATACACATTTATGCCTTTATTTTATTACACTTCACCTATATGTGGTATCCTTTATCTCTGATATACCCCCCACCCCACTCAAAATGTTGTTAGAGCTTGGCATAACTAGAAATATTAATTATAAAAAGAACAAAATAGAAAGAAATATCTTGAATTTCAGTTGTTTTAGCTTATTTTAATGCTTGTTTTGTTTTATTTAAAATCATTTTAAGTCTGGAGGCCCCCTTGGAAGTCAATTGAGTCCTCCTAGTGGCCCCGATGTTCCTGGTCTACAACCACTGCGTTATGAAGCAATGGTGATTATGAAGCAAATTCATGAACAGAGGCAGTTCATCAAACTCAAGTGTTGAAGTAGTTGTTCACATAATCATGGAGCAGGGTGGATGGAGATCAAAATGAGGTGTGTCTTAGTGATTTCATAGTGCCTTGAGCTCACAAGTGTTTACGAGGATTCAGGTCTGCTGGAACAAACAGTGTGTGTGCCTATTCGCATGCTCAAACTGGGGATAGTGATCCTTTGCAGTGCCTTTAAGCATATAAGGAAAATGAATCATCTCCCTCTCTCTCTTTAAACCCTCTCTTTCTAAGAGTAATGGAGGGTGTACAGAATAAAAGCATTCCATCAGTTTGCTCTCTCATTGATTACACCTCTCTGAAAAGGAAGCTGAGAAATGACAGGGGAGTGAAGGAGAGTGAAGACTGCCAGAAAATTGGAAGGAAAGGATGAAGGAATGCCAGAGGAGATGCATAAATTTTCTGTGGTCTCAACAAATTGTGTTTTATTTCTCTTAAAAGCATTCACAACCAACAGCGCATGTATCTACATAAATATTAGGGTTAAAATTTCAATAGATTATTTTATTCATCAGTGTCAGCTGATTTTGGATATTTAATTGTGCATACTAATATTGTGCGTCCCCTATTCTTATTTCCCTAGATTTAGATTACCCAAGTCTTCTTAAAAAGTTTATCTTTAAAAACACTAACACTTACTCTTAAATGCAATCTTAGCAAATATATCATCCATAATGTAAATTTTTGATGTTGTGATGATTAAATTCACTTGCAGCATTTAAAGTGACTGATTGTAGTTTTTAGTGTTTTACTTAAAGGTGCCATCGAACATGTTTTTAAAAGATGTAATATAAATCTAAGGTTTCCCTCTGAATGTGTCTGTGAAGTTTCAGCTCAAAATACCCCATATATTTTTTATTATTATTTTTTTAACTGCCTATTTTGGGGCATCATTAAATATGCACCGATTCAGGCTGCGGCCCCTTTAAATCTCGTGCTCCCTGCCCCCCAAGCTCTCGACGATAATACAGTGCATAAACAAAGTTCACACAGCTAATATAACCCTCAAAATGGATCTTTATAAAGTGTTTACAGCATGTCTAATCACGTAAGTAACTTATAGTATTTATTTGGATGTTTACATTTGATTCTGAATGAGTTTGAGGCTGTGCTCCGTGGCTTAAGCTAACATTACACACTGTTGGAGAGATTTATAAAGAATGAAGTTGTGTTTATGAATTATACAGACTGCAAGTGTTTAAAAATGAAAATAACGAGTCTTGTCTCCGTGAATACAGTAATAAACGATCGTAATTTAACCTCATTTAACAGTACATTAGCAACATGCTAACAAAACATTTAGAAAGACAATTTACAAATATCACTAAAAATATCATGTAATCATGGATCATGTCAGTTATTATTGCTCCATCTGCCATTTTTCGCTGTTGTTCTTGCTTGCTTACCTAGTCTGTTGATTCAGCTGTGCACATCCAGACATCCTGCCCTTGTGTAATGCCTTGATCATGGGCTGGCATATGCAAATATTGGGGTCATACATATTAATGATCCCGACTGTTACGTAACAGTCGGTGTTATGTTGAGATTTGCCTGTTCTTCGGAGGTCTTTTAAACAAATGAGATTTACATAAGAAGGAGGAAACAATGGAGTTTGAGACTCACTGTCATTTCCATGTACTGAACTCTTGTTATTCAACTATGCCAAAATAATTTAAATTTTTAATTCTAAGGCACATTTAACACTACTTTCATTTTAATATCATGCATTCACTGGTTGTCAGCCATAAAATTTACAACAAACAATTATTGGCTTGTTTTAAAAGTCAATTTTAATATTGGTCGGTGCTGTCTTTTCCTATAAGCTTATATTTTATTACAACATAAAATCAGTATTATATAGCTATATGACAGTGTATAATGTTGAATTTATGGAGAATAAAAGTGGAACAATAATATAAAAAATTAAAGTCATAAACAAGACTGAGGGTTTGTGGACAAATAACTATCCTTAAGTTTCCAACAACTTTCAGAAAGCATAAAACACATATTCATGTGGAGAAGAGAACTTTTTTTTTTCCTTACAATCATTTAAGCTAGAGCTTTTATATCAAACCAATATAACACCTTGTTCAACCCAGAGAGCGTTGGACTTCAGCTTCTATTGTCTTTGTCTTGTTCTTTCACTTCTCCTTCAATCCATTAAATTTAATCTTTTCACAGTCCCTCAAAAGGCTCCATTCAACTCTAAATTTGAAAGTCCCTACTGTTTGAAAGCATGATGTGCACTTTACTGCCAGTTACCATGGAAACCAGGTGATTCAAATGGAAACTGTGGATTGGGTTTGAAAGCCAAAACTGATTGGATATGTTTTGATTTTACTGACATTGTGTTTGTGTGTATATATGGTGACTCTGTATCAGTATGGTGGCGAAATACAAAAAGTGGAAGTCAAAAAGTGGAAAATCCCCAAAACATAGAAACCCAACGTGTGTGTGTGTGTGTGTGTGTGTGTGGTCCTGGTAAACCCTGCATTATGGGGACCAATTGTCCTTACAAAGATTATTCCCCACAAAGATTATTATAGAGATCATTTTCACCATGTGGGGACATTTTTTGTCTACATAAATCTATCTGGTTTTTGAAAATGTAAAAATGCAGAAAGTTTTTTTTTGTGATGGGTATGATAAGGGTTAGGGTTTGGGTTTACGTTAGGGGATAAAAATACAGTTTTTACGTTATAAAAATCATTGTGTAAATAGAAAGTTCCTATAAAATGTGTGTGTGTGTGTGTGTGTGTGTGTGTGTGTGTGTGTGTGTGTGTGTGTGTGTGTGTGTGTGTGTGTGTGTGTGTGTGTGTGTGTGTGTGTGTGTGTGTGTGTGCAGTTAGGTGGGGTGTGGTATGCTGTTTTGTCCTGCTCAGGGTAGGACTGTCATTTTATTTTGGTTGGCTGCTTGCTGTTGGTTGATTAGAGCATCAGAGTAGAGAAAAGGATCAGTGAAGCTCTAAGTGTGTTTACAAGAGCATCCATCAGCCAAGTGCTGAAAGCAATAAAAGAGCACACAAACAACAGCTACGATATTCTACCTCGATCCAAAAGCATTAAAATATATATCCTCAAATGATACATGTGGCATGACCAAAAGTAATTTTATTTTTAAGTATATGTTTATACCTTTTTGTATGTGTTTGCTTCTTTTGTTAGTATGAATAGAGCTTTAGTTTTGCTCAATTTTGATTGATTCGGTATTTAGAAAGACAATATGAAGCAAACCACAACCTCTTTGTTGTTTAATCTACATTTTAACATGGCCATCTGAAGTAATGTTTGTACTACTCTGAATTTAAAGGGCTATTTCTGTAAAGGCAAAGATAAATCTTTTCCTCATAGGCATCTCAGAAAGTTCTTGAAAGTCAGATGTACTCAGATAAGATCAATAACAATTTCAGAATGCGTTGTTTAAGAGTAGCCACCCACACTATTAAGATTACAAATTAATCATGGTAGGCAGACCTTAACAAAAAATTATCAGATTCTGATTAATGGCAAAGTTGACAGTGTGGTGATTATAGCAGTTGTGACAGCTATCATTTTCAGCAGCTTAAATTGAAACTGTTGTCACTGTGGTCATTAAATATGGACAAAGCAGTGGCGCACATGCAACTCACAGATGGGCAGGGGGAGCCCTTTATGGATGTGTGGGGATAGTCTTTGTAATCGACACACTCTTCAGCTTATCTTGCTGTCCTTGAGATGGGAGCTTTGAGGAAACCCTGCCATACCGACGCCAGGCGCATTAGGGTGTGTTGATGGGGCTTACATTGAATGCATAGCATAATTTATGACCACCAACCAGCCAGCATGTGGGATGTTTGGCACAGACCACTCCGCTCAGGAAGAGGTGTCATTCTGAGGTACTGACACATTTGAAGGGTCAGTAATTTATAGTTCTGACCTATTTATTATTTTAGCTTATTGAGAAACATAAAACATGAAATTGCAGTGTCTCAAATTTGGATGAGAAAATATTCAATAGTACAAAAATGTTTTATTTTGTAAAATTAAACAAACTTAAAAAAAAAAAAAAAAAAAAAAAAAAAAAAATCACCAACATTGAGGAATTTTACAAACCCGATTCCAAAAAAGTTGGGACACTACAAATTGTGACTAAAAAAGGAATGCAATAATTTACAAATCTCATAAACTTATATTTTATTCACAATATAATATAGATAACATATCAAGTGTTGAAAGTGAGACATTTTGAAATGTCATGCCAAATATTGGCTCATTTTGGATTTCATGAGAGCTACATATTCCAAAAAAATTGGGACAGGTAGCAATAAGAGGCCGGAAAAGTTAAATGTACATATAAGGAACAGCTGGAGGACCAATTTGCAACTTATTAGGTCAATCGTCAACATGATTGGGTATAAAAAGAGCCTCTCAGAGTGGCAGTGTCTCTCAGAAGTCAAGATGGCCAGAGGATCACCAATTCCCCCAATGCTGCGGCGAAAAATAGTGGAGCAATATCAGAAAGGAGTTCCTCAGGGAAAAATTGCAAAGAGTTTGAAGTTATCATCATCTACAGTGCATAATATCATCCAAAGATTCAGAGAATCTGGAACAATCTCTGTGCGTAAGGGTCAAGGCTGGAAAACCATACTGGATGCCCGTGATCTTCGGGCCCTTAGACGGCACTGCATCACATACAGGAATGCTACTGTAATGGAAATCACAACATGGGCTCAGGAATACTTCCAGAAAACATTGTCGGTGAACACAATCCACCGTGCCATTCGCCGTTGCCGGCTAAAACTCTATAGGTCAAAAAAGAAGCCATATCTTAACATGATCCAGAAGTGCAGGCGTTTTCTCTGGGCCAAGGCTCATTTAAAATGGACTGTGGCAAAGTGGAAAACTGTTCTGTGGTCAGACGAATCAAAATTTGAAGTTCTTTTTGGAAAACTGGGACGCCATGTCATCCGGACTAAAGAGGACAAGGACACCCAAGTTGTTATCAGCCCTCAGTTCAGAAGCCTGCATCTCTGATGGTATGGGGTTGCATGAGTGCATGTGGCATGGGCAGCTTACACATCTGGAAAGGCACAAAGGAGGAGCCGAGGAGCTGAAGGGAACCACTGGAGGCAGGGCCGACAGACTGGCTGGTTTTGGAAGAGGTGAGAGAGGCAGGCTGGGTGGGACCTATGGAGACAGAGGAGACATGGAGCTTGCCGGGAACAGCGAAGACACAGGATATTTGGAGCTGGGCAGGACCAGTGGGGATGGGAGATTCAGGTAGATATCCTCTTGCAGTTTCCAGAGGCCAGCTGCAATTCACCCTCTGCAGCAGGAGTGTGGGTGGGGCTTTCCTCCATGCCCTTGTACACTACTAGCAGCCCCATGGGGACAATGTTGCTGGCTCACACACCTGGTCAGACTCACTGTGGGGCTCGGGCTCCAGGGTGATGGCTGGCTCAGTCCTTCTATCTGGCTCGTACATCGCGGCAGACCCGGGCTCTCTGTCTGTGGTGGGCTCAGGTGTTTGCTCCATGCAGAGTGGGGGAGGTGGCTGGCTGGGCTCCGAGTCTAGTGTGGAGATGGTGACATCCTCCTTGGCTGGATAGATGGTGAATGGTGATCCACAGTTCACCAGCACCCATTCCACAAACGTGGTGAAATCCCCCTGAGGACCAACACCAGGCAGGCGTGCATTTATGTGCTTGTTCAGGCTGGAAATGAAAAACATGTACAGTGAGTGGTCTGGAAAGATCATGAGGCATGGCAGATCTAAAAACTCCAAGGCTTATTTGTTCCTGCTCCAGGCAGAGCAGTTTGACAGCTGGGAAAAGGGAGAAAAAAAAAAATACTCTAATCTAGGTCTTGCGTTCTGTGACACTATGCTGGGCAGTGTTTCCCAAAAGCATCGTAAGCCTAAGTTGATTGTAGCTCCATTGGTTTCAATGCATGATCAACTTAAGCTTACAATGCTTTTGGGAAACGCTATCCTGGTCAGTAAACACTATGACAGAGATCACCATTAGTATATATATTTACCATTAGTATATATATATATATATATATATATATATATATATATATATATATATATATATATATATATATAATATTTCTTTAATTAACTGACAATCAGGAAAATACAGGAAACACTAACCAAACATGCAATGTTAACACAAGACAAAACACTGAGGAGAAATAAGGGCTTAAATACACAAAGAGAGGTAATGAGGTAACTAAATGAACATCAGGTGAACGTAATCAGTAATTAAGGGAACAAACTGGCACACACTAAGGAACTAGGTCAACTTACAATGACAGGGAACTTAGTCAAACAGGAAAAACAGAACCAAAACATTTTCATTTTTGACCAGAATGAAACAAGGCAGTGAGGGATAGAAGTACATTCAATGGATTGTTGCTTTCTAAAACACTATCAGTATTAGCTGTAATTATGAGCTTTTTGAGGACGTGTATGCTTTTTACAAGTTGAAATCTCATAATTATGGCAATAACAACATGGCGTGAACACACCATTAGTAAAACTACATGTGATTTTTAAACAGTGCATGCCATTTTAATGACTGTCTGTACCTCACAGCCTAATTTTCATCTGTGTAAAATTCAATATGGCATCTATACTGTTTAATGTCTTTTTTTTATTAAGAAAACCAAAAAATTTACAAGATGTCATTTAAATTACATTCAACTTTCTCAGCATTATAAGCTATTTGAGATCTTTTTGACCCCAAAGGTTAGGGTTGATGTAGTGGCTGGCACATGCTAGTTCTACAAACAAAAACAAATCAATTGGAATGATATCTGGTTGTATGTTAGCATGAAAAAAATCCCTCTCAGGGTTGAAATGAATGGGGAACTGAAAAAATTGTTACGTTTTTAAAGGATTCGTTCACTTTCAAATTAAAATTTCCTGATAATTTATTCACCCCCATGTCATCCAAGATGTTCTTGTCTTTCTTTCTTCAGTCGAAAAGAAATTAAGGTTTTTGATGAAAACATTCCAGGATTATTCTCCTTATAGTGGACTTCAATGGAGCCCAAACGGTTGAAGGTCAAAATTACAGTTTCAGCGCAGCTTCAAATCGTTCTACACGATCCCAGACGAGGAATAAGGGTCTTATCTAGAGAAACTATCGCTCTTTTTCTTAAAAACAATAAAATAAAATAATAATAAGTTTTAACAAAGCTCTCCTCTTCTCCTCTATTATAATTCCAGCAGTGTAGACACTGCTAAGTGTATTACTGCCCTCCACAGGTCAAAGTTTGAACTAATTGTTATATACTTGCACGAGCATATTGTATATGATAATTTAGTTCAAACTTTGACCTGTGGAGGGCAGTAATACGCTTAGCAGCATCTACACTGCTGGAATTCAAGAAGAAGAGAGCTAGTTCAAGATGAGCATTTATGGTTAAAATGTATACATTTTTTTTATTTTTTTTTTTAGAAAATGAGTGATGGTTTCTCTAGATAAGACCCTTATTTCTCATCTGAGATCACTATAAAATGTAATTTTGACCTTCAACCGTTGAAGTCCATTGAAGTCCCCTACAATCCTGGAATGTTTTCATCAAAAACCTTAATTTCTTTTCGACTGAATAAAGAAGGACATGGACATCTTGGATGACATGGGGGTGAGTAAATAATCAGGAAATTTTAATGTGAAAGTGAACTAATCCTTTAATTGGGCTAAGTGATCTCTAAAACAAGGAAGTAACATGGAGGATAGTGAATACATTGGACAAACTCCGTCGCTATGCTCCCAGACCACAAGCGTGTAAATGCAGCACTGTTGGTTCAAAAAGGTTAGGGTTAGGTGATTAATAATAAAAGCTGAACACTTGTTTAAAAACGATTAAACTTGAGATTTCACAGCAGTTTTTCATAGTAGGTACACTAATGTTTCAGCTGCTTGTTGTATAATTATAAAACCTAAATGTTTACTGGACAAAACTGAGAGGGGGGACTTCTGCCTCATTTCAAAAGACCACCACACACCACTACTCTGTAGCTACAATAATGCGTAATAGTCTTTAAGAAAGAAGAAAAGCCTGGAAAGTTCCCCTGAAGAGAGAGCTTTACGCGCGCCGGCAGTGTGAATGACACGAGCTTTGCTGGAGAGCTGTAGGTTTGTGACGCACGGGTGACCACTGAGCTGCGCGAGGTACTCAGTATCAGTTCAGCTCAGCTCGGCAACACCGGAGAGCGAGAAGTACGGTAGTAATGTTGGGCTCAGAGGACCACGGAGAGACTCGCAAACGCAACGGTACGGGTAAGCACCCCTTTCATTCACTATACTTTCATTACGACTCTCAGTTTAGATTGAAACGGCAGGTGTTGCACCAAACCGAAAGGGGGATAAGTTTGGATGCGCGAGTGACATGCTCTCTGACGAACACATCAATCATATCTGTGATATCAAATTCCGACTGTAATTAACTTATATCGTAAGAATGTAGAAACAATGTAGAAAAAGTATAAATGATACATAGTACAAGGAATTATTTTGGAATAAATTGATTTTTTTTCTTCTTCGCCGAGCTCTGTGATGAAGCATTGCCTTGTTTACTTTGCTGTCAAAACAGGCAATATTCCTCTGGCATCCTGCAAATAGATGAAACTTCAGTGAAATGCGGTGTGAAAGCTCACACAATCTCATTGCTTCAGACAAGCAGTATTACCCCGTCATGATGAATGTGCCTTGACATTTATCATATTTTTCAGTTCATTGATTTTAGTACAAACACATTAAGGGGAAATAGGAGGAGGGTCTTGCTTTCCCCCATCATAACTTGGGAAAATAAATATAACCTGTATTTTAATATATTTTTTTAATTCTATGACCGTACTGTAGTTCATGATATTTGAATGCTATGAGCTGCCTTTGGTGTTTTTATTATGATTTTTATCTAGGGTAAAGTAAAAGAAAAGGGAACAGTTAACACATTAATTCCAGTAGTCCTTAAGTTTATTGATTTGATCAGTATGCTGCAAATCTGATGACCTACCAGTGGTTTAAACTCTTATCTTAAAAATTACAACATGGCAGAAAACAGTGCTTAGCATTACCAGTAAATGTGCTGAAAATGGGTATTGCATGTCTTGTCCTGTTGGAAAAACCCGTCTGGATGTGCTGGTTGTGAGTTAAGTCAGATTCACCAATGCGGTCAGACTCTCATTGCTTGCATGTTTTCTTTTTCTATACTTGGGATGAATTGTCATCCGGTAGAACCTCTTTCTTGGAGCAAATTTATTCTTCTAAAGAAGGATTTAAATGTGATCTCCTCTTTCAGATTTGCTCATGTTTGTTCACTTTGTGTATTTGGTCGGTGTGCCGTCAGTCTTCGCTTTGGATTTTATTTAGATGAGTTAGTTGCAATTAGAATTGTTAATTTCTATGGAGATGCCCACGTCTTAATGTATCCCTTTACATTTCAAATCACTCCTTCGCTTATTATCTTTAATGATAATTTGAAATTGCTGAACACCCATTTTCCACATTTCACAGTGGCAGAGTGAAAGCATCGCATAGCAGGTGTGATATGAGAGATGATGCATAGAGTCAGCCAGTTTATTCGTCCACTCTGACGGGTTTGATATTGACAAGTCTAGACCGTTTTAAAAATGTTTTCAATACCTTACTTATTTAGCATTGCTTTCACTCTTTCATTATGCATGAAACGTGCCAAGGTTGAAGCGTTTTGCCGTGTCTGTCACGGACATGTTAAACATAAAGGGCTTTTTGAAAAACTGTGTTGCGTATCAGGAAGTAAATTGCTCACAATTTAAAGCAATGCTTGGGCTTTTTCAAGCACAGACTTTTTTGAAGAACACAATAACTCTAAATAACATAATACACCTCTTCTCCTCAAGCTGCGTGACTCCTAGTGAATGCCACATTGTGATCTAAGAGAGGAAGTTCTTAGGCCCAAGGCCATTGCTTCAGGGTGAACACAAGAAGATGATTAAGGATCTTTGCTCAGCATAAAGTGGAGCATATAAACTCAAATAATCAATGTGCAGTTTACTCTTGAGGTTTCATTACATCGATTCTTAAAGTTTTAAGAACAAACCACATTTAAACAAACCACTTTCCTACTCCAAGGTGAGCGATGTCGGTGTTCACGTTTACTGGATGTTGATGATCTTCTTGTGTTCTGAGCAGGCGCTGTGGCTGGCGGCACAAACGGATAAATTACACCAGGAACAAATGCGTTCAGCTGGGGCAGGATGATGTTTAGGTAGTGCCGCTTCTGCAGCGATTGTGACTTTATGCACCTTGCTTTCTCCTCTTCTGAAGATTTAGTCCTGCAACCAATCTCAGTTATAAAATACGATTGGGACTGATTTATAAATAGAAATATGATTTTAGAGGCACTGATTTGTTGGCAAGGGGTTGTAAATGTCCAGTTTCAGATAAGTATACAGACCACGTAAGTGAGTATGCCAGCTATCGGGATATAGCGTGAAGAGGCAGTTGATTCTGTTGGCAGTACAGTCGGGTGGAAAGGCTGGATTTTCTCATATTCTCCTCCAGTCAGTGTATAACATCTGATTACAGACTCCTGTATTTTGGCAGTATATTTGTGATATGCTTATTTATGTTTTGACATTCTGTCTGGGTCTCTTTTTAAAGGATTTAGATGCTGTACATCTGTCTTATCTTTTATTCAAGTAATACTGAAAGAGGCTGTGTATCAAGAAATATTACAGTCTGAACTGATCGTTGTCTCACTTGCCGGGACTGTAAATCACCACACAGTTTCATGGCCTCTACATCTAGGCCCACAACCGCTGTTTGTTTGGTTGATTGGTTAGAGAAAACATTACATTTCTGCACATTTAATAAAAAAAGATATAGAGCCACTGCCATTTACAGTACTTAAAGGCAAAATATGTAAGATTTTTAGATTAAAATAACCAAAAACCAATAGAACAACTTTATATATTTTGTTCATGTGTGCACTTGCATTATCCCAAAAGTTTCCAACAATATTTAAATCCAGAGGAATCAAATTTTTTACCAGGAGAGTAGACAAGTTCTGATATTCGGTAATACGATATATCACGATAATGAATATGCACGAGATTGTTATCGTGGGCACTTCAAAATACCGTGAATAATTATTTATTATAAATAATTCAAATTTTATAATACATTTTAAGAATACTTTCCCCATCAACCATATAAAATGCACAACACCACGTCAAAAAAACATGCGCCCAACATGCCCAAGCCCAATGTGCATGAGAGAAGAGATGCACTGAATGAAAGTGCACATTCACTCTCTGACAGCAGTGGGCGCTGATGGAACAGCAGAAATACAGTGGTACCCCGGAAACCTGTAAACAAAGGAGCTACTGAACAGTATTTAAAATGCCTCAAACAGCCATTCAGTTTTTTGTATTTGCAGGGTTGTTCATCACAGCACCAAATACTTAAAGGTGCAATATGTACTATTTTCTGTCCGCTAGAGGTCGCTAGAGGCCTATTCAAAACAAAGGCGTAGCTTGATGACGCCGAGTTTGAGCGCGGAATCTTGGGACATGTGGTCTTCCTCTTCACATCACAGCCGGTGGAAATAATTGGGATAGGACTCGGGCAGAAATCATGTTCATGGATGCGATTATTAACGTTACTGTAGTGTGAAGCAGAGCAGGACCGAGTGTTGTGGGAGCTGAACGAGGCCGCTTGAACGATTGCACAACACACGCCTCACGAGCAGCGGACTTTTTTATGACACAGTCACCGGCGCCGCTTCCGCTTTTCCGGTCATGAGAATGAGGTAACGCAGCTCTGTTTATCATATTAGATACATTGAGTGTGGTGAAAATGATGTTATAACGTTACTCTGTGCGTTCGTTCAGCGGCTGCTGTGAGACACTGTTGCACACTGCAGTAAGATAGATCGATTCTAGAATATCATATTAAATATTGGATGTCTTGTGTTGATAAATGGCATGAAATTCATTTTAAAATGCATTGTATGATGGAGAAAATACTGTACTAAAATACAGCTGCATCTGATTATGCTGTGTTAGCTACTTGACAAAGTAGTGTTTTTCTCTGAGGCATGGTAAAGCATGGTAAATCGAAAAAAAAGACTAAGCGTGTTGAGCTATTTAACAACAATTAGTTTTCTGTCTATAACTATATCAAAACAGATGTTCCCTTGTTTATTCAAACCTGTAAATATTAAAGCGTCTTTGGTGTTTCCATGGTTTAAACAAAATAAAAGCGTAAACCGAGGGTAACGCGGGTATGACGCAATTGACAGGCGACTCCTCACACGTCCCGGAGCCTTGGTTAAAATTGCAATTTTCTCACGATTTACAAATAGTTGGAAACATTTGGGATATTGTAAGTACTCAAGTGAACAAAATATATAACACTGGCCTAGTGGTTTTTGGATATTTTACTGCAAAATTCTTACATTTTGCACCTTTAATACTTAAAGACTTAATAGGCTATTTATTTTCAAATTTAAACATTTTTATATTTTAATCTGGACTACAACATGCCCTTTAATGATTGAAAATGTTCTGATTATTTGTTATTGTTCAGTAAAACTTAGTGACATAAGGCTTCATTAGTTAACATGTTAATTCATTATCACCAAACTGACATTGAAAAATACTTAAAGCATTTTTTAATCTTAGTTAATGTTAATTTCTTAGTTAATGTTTAATAACTAAAATCAAAAGTTATAAATATTATTTAATGGAAAAACTAAAACTAGCTAAAATTAGCAATGATCAGTTTTATTTTTAAACTAACATTAACAAAAATAATACCTTCTGTAACAAATGTAGCTATCGCTCATTCTTAATCTAAGTTGATGCATTAACTAACGTTAAATAATGAGACCTTAGTATTACCTGTTGTTATTTATCATTCTTTTGCACTTTAATCTGTTTGAAACATTTTACTTTGAACTTTTAAATAAAGCATTACACAAAAAAATATAGAGTTCTTTTTATTATAAGAAAAAGTTCCTAAACCTGTTATACTATGACAACACTTTTTTTGCAACTTATTTCAATATCGTGTTAATACCTAAAGCTAAAGCTTCGGCAATTATTGCAACATGAAAATTTGATACCGTCACATGCCTACCAGGACATGGACCGCGTCATTGCGTCATCTGTCAATGACGTCATACCCAAGTTACCCTCTATTTCCAATTTTACTAATATAGATCTACATTACTGCAAAGTGCAACAAGTCTCTCATAGCAGCCACAGAGCGAACGCACAGAGTAACATTAAAACATAACTTTCAACACACTCAAATGTAGGGGTGTAATGATATTAAAACTGAACCAAAAAGACGTGATACTCTCATGGCGTATCGAATACCCTCCCTCCCTGCTGCCCCACCCAGTCATGGCCCATTGGATCTACATGATGAATACAGCATTGTAGTCTAACCAGCATTAACAACCAATAATTGCAATAAGCTTCGCATTTATTTTTTAAACATCTGTCCATTTTATCACGAAATTTAAACAAAAAAATGCCATTTTGACGCTCTTGTGTGACATATCAATGTACAGCGATCATCTCTTCCTCTTTAATACTAGTTACAGAATAAACATAAATGAACATCTGAAGGTATGTTGAAAGATACAGTACAATTTGAAACATATAATCGCTCAATCAGTGATTCAAAGGCAGAAAGACGTCAAAAAACATTGTAAATACTGTCACGAAGCGTTTACCTCAGATGAGTACACAGCTTGTTAGTTCGCCAGAGAAATGCACTCTCACTAAATATGTGCACTATAGTAACCTATATATTCATTATATTTTACTTAACTTGTTAGTGATGTCTTGATTATTTAATGTATGTTTAAAAAAATCTGTCATGAAAATGACTGCCACTTATGCGACTGCAGCATAAGTATAATAAAAGCTCCACTGGACTCGAGATCGGTGTGTATCACAGGTGTCTTTCATTAGCATTTGCTCCAGAGGTCTCATTCTGCTTATAAGTACATAGTATATTTTTACTATTTTTGTTAGCCTTTTTTGATTGAGCGAAGACTAATAAACCAGTTTACACCAGATATTTGAGTCCAACATCTACTCTGGGAAAGTTGCCAGCATCGCTGCATGAGTATTTACCTTCTCAGTAGGTACAAAAATGGTTTTGAATGTGATTTCTTTCAATGAACTGCTCTTTCGCAACCCATTCAACTTCTGATTACGGTGCAGTTCCTGTGTCTGGTGTTGTTTTTGACAAATGTGTGAGAGACAGTTTTGAGGTGTAAATAAACAAAAGAAGGGCTGTTTAGTATTTATCCTTCTATTTTTTTTAAACCTAATTTTCTTTTTTGTTAATAAGATAAGGAACTTTTAATAAACTGTCTAAAAGGAAACAAATATCAATAAGAGCTTAGTGTAATGATGTTGTTTGATATATTATTTCACATTATATTTAATTTTCTTTGATTGTTCTGAAAAGGATAATTTTGAATTATTATATATTCTACAAACAGCAGTTGGTGCTCGTGTTGGTGGGGAGTGAAGGCAAATTTGAGAGGTTACATTATGATTGATTAAGAATGAATGATTGATGTAACTAGTGTTAGAATCTTCCTGGTAGAATTAACACATAGGTTTCCATTTCTATTTGCACACATGAGGGACTGATAAGAACTATCAGTAAGGACAGATAGTGGTGTTTGTATGTGTGTTTAGTTGTGTGGATCTGTTTCTAAGCTTTGAAGGGCATGAGGGTGATGACACCTGTCGGGTAATAGCTGCACTGGAATGTAAACTGTTGGGCAGAATGCTTTGCTCTTAAATATAGGATTTTCTCTCTGTGTCATTTTGCTCTTCTCAGCTCATCACTCTCTCTTAATCATTCATTACCTCTTCAATCATTCTATTTTCATGGCGGTGAGTGAGCTGGTGATAGAGAGAGACGAAAGGTGAGAAACAAAGAGAGAGAGACTAAACCTAAATTTGTATTGCAAATAATTCAGAGTACAGAATAGCAACACACATTAAGTGTGTACATTTTATTGTATGTTTAGTCATTTAGGAGATGCAACCAACAAAATAGCAACATCGCAACAATATTCGCAGTACACAATACCAAGTTTCAAGAGTAAGATACAGTAGTAAGCTGGAGCAAAAGGGAAATGCAGAAAAGAGAGAACAGTTTTTTTTTTTATTATTAATTCATATATTTAAAATGGGACTATGAGCAGTGCCTCCTTCAATATTGTTCTATTTGTTTAACCATCGATCCATCTAGTGAAATATCACTGAAAACAGGATTTTTTTTAACTTAGTTTCAGTGTCGACATACTTTAACAAACTAATGTACATATTAAACAAATATATGTGGGTCAATGACGTGACGGGTCATTTTTTTGTCCAAAGGCTTTAATAATAAAAAAAAAAAAACAAAGATATGTCATCCAAAGTATGTAAGGTAGTACAACTAGATCTATTTTATTGAATCCAAAAGGTTTTAATTATATTTTGCTATATATAAAGGTATTTTTAAAGGTTTTGAAATGTCAAAAGGTCATTCGGTTTAACCGTCCAAAGGCCAATACAGCCATTTCATTTGTGATTAAAATATCTTAAAATGTAATAAATGTGTATATTATTTAATTCTGGCATGATTTTATAACATCATCTATCCACATAGTGCAAAAATTGCATTAAAATTATGTGTAGAAGTCATTGCTTTGTTATGAACAAGAATGTCCAGAAAAATAAATTTCATTGATGTCATTCGGAGTAACCAATATAAAGGGACCATTTTGGATCAAGTCATGCGGTCAGTATCATGTGTCAGGATGTGACATCATTCAGACACCTGCAAAGGACCACATGGTCATGAAGCAAAGTAACTAACCCTCTCTTAACTATTTGAAAAATTCATGTTTTCACTTGCTCATACACATGTCCCAAAACAGGTCATTCGGTACAACCGCTATAAAACATGGAAAATGTAATATTTTAAAAACTAGTACTAAATATAAATGTTTGGTTGTCCTTTTGCAAGCTAGATATCAGCCTGTTAGCATTGTTTGAAAATATTGTCATTCGGTATAACCAAAAGTATCATTCAGTAAAAAAAATTTTTGTTAAACCAAATTACTTTTTGGGTGAAATTTTGTCCATCTTGTAAATGACAAAAACAGTGTTAATTGGTTGTAAAAACCACATAATCTCATTTTTAAAAATTCACAATTAATTATATCTCCATTAGGTTTACACTTATTTATCAATGACCCATGTACAGTAGCCAGAATAAGCATTTTAATTCTAAAGGGTGGAAAATGATCTGGACAGTTTTTGGTGTTAAAAAAACTAGACAAAATGTATAGATGGACTTCATAGATGGACACGAATGCTCCAGAAGTACATGGTCTCTTTAAAAACTTTTAATAATGTCATTCAAACTTTTTGTAATTTTTTTCTTTATATAATATGAATTTTTTTATGATGTTTATTTTTACAATTACTATCTCTGCTTTCCTACAAATTTTCAAATAGCATCAATAAATCTACTCAGCTGTTTGACCAGCTAAACTGAGAATTTTAAGCAGGCAATTTATTGGATGGCCTGGGCTTTCCTGTTTAAATGAGCTGACAGACATGTGACAATGTGACTCTATCTTAATGAGACATGAGATGATATAATGAAAGCGTTTAAAGTTAACCCTCGTCAACATACTTTTTTTGGCCTAACCAGCAGCAACAAGCTGTAGGTTTTATTTTTTGTTTTTATTTTCTGTGACAGCCTGTTCAGTAGCTCACAGTGAAATCTCATTAAAAATCCCACTCCAGATAACGAAATAAAAAATGCAGGTTAAAAATAGGTTCCTATTGGCTGTTATTGTGCTGCGTCACACAGCATATTCTCTTTCAGTGTAGACAGACGAACTGCTTGTCATTGGAATGTGGTTTGGACAAGGTGTAGTATGTGCACACGTGTATATGTACACCCTACTCCGTCCTGGTGGCTTTCATCACTTCAGCAGACAGTGCGGTCAAGTGGGAGAACCCCTGTCAACTCTCTTTCCCCTTTCCCCGTAGCCCCAGCTCTGTTCTTCTCACCCTCTGCTATGCTTTTCCCCTGTGTATAAGTGTGTGTCCTTGTACATGCGCTTCTGTAGCGTGTATGCTATGGTGTATGACAGCTGTCTAGGCCCCAAGGGCACACAACCTGCCCTTTTCTGAAGTGAGCCTCCAGCACCCCCTCATCATGCTGTCTGAGCTCCCCGCTGGTGAGCGCTCGACTCTAGGCCGCGGTCAGTGGGAACTGGCCTCTTCTCAGCGGGGGCCAGAGGTCTGGAGGGTTAATGTTTCAGTACTGTGACCTCTCTCATTTCTCATCACCTGACAGCCGGTGGCTACCGCTGCCTTTCTCTTACCTACTGTACAGGACACACATACATATGGAGACACAAATCAAACAGCCTCTATATATTTAAGTGTTCAACGTCTGCATGGGTTACAATTAAAGGTTAAATGTTACAATTATCAACAGAGCCCAAATTATTAAATTATTTTTCATTTATTTTTAGATGTGTTAATCAACACTTGTTTGCAAATTGTGTGCAAATAAGGCAGTATTTGCATTAACTTCTAAATCTGTTTCACTGATGTCTTTCCGCGGTTGAAACACTGATTGAGTGATCACACCATACCTTCAGATGTTCATTTATGTTTATTCTGTAACTACTAGTAAAGAGGAAGAGATGATCGCATTCACTTGCGCTCTGCGCTGCCGCTTGAACTGAAGCCTGTGCAGCGATCTGTCACGCTACATTAAAGAGCGACAAAACGGCATTTATTGTTTGAATTTCACTATAAAATGTGTACCATTTGTGTACCGAACCGAAAGATGCTTACCAAAAATTTTAGGTATGAATACGTGTACTTTTACATCCCTATATGTAGTATAATGAAGTTTTCAAGCAATGGAGATTACTGAATTATTGACTTCCGAGAAACATTAAACTAACATTTATAAAATGCAACACTCAAATTTTAAAGACATGTAAATGAAATTTCTTCTTCTGTTGTTTTTTTTTATTTACAGAACTGTTAGTTTCCCTGTGTTGTGAATACATTTTGTTGGGTCTTTGTCCATCATGGTAGTTCTAATTTTCAATTTTAAGTACCTTTTTATTTCTACTACTTTGGATGATTAACATTTTGGTACTACGTTATGTCAATACTTTGTCCAATGTAAAATCCAGGTCCTGCAATAAAACCATATGAGAATCACTGGCTTGCTCAGTGCCACAGAGAGGTTTTGTGCTGGTCGACAGGGAGCCAACAAACACTCTGTAAACAGAGATGGTGTGTGTGTATAGGAACAGGTTGGCATTTTTCTTCCAAGGCACCTTTAAGCCTGTCTAACATAAATGAGGGCACTGTTTGCCTTTTAGCAAGCAGCAGAGTGTTTTTATATGTGTTATATGTGTGTGTGTGTGTGTGAGTACCAGCAGCTTTTTTCCCTCAGAATGAGTGGAGTGTTAAGCAGCCACTCCTTCTCATAGAAGTGTTTCAAGGTGAGCTGTGTGTGTGTGTGTGTGTGTGTGTGTGTGTGTGTGTGTGTGTGTGTGTGTGTGTGTGTGTGTGTGTGTGTGTGTGTGTGTGTGTGTGTGTGTGTGTGTGTGTGTGTGTGTGTGTGTGTGTGTGTGTGTGTGTGTGTGTGTGTGTGTGTGTGTGTGTGTGTGTGTGTGTTTGTAAATGCCAAGTAGATGCCACGCAAGTAGATATCTGGAGAAAAGGGGTTCACCCTTGAGAGATTTTACATCTGAAGCTGTGTTAAGTTTCAGAATGGAAAAAATAGACTCTTTTAATTATGTTCAAGGTGTACCGTGCACTTTCCATTTACTCAAATCCAAGATGTTTGTCTTTCTTTCTTCAGTCGAAAAGAAATTTTTGGCTACCAATGGGTTGAAGGTTTCAATGCAGCTTCAAAGGGCTGTACATGATTCCAGATGAGGAATAAGGGTCTTGTCTAGAGAAACTATTGGTCATTTTCTAAAAAATTAATAATAATAATAATAATATTTAACCACAAATGCTCCTCTTTCACTAGCTCTGCGGTGCGCCACGCATTTCGTAATCACGTTGGAAAGGTCATGCGTGACCTAGGTGGAAGTACCGATCAAGTGTTTACAAAGTGAACGCACAAAGACTAAAGGTCACACCAAGAACACTAACTATAAAGATAACTAAAACAATAACTATATTTGCGTCCACACCAACGAACGACGACGGCCTGTTTATTCTAATCTCACGCGCGGCAGTTTTAAAGTACAACATTTTTTTGCTGTTCTTGTTGCATTTACATGGCTTTAACCAGCAGATGTCCTCAGCGTGCTATGTTTCAAGTGAATAGCTAGTGCAATCAATCTAATCTAACAGTGCATTTAGTCGAAAGTGGAATAAAAACAACACCTAGTGGTTTCAAACTCAATTCCTGGAGGGCCACAGCTCTGCACAGTTTAGCTCCAACCAACTCCAACTCACACCTGTTTGGAAGTTTCTATTAATCCTGAAGACCTTAATTAGCTGGATCAGGTGTGTTTGATTAGGGTTGGAGCAAAACTGTGCAGAGCTTTGGCCCTCCAGGAATTGAGTTGGAGGGAATCCAGGAATCACTGCAGTTTCAAAGAAAGCAAGACAACATGTTTTCAAAACTTGCGCTGGATACCTGAGGTAATTTTATGTTACACTGTTTGCTAGCCTGGCATAATGATCTTTTTCTGGACCTTGGGGTTTAACTTCTCCGTAATGACATCTGCCATTTTAAATGCACAAGTGCTTAAAATAGAACAGATTCTTATTGGCTGTCAGTATTTTAAAATGTTGTGAAAGTGATCCCAATGATATCGTTTCTCTTTATCATTATTGTTATAGCTGTGTTGTGGACAGTGCTATTCTTTTATATTTAGAAACATTTTTAGAACCATATCATTATCATTATCGTTATCTTTATAGTTATTGTTCTTGGTGTGAACGGGCCTTAAGTCAAACGGCCTTTACCAAAAAAATGTAAAACAACGATGCTGAAGGGTTTTTCGCCCTACCGCGGTACCGCGTGACGCGTGACCTTTCCAACATGATTTCTTAATGGCATATAATGGCGTGGCGTGTTACAGAGCTTGTGCAAGATGAGCATTTATGGTTAGAAAATGACCGATTGTTTCACTAGATAAGAACCTTATTCCTAGGCTGGGAAGCTGCAGTTTGGACCTTCAACCCATTTGTAGCTGTTGAAGTTCTCTATATGGAGAAAAATCCTGGAATGTTTTCCTCAAAAACCATCATTTGTTTTCAACTGAAGAAAGAAAGAAAGACATAAACATCTTGGAAGAAATAGGGGTGAGTAAATTATCAAGAAATTTTAACTCCTCCTTTAAAAGTGAAGTTATGGGAAGGTCTCCTACTGACTTCCATTGTTAGTCTGTTCACCTTGAGAAATTACATCATTGTAATATTTGCATATTGAGTTGCAACTAGTTTTCTTTCTTTAATTTTGTTATTGGTCTTTTATTCCTTGCATCTGTTTTATCACCATAGTCGCCTTTAGGTTGCAGAGAAGCTGCATTATATATGGTTTTGCATGTGCCGCTAAATGTGTGTCATGACATGCATTTATTCGTCAGTTTAAATTTCAAATGTGTTCGTGACTGCTGAGTATTTTGTATAACTCCATCCCCACTGCTGTTCAGAAGTGTAATCATTAATGATGTTTAATGAACTACATTGTTGTTGAAAAGCAATAAGCAGATGTTAAGCTGAAAGACAAACCTTCATTTGAACTGTCTCTCAGTCTCTTAGTAGAATGAGGTTTAGAAACGACAGTAATAATTCTTTTGTGTACGTGATGTGTGTGTGTGTGAGTGTGTGCGTGTTTTTGTAAAACATCGGGACACAAATTTGTATATGACATGGGTATGACATAGGTATTACAAGGAGAGAGTGACTTATGAGGACATTACCCCATGTCCCCACTTTTCAAAAGGCTTATAAATCATACAGAATGAGTTTTTGTGAGAAAGTAAAAATGTGCACAGTTTCCTGTGATGGTTAGGTTTAGGGGTAGGGGTAGTGTAGGGTGATAGAAAATATGGTTTGTACAGTTTAAAAACCATTATGCCTATGGAATGTCCCCACAATTCACAAAAACAAACCTGTGTGTGTGTGTGTGTGTGTGTATGAGAGAGAGAGAGAGAGAGAGAGAGAGAAAGAGAGAGAGAGAGAGAGAAATGAAATGAATGGTAAATGAAACTGGCATGAATTCCTAGCATCCCTGTGGATTGAGAGAAATGATAAGTGTTAGTCAGCTGCATCAGGCTAGGATTATTTTTTATCGCGCACACACACAGCCATTTTGGAGTATTGACATACACTTCTGCCGTGGTTAGAAGGCTCTCAAATAAACTTCCAAATCATCTGTATTAGCATGTTGAAGCACTCTCTAATGGCATCAATGCTCTTCTGATGTTTTTATGAATGTGCGTGTGTGTGTGTGTTAGACAGGGAGAGACAGAGAAACCAGAGACTGATTGCAGTAGAGATGATTTAGCTGTGTCATGATCAAAGAGCTTCTTGAACCTTCCAATTTGCTGTAGTTTTCTTGCTTCCTTCCATCTTCAGGTCCTCCTGTATGAACCTCCAGACTAACCTCTCTGCCTCTGTAATGGCTTACAGCGAGCGCTGCTCTGATTAAAGCTGAGATTATGGGAGTGATTGTTCTGCACTCGCACTAATCCCTCCCCATGCTTGTTACTCTCTGATACTGTCATGCATGTGTATTCACTCTTTCTTCACACGTGTACATCTGATTTCACCTAAATGGATTTTGTATGCATTTTATATATGTAAGGATGGATGGGTGGTCAGATGGATGGATAGATGAATGGAAGGGTAGACAGTGTTGGCAACAGCATATTTGCGTAACACGAGTTACATATTATGACTAGCACTTAGTTTAAGTTTACCTTTGCAATTGTAATGTGTTTATGTGGCCATAGCTATTAAGTCTTACAGTATATATACACTACCGTTTACCATTTATTTTTTTGGGTGAAATAACCCTTTGAAACATTTTCTTTAGAAAGAATAATTTTACTGACCCCACAATGTATGTATATATCCCAAGATATGGATTATTTGAATCTATCTTTTTTTTATCTTCTAAATACATTGTTAGTGCATCTTGATGTGATATTTTTCTGGTAACTGCTAAGAGTAAATAGAAGATACTGTATAAATAGCAACAAATAGCTTGTTGTTTACAGTAGGTGTAAATAGAAGTGTAAATAGAAGTGATATGCTATTTGTACTAAGGGCAAATTGTCTGAGAAGCAGTGGGTGGTGTTAGTGAAAATAGCCTCTGGCATCATGTTTGACTATGTGCTTTTAGTGTACAGTTCCTTATTGTAATATAAATATAATTGAGGTATTTGTCATTATTGTTATATGATCTTGAATGAATGGCCTTGTCTTCATTATTGCTGACAAAATCAAAAGTCCTGCATCATAGGAAACAACAAAGAGGCAAAGATCATCTCAAAATCTTGATGTGTTGGTGTTTATTTGTGGAGGTGCTGCAGTGGGGAACAGTAATGAGGCTCTCAAGGACAAAACACACCCCTGCTCCTCCAGGTCTCCCCATGTGACCCCCAGCCCACTCCCATATCCACCTCAGGCGGCATGCTTGTGAAGCGGGCTCTGGAGGAGATGGTGACGTCTAGACCGGCTGACTCACGCTGAGCAGGCAGACTCTTGACTTTATATCCCCTTATCTCTCCATTTTTCTTCCTCCTTCCATCTATTTTTACTTTCCTCTGTGTCTCTATATCTCCTGATCTTTTTCCTGATGACTTCCTAGCAGGAGAGCATGCAGAACCACGGATATGGGTTTCAAGATGAGAAGGTGAAATTGTGTTTTCTATCAGCTTTTTTTTTTTTTTTTGCAGGGGTTTTGTGATGTTGGTACATAGGCATGAAGAATCCACAGTGGGTGATTAAAGATTGAGCTGCAACACTGAGTGATTCATACTCTGAGCAGGAGAGCAGCTTTTGAATGTTCATATCAGTTCATGAGAGGAGTGGATGAATAGGTACTTCTGTGTGTGTGAGCTCCTACTTTTGTAGGATGTTACTGTTGGTGTGTGTGTGTGTTTGGTCAGTGAGTGAACTTTCCCTTCACCTGATGATTAAATATTCCCTTTGCCCATGTAGCACACACATAGAGCCAACACTTAGAACAAGACCACACTGTGTGTGTGTGTTCATTTATGTGTGTGTTTGTGCTTTAGATGGTGATCTGGGTTTGGTGCGGAGGAGGTATGGGTGCAGGGGATGAGAGGGTGGAAAACAGTGGAGCTCTGTACCTACCCAAACACGCACGCACACACAGTACATATGCTAAATGAGGACTTGCCTTATAGATTTTTGTTGGTTTTATAAAAAGCTAATTATAATTATTAGGGACAAACCAAAAGCCTTGAGTTTAAACGTTAAAAATGATTAATTAATTAATAATAATAAATATTTTAAATTCTAAAATTATACAACTTTTGTAATAATAAAATCAAAATGATTTATTATTATTATTATTATTATTATTAATGAATTAATTATTATTATTATTATTATTATTATTATCTAATTCATGCTATATCAATGGCAGCTGAATTGGAAAAGTATAAAATAGTAAAATATTTATTTTTGGTGGAAATGTACGATGTATTGTTATCTGCTGATTTTTACATGCATTTTTGTGGATATATATTGGCCATTTTTGGATTCATTCTGTTCATACTCTTACTCTTTATTTTTACATTTAGATTACCGTCATCTACCGTTGTGTTCAGTTAATTAAACACAATGAATAAAACTGATAAATGTAATCTTATTAATCTCTATATGAATAGGCCTGTATATTTCTCCTGCTGTACTTTATAATGTGATGTGTTTTTGATTGATTTAAAGGTGCCATCGAACGGTTTTTCACAAGATGTAATATAAGTCTAAGGTGTCCCCTGAATGTGTCTGTGAAGTTGCAGCTCAAAATACCCCATAGATTTTTTTAAATAAATTTTTTTAACTGCCTATTTTGAGGCATAATTAGAAATGCGCCGATTCAGGCTGCGGCCCCTTTAAATCGTGCGCTCTCCGCCCCCTCCCGAGCTCTCAACTCTATCACTGCATAAACAAAGTTCACACAGCTAATATAACCCTCAAAATGGATCTTTACAAAGTGTTTACAGCATGCCTAATCGTGTAAGTAACTTATAGTATTTATTTTGATGTTTACATTGATTCTGAATGAATTTGATGGTGCTCCGTGGCTAACGGCTAATGCTACACTGTTGGAGAGATTTATAAAGAATGAAGTTGTTTATGAATTATACAGACTGCAAGTGTTTAAAAATGAACATAGCGACGGCTCTTGTCTCCGTGAATACAGTAAGAAACGATGGTAACTTTAACCTCATTTAACAGTACATTAGCAACATGCTAATGAAACATTTAGAAAGACAATTTACAAATATCACTAAAAATATCATGATATCATGGATCATTATTACTCCATTTGCCATTTTTCGCTGTTGTTCTTGCTTGCTTACCTAGTCTGATGATTCAGCTGTGCACAGATCCAGATGTTAATATTGGCTGCCCTTGTCTAATGCCTCGAACATGAACTGGCATAAGAAAATATTGGGGTCATACATATTAATGATCCAGACTGTTGCGTAACAGTCGGTGTTATGTTGAGATTCGCCTGTTCTTCAGAGGTCTTTTAAACAAATGAGATTTATATAAAAAGGAGGAAACAATGGAGTTTGAGACTCACTGTATGTCATTTCCATGTACTGAACTCTTGTTATTCAACTATGCCGAGGAAAATTAAATTTTCAATTCGATGGCACCTTTAATTTGTGCACGTGACTTACATCATCATGGGCTGGTTGATCATTATTTCTACAAGCTGACTTACTGTAAGTTATGTAATATTGCATAAAGTTACAGGCCTCTTTACGGGCATTTGGTAAATGTTTTTTTTTTTTGTACCCTGGGACGTTTTATCAGATTTAGCTAAGTTCTAGAGACAGCTTTTTCCTCAAAGATCTATGAAATCACACACATCTTTGTTAGTCTTGGTTGTATTCCTCTAATGTCATACAAAATGCACTGCTCGTGACACATTTTTACCTTTTCTACTACTTTCTCTCTCCATCCTTTTCTTCTTCTCTCATTCTTTCCATCAGTGTTCTTAAATAGCATCAGAATGGCCCATTAAATGCTCTTTTAATTATTCTTTCTGCCTGTCTTTGACCTTGGCACACATTATATCCTTCAGTTAATTGTGACATGTGATTCACTCCAAACACAGCTGATGGAAAGATGGTGCACAGTCTCAGCTCAGGCCTCCATCATCTTGTAAAATGCGGATGACACAGCACATCATGGTGTTATAATCTACACCGAGTGGGTGTTGTTTGAAGACACACAGAAACAGACATTGATTACTACTTTGGCCAGTTTGACAGCGAGGATGGTGGAGGATAGCTGTAACCTCCAGAGACTCTTTAGAGCCCTCCATCGTATGCTTTGACTCTCTGTCTGTCTCTGTGCTTGTCTCCTTTGTCCCCTCTCTCTTTTTAAATGTTCTGTTTAACCTGGCCAAGTGAGCCACTTTTGCTTTTTACCCCCCACCAGTTTCCCTGAAGGGGAATATCTCACAGACCGGTACACATACACACACGCACACACACACACACACACACACACACACACACACACACACACACACTGCTCCTGTACCATTTCTCATTACTGACATTGTTGCTGCAGGTTCAAAACCATGCCAGGGATAGTACACACATACATAGTGAAAGTACCTGCAAAGTACCAGGAGGAAGTGTGTGTGATTTAAGTGTTCGTCGCTCTGTATGCGTTTGCATGTGTGATGGTTGAAAGCAATCTGTCTGTATGCTTTTCTTTCTATCTATCTGTTCATCCATGTGTCTGTAAACCTGTCTGTCTATCTATTATGGCTGCAAGATATTGGAAAAAAATGACATTGGGATATTTTGTTTTTCTGTGATATGAAAAAAATTCACCTGATGACTTCAATATCTCTGTTTGGAAAGAATTAAAGGATTAGTTCACTTCTGAATGAAAATTTCCTGATAATTTACTCACCCCCATGTCATCCAAGATGTTCATGTCTTTCTTTCTTCAGTGGAAAAGAAATTGATGTTTTTGAGGAAAAAATTCCATTATTCTTCTCCATATAGTGGACTTCATTGGTGTTCACTGGGTGGAAGGCCCAAATTATAGTTTCTGTGCAGCTTCAAAGGGCTCAACGCAATCCCAGATGAGGAATAAGGGTCTTATCTAGCAAAACGATTTGTCATTTTCTAAAAAAAAATAAAATAAATATATAATATAAATATATATTTTATTTATATATTTATTATATATATATATATATATATATATATATATATATATTTTATTTATATATTTATTATATATATATATATATATATATATATATATATAAAATATATACTTTTTAACCACAAATGCCATCTTGCACTGCTCTGCGATGCACCATGCATTACGTTGAAAGGTAATGCATGACGTAGGCGAAAGTACCGCGGTAAGGCGAAAAACTTAATCTAATTTTCCCCTCTAACTTCAAAATCGTCCGATAACTTTGTTTTTCCTTTTTTTTGTAAAGGCCGTTTGGCTTAATGTTTGCACGTTCGCCTTGTAGACACTGGATTGGTACTTCCGCCTGTGTCACGCATGACCTTTGTAAGGTGATTACGTCATTACCTCAGCGCAGAGCAGTGCAAGACGACAATTTGTTTTAGAAAATGACTGATTGTTTCACTAGATAAGACCCTTATTGCTCATCTGGGATCGTGAAGCTGCACTGAAACTGCAATTTGGACCTTCAACCCGTTGAACCCCAGTGGAGTCCACTATATGGAGAAAAATCCTGGAATGTTTTCCTCAAAAACCTTAATTTCTTTTCGACTGAAGAAAGAAAGACATGGACATCTTGGATGCCATGGGGGAGAGTAAATTATCAGGAAATTTTCATTCAGAAGTGAACTAATCCTTTAATCATTCTTGATTTTGTAGGGGAGTAAATATGCATAAAAGTATTCAGGTACAGAAACTGAATAATTGTAATTGTAAAAAATGTAAAATAACAGTCTTCACTGTATAAATGAAATGTAATTAGTCTTTGTTACAGCTACAAAAGTGATTTTCTCTTTGTATTTTGTTGTTTGATTAACATTAATGACAAGCAGCAGCAGGGATATTAGGCTGATGTCACTTTAAGATCAAATGCACAGATCCAATATAAGGTGTAAGGTAAAATAAGATAAGGTGTTTTTGACTTGATGCGATGCAGCGCAGACACCAGTGTATGACATCAAAGTACCACGAGAGCAATTGGAGAGCAGATGACTCCATATTCTTTCGAATCACTCTCGCAGTGCCGCTTCAAGCCGAACACACTTACAATGATATGCATCAGTTTTCTTTCTTAATTGTTTACGTAAACCATGAGCGACTGTGTTTACGAGGATACTTGCCGAGTTTTGCATGTATGTGTCCATTTAAGCACAAATAGTCGTGAATAGTTGCATTGAACTTTCAGCGCTGTAACTTTGCAGATACTGTTTATGTTCAAGCAGTAACATTACACACTTAATAAAGTTAAAAAAGTGAAATAGCATTGAACCACCTCTTTAAAGGTACAATTTGTGATTATTTTTTTCCGCTAGAGGTCATCAGAAGCCTGTTCAAAACAAAGGCGTAGTTTGATGACGCCAAGTTTAGAGCGGAAACTTGGGACATGTGGTCTCCATCTCAACGGACGGTGCAAAAGAATAGGGATTGGAGTCTGGAAGAACTCATGTTCGTGGATGCGATTATTAACGTTACTGTAGTATGAAGCAGAGCAGGACCGAGTGTTGCGGGAGCTGAACGAGGAGCTGGAGCGATTGATCAACACACGCCTCACGAGCAGCGGGACTTTTATTATGACACAGTCGCCGGCGCCGCTTCTGCTTTTCCGGTCATGAGTTTACGGGAGCTGTCCTTGTCGACAGAACCAGTGGCAGATGGTAAACAGTAATTATGTTCCATAAATAAGTAACA